>NW_012154062.1:1170332-1170606 GCF_000956105.1 Propithecus coquereli
AAAAATATACAAGAATATTTTCATGGTTTTGGGGTAGGCAAAGATTTCTTAAATGTACACAAAAAATACTGCTCGTAAAAGACTGAGAAATTAGACTTCATTAAAATTAAGAATTTTTATTCATCAAAAGACACCAGTAAGAGAATAAAAATGCAAGTCATAGACTGGGAGAAGATACTTGGAATACATATGTCCGGCAAAGAACGTATATCCAGAATATATAAAGAATTCCTTCAAACGAATAGAAAATGGACAAAGACCTTAATCAGCAATT
>NW_012154062.1:1171764-1173255 GCF_000956105.1 Propithecus coquereli
TGTTGCTCAGGCTGGTCTCCAACTCTTGGCCTCAAGTGAACCTCCTGCCTCGGTCTCCCAAATTGCTGGGATTATAGGATTATTTTTACATCATATATTTCTAAAAGATTTTCTATGTAATACTCAATATCAGGTCCCTATATAGAGACCTATGATTCTTAGAATGTTTTTTTCCAGCCTTATATTTTCCCCATTCTCCAGAGAGGGAAGGATTATAATAATTCCACCTGGATGACCTGACATGACCCACGACACAGGAACATCATCATAACAAGGACTCCTTATCTCCGTTCAAATTCACCCTCTAGCCATTGGCATATATCCTTATCAATATTTCCTTCCCACGCTCACAACAACAAACCTGCACTATTGTATTCCTTCACAAAACTGTTTGTTGTGGTTAAAGGCTGATCTTGGGGTAAGATGCATTAATTGCATTGTGTTAGCAAACAATGGACACTGAGCAAATTTAGTGGTAGGTATCATAATTTTATTCTCAGTGACAGCTACTCACTAACATCTAGATCACAATTTAAGTTCACAGCCTTTTGCTGAGACAATGTGCTTAAAATTCACAAGTCCCATTTTTCACTAACTTGGTAATTATATGTAATATGACTTAACTAAGCATATTATTTTTCCCCCTAGCAATTCAAAGCATTGCACAAGTGGAATGTTCCAGCCAACTTAACAAACAAGTGTGACTTAATGAACATGTATTAAACCCATTACATCCAGGCACTATACTTTATATACAGTAAGTCACTGAATCTTTACAACTATCATATGAAATATATACTGTTAGTAAATACTATTTTCCCTGATGAGAAAACTTAAGTTTCATAGGTTAAGAAATTTGCCCAAGGACACAAAGCTAGTACGTGACTGATCCAGCCTTAAAACCCAAGGCTGTCTGATTCCAAGGCACCTAAACATTTTGCAGTGCTGCCCTCCCAACTGCCACTCAGAGTAGCGGGGAAACCAGGGCACGTGGAATATGTGGAGTCCTCTTCCTCTTTTGCTTCTGCCAACATTTTTTATTTTGGGGAAGTCTGGTAAGTATGAACATCAAAGACAGCCTTAATCCACAGCTCTGAGAGCATAAACATGGGACACCGGGTGTGGTGCTTGACAGGTACAAGTGTTAGAGGGAAGATGTTCCCTAGAGAACCTAGGGGGCTCTAGGGACCAGGTCCTAGGTGTCCTGTTAGTACTACAAAAATAAAAAAGGGGCTGAGAAACGAAGTCTTCCTGCATGACCAGGAAGAAAAAAAGAATGATTTGGCAACTGCACAGCCATAGAAAAACTCAACCCAGGTAAATTTCAAGGGTCAGAGCTACTGAGGGACTCCACAGAATACAGGGCTCGGCTGAGTAAGTCAGTTGGTCGCATCTAGAAAAATCTCTGGTTGTCCCGATATACTCATGCAAAATACTTATGGAAAAAAACCAAGTTTTCAATAGTGAACGTACAAACCTTGGTATATATAA
>NW_012154062.1:1175165-1176605 GCF_000956105.1 Propithecus coquereli
CAAGAGTGGCAACATGTATTAGCTTCCCATGATTGGCTTCAAGAACCTTCATGATTCTCTCAGCCATCCTAATCTTCCCCACTATATACTTTCTCTCTTCTCATTCTTCTGTATTAAGCTTGAACTCTTCTATTACACTCTTCCATTACATCCATCCTCCAACTCCCTACTCTTTAACCTACATACAGCAACTTCTACTGTGAGGATATAGCCGTCTCCACTGCCTCATCAATGGAGCTGGGCCACATTTCTGACGGATGAACTCTACAACTATTTCTGTTGCTATAGGAACATTATTTTCTGGCACTTATTACTAAACTGAAATAACTTTTAAGGGTGTGCCATAACATCAGCTTAAACCTATGCCTAAAAATAGCCATCCTTTGATCCACTGATCTGCTCTAGAAAAAAGTCTAGAGTGCACTCTGGGTATGCTACAATGTTATCCATCTCCTAAATTAAAATGTTATTTAGACTTATGTCTATAGCTGGGGCTTGGTTATTTCCTCAAAGTCATGAACTGTGTTTCTATTTATACTTCTTCTGTAATGAATAATTACTTGGTTCTCTAAATATTGCTGCTGCACTTGGGGCCCTGGTATATGTATGAGGTTTTATGAAACTATTAACCAGCAGCCACTCATGTTATGATTTAGATAGAAAAGAAAAGCACACTTAATTTGGGAAACATACGTTTAAACAGTATCACAATGAAATTTTGTTCTTCTCAATGCACTCTCAAGTTCCCCATTTCCTTAGAAGCTGATATCTACATGAAATACTATTAATAATTAAATGCTAGAAAAAAGCTTTTCATCACAATAAATTAATTCCATTTCTGACTGACCATAATGTCACATGTAAAATTTTGTCCCACAGTTCAATAAGTAATTACTATTCCCCCTATTAGGGGCAGGTGCTACATGTATTTGGATTTCCATGTCTAGTAGCAAAGGTGAATCAGTGGGTCACAAGATTATGTGTTTGACCTATGAACTCCAACCAGCTGCTCCTCCCCTCATGATATCCAGCCACGCCCGAACCATGCCCTGCATCTGCCATAAATTCCTCATTCAATCCAGAGTCTTGGACAGGCTCAAGGATTTCAGAGGAAATGGGGAGAAAATGAACTCACTGAAGTAAAGGATTATAATGAGTGAGGTTGATGAGACCCCAGAAATCTCTCGATAATAAAACCTCCACTAATCAGAATTTTTTGAGAGAACTTTAATTAACAAAATTAGTTTAATAACTAAAGCTTAGCCATAATCCCACATTTTGTCTCATTAAACAGTCTTCTAAGGTATTTCAGTATTTAACCTCTGCACCTCAATTTTCCACAGAAATAAAAGAGTGTCTCCCTTAGGAGAGCAGTGAGGATTACATGAAATACGCAGAAAACACTTAGCAGCGTTGGTATTTAATCAATAGTAGTTACCA
>NW_012154062.1:1178145-1180537 GCF_000956105.1 Propithecus coquereli
GAGAATGAAAATTCCTTTTTCCTATGTCTTTGATAGGCTAGAAATGGACGTTTTAATTATGGAGTATTTTCATATTTGTCTAAGATCTTAGCTAAATGCATTATACACAAACCTGAGAAAAAAAATCTTTGTCTCAGGATGGAAGACATGACTTACGTTTTTACTCACTATCACTATTTTATGAGAGCTCATCACATAGGAAAAAAATCTCCACAAAGGTCAAAGTGAGTTTTGATCCTCTGATGTTTACTCACGTTGGTCCAGAAGGAGGATAGGTTGATTTTCTGCAGTCTTCTGTCCACTAAAAAACGAAGAAAATTAAAAATTTCAGAAAATAGGTGTTGGCTAACTGAATACATAACTTTCAAAAGTAGTTACAATCTGTGAAGACAAAATCAAGTATGATTTCGCCCCTTTAGACCATTTCAGTGCCTCTTAAGTCTTTTCCTTGCAAGAAAATTTTCAAAATCCCAAACCATTAAGTGCATTTTCAGTCTCAATTCAACTTACACAAGTGCCAGGTGTTGTCATTTGGCTCTTACATTGTAAATACATTGAGTAATGAAGAAATGTAAGAAAGTAGATGGAAAATATGTTAGATAGGTTGATTTACCACTAGAAGTAAATGATTTGATAGGATGTGATACTACCTGAATGTATGACCCAACTCTATCGCAACCTGTCCTGGGATTTGCCTCCCAAACCAGATTTTCAGGGCACACTGCACAGGGCCCTTCATAATCTCTCCGTAACTTACCACCCAGCCTCATCTCCTGACACTCCGCCTCACATGTATAGCTACCTGCAAGCACTTCCTGATCTCTCACCCTTTCATGCCCATGCATGTGCTATTTCCTCTTGCTAGACTGCCCTTTCCCTACCTGGTGAACTTCTGTTCTAACCTCCAAGATCCAGTTCAAATATTTTCTTTTTTATGAAGTCTTCATGTAGCTCCCCTATGAAAATAGGCATCCCTTCCTCTATACGCCCACGGCATTTGTACGCAACCTCATTACCATATTTACAACATTGCATTATAATTATTTGTTTGTGTCTCTCTTCAATAATAGATTCTGTGCCCTTTGAGGTGAGGGAGGGCAGAGCCCCCAACACGGAGGTCACTGCCTGAGACAATGAATGAGTGAGACTATCTCAGGGAGAGTTGCTCAAGCTTAGTAGCAAAATAGAATTTTCTCCTAACATAAAACTATCAAAAAAGTCCACACAGATTTATGATTCTTTTGTTACTAGTTCAACATGGCAAGTATATTTATCTCCTTTCCTCTGGAGGCCGAGTACTGTAAAACTAAAATAATTGTTTTTAAAAAGTATAAACCCACAGTAAGAGGAAGTATGGAAGAAAACTACTGGGACTGTAGTTTGAGCTCAGAAAACTTATTTGCTGCAATTTGTTTTTAAACTTTTGATAGCATGGGGGAGTATATAAAGTAGGCTGACATTATCTGTGATTCAAACATTGTCAAAATGACCTTACCACAGAGTAAGTTTCTCATGTATGTGAAGTTTTGCCTTGTAATCTGGGGTCGAATTCATTAAGAAACAGTATCAAGTCTGTAGCAAAAACTAATTTCCAAAGCCGTTCATACTCAATAATAGTGGCTGAGGGCAGTTCTTGTTCAGAAAAATTTCAGTCTCAGCTCTGAGCTCAAAAATTGTGTAAAACTTCACTCCTACTAAGCTATATAACTGCTCTAAAATAGGGGATTCAGGATATTCAGCTTCTATTTCTGACAAACATTCACAGAAATGATGATGGTTATAGCCACAAGAATGAAGCTCACGGGTCCAATAACACATGTTAGATTCAAATATTTTCCACAAAGTATCTGAAAATAAATAACTAATAACCACAAGCTTTAAATACCTCGTATTTTCACAAGTTTTGTGGATTTGCTCAACTCAGCCTTTTTCTGCTCACAAATATTTAGATATCTTAGCAGATTCCACTTCAGGAATGCTGAATTATACTATTTTCTCAACTTCTTTTAAAACATCCTTGCCTGTAGTTGTTTTACATAGACTACTCATAGAGGCTAATACTTCAGCTACTTCAAACTTGGCACTGACCATCTAATATCAACAACTGATCAGTATTAGTAACTTCAAGAGCCAAGGAAAACCACTCCAAACCGTTCCCCGCCTTGTTCTTTAATGGATATCTACGTTGCTTCCAAAGTCTGGGACGACTGTTCTCACTTAAAGAGACTGTTCTTACTTAAAGACCCGTGAACAATTTCATTTTCTCTGCACACATTTCTTCTGCTACAATCAAATACAATCTAGTTAATGCTCCATTGGTAAAAATGGCTTTTGGAGCTTTGCTAACAAATGAGCTACCTGGAAACTTGCCTTTGGTTGTAATCTCATTTTA
>NW_012154062.1:1181037-1183149 GCF_000956105.1 Propithecus coquereli
TGATTTAGATAGAAAAGAAAAGCACACTTAATTTGGGAAACATACGTTTAAACAGTATCACAATGAAATTTTGTTCTTCTCAATGCACTCTCAAGTTCCCCATTTCCTTAGAAGCTGATATCTACATGAAATACTATTAATAATTAAATGCTAGAAAAAAGCTTTTCATCACAATAAATTAATTCCATTTCTGACTGACCATAATGTCACATGTAAAATTTTGTCCCACAGTTCAATAAGTAATTACTATTCCCCCTATTAGGGGCAGGTGCTACATGTATTTGGATTTCCATGTCTAGTAGCAAAGGTGAATCAGTGGGTCACAAGATTATGTGTTTGACCTATGAACTCCAATCAGCTGCTCCTCCCCTCATGATATCCAGCCACGCCTGAACCATGCCCTGCATCTGCCATAAATTCCTCATTCAGTCCAGAGTCTTGGACAGGCTCAAGGATTTCAGAGGAAATGGGGAGAAAATGAACTCACTGAAGTAAAGGATTATAATGAGTGAGGTTGATGAGACCCCAGAAATCTCTCGATAATAAAACCTCCACTAATCAGAATTTTTTGAGAGAACTTTAATTAACAAAATTAGTTTAATAACTAAAGCTTAGCCATAATCCCACATTTTGTCTCATTAAACAGTCTTCTAAGGTATTTCAGTATTTAACCTCTGCACCTCAATTTTCCACAGAAATAAAAGAGTGTCTCCCTTAGGAGAGCAGTGAGGATTACATGAAATACGCAGAAAACACTTAGCAGCGTTGGTATTTAATCAATAGTAGTTACCACAGGATTTTCCTACTTTCATACAAACAATAAATATCATGTAATCATTCTTGAGACTTAGCAATTGCTTATGTCCAGGTTGTCATAACACCAATCATATCCCACATGGCTCCCCAGGTGGCTTGGAAATTAGATCGAATGACACAACATGCACATACACAAACAAGATAGCAGATGCCACGCACCCAGTGAGCAGTGGGAAAGAAATGCTTGATGGGATTCCAATGGACACAGGGGTGATCTGACTATCAGTTCCTGGATCTCCAGCATTGATGTGATTGGTCATGCTGGAAAAACAAGTATCTTTTTCTTCCTTCACAGCTGCCCATGCATGCTGCCAAAATCTACACTCTTGATTAAAAAAGATGACCTCACGGGTACAGGAAGACTATTTGTGACTCAAAGGTACAGGAACACCACACTTCTCTCCCAGATCTCAAGATCCATTTATAGTTGCAAGACAAGAAGGATCAGAGCAAAGCTGGGGATTTTGGGGTGTCCTGATATACTCACGCAAAGCACTTTTAAGGAAAAAATCAAGTTTTTGAGGCCAGCGAGGTAGAAAGACATCCTGCAGAAATACCAAGGCGAGGAAAGAAACATGTACTTTACGTATATGTATAAATGTGTGTTTGTTTAGGTGTATGTGTGCATACATGCATGTACACATGCACATATCTACAAATGCACGTGGCAACATGCAACCAGTTAAATGCCAAATCACGGATGGTTTACGATTTGCAAGCCAATCAATTCACAGACACATGTAAAGCACACATAAAAGGAAGTAGAAAAAAGCACTTCAATGTGGAAAATACTCATTAAACGTTCAATGAATTGGGGCAATGAGACCAACCAAGAGATGCAATCAGCGAGGCACTGACGGCCAGTATGATGCCACTGATGACAGAAAGGAAGACCTTCAGAGAGCAGACCACTAAAGAAAGAGCTGGAACATGCACTGGCTTTAGAATCGCATGGAAACTGGTTATCTCTAAATTACTTCCTGCCAGACATTTGCCTCTTTCTACATAAAGGTGAGTTAGACTAAAGAATTTAGTTTATTATAGTTTCACGCTATCTGGGACAGAGGCTATTTAGAATACATAATTTAGATGAGTAGTACGCTTAATGTGGAATGTTATAAAAACTGCAAATGTCATCTTGATGTTACTCTTCAAAGTTTGCTCTATTTTCCCCTATCCTCAGCAGACTACGTTCAGTGAGAGGGAAGAGGAGGAGAAAAGGTCACCATTCCCTACACCTTTTTCTTTCCCCAGTCCTGTACCCTCTGGGCCTGTAAGGTATTATTATGTCTTTCT
>NW_012154062.1:1195683-1197423 GCF_000956105.1 Propithecus coquereli
CATTTTAATAATAACAAAAATTGGGAGTCCATAAAATCAGAATAAAGGCTAACATTCTAAATTAGTAATTTTAGTTTTATGCCCTTATTTTGATATTTCATTGAAGACCTATGAAAACAGCTTCCCAAACTGATACTAGACTAGATTTTTGACAACCACTGTTCTAGAGTCTAGATAACAACTATTAAATTCTTTGAGAAGCATGATGATTCTTTATGTTCTGAAAATAGCTATTAAAATACTTTTGCTAGAAAAAGTATTGAGGAAGAAGAAAACAGTAGCCCCTGACATCTGAAACTACTGAGGTTGGTAGCTAGACCTCAATATTATTACAAGCTGGTCTGACACTCACGGCCAGGTTATGCTTTCTCCCCGTGGACATAAAACAACCTCAGAGAACGCCTACCTCAGATAAGGTTATTCTGAGACATGATACAGTGAGATAAAACAATGCCACTTCATAATTTTATCTAAGCACAGACAAAAAAAAAAAACAAGGGCATTGTACAACTCACAAAATACCAAACACTCCTTCCTCTTGCTAAATGAATGACTGTTACTTCTTTACCCAATTAGAATTGCCCCACTTTCTAGAAGCATCCTATCTAAATCAAACCCACGATTCCTGACCTACCCCCAAATCACACAACTACAGCCCAATTTCTGTAATAGGTTTCTTCCTAACCCACAGTTGCTCATGGTGTGTGTTCCCCCTTGCCTCAAAGAATACTTAAACCCAATTTTGAATGAAGGGCATTAACATTATCAAAGTATTGACTTCTTAAAAAATTCCCATAATAACAACTATTGTCATGCAACTTAATTCCCTACCCATACTAAAGCTAAGCGATTTTATTTTTCCTTATAGCCTTTCAATCCTGTATACGTGTATTAACTGTACTTTTCTATTAGTGAGATCACTGTACATACTATTCTGCTTTTATCTGCTAAACATTATATCAGGTTTTAATGGCTGAATAATATCCCATCATAATTTTATTCTTAAAGCATTTCTCCTTACAGGAATCAAAGAATAAAAGAGGAGAATGCACATCCTGCTCCCACTTTCAGTATTCTAGCTAAGCTGTTCAATACCACTCTCATCTAGCCTCAGGTCAGACGCACCGGGTTCCTGTTTATCCTATCTGTTGGCAAAGACACATGTAGTCTTATTGCTTTTAACGACATTAATTATGAAAGAGCACTGGGCGTCAAGAGGCTTAAGTTTAGTCAAGCTTCGATAAACAATACTATGTCCTCTGGCGAGAGATTTTCTACCTCTAAGTCTACTTCCTCTTCTGCAAAAGAGAGAGTCACGCTGGTCCCTCACTGTCTCTCGCAACTACCAAGTCTGTTGCCCTGTGACTCGCTTGTGGGAAAGAGCCACGGGACAGGCGTTCCCATGACTCGGGAGCAGAGGCCACCGGCGGCACGCCGCCGGGCCTGCCAGGCTGGGGACCGCTCGCCTTTCCCAGGGCGCTGCAGGATCCTGTGCTGAAACTTCTTCAGGAGAAAGCACCTGGTCATCAAACAGTCTGTCGCTTGATTGACTAATGCACACAAATAGACATTTTATGTGAACGCTTCAAAATGCAAAAAGCCTGGTAGAGTTCAAGTACAATCACTCAAACGGGAGGATGTGCGAATCACACCCAGCCATTCTGCAGAGATTAGGATTTCCCTAAAAGGTAGTTCTAGTTCCAGCTAGTATCGAATCAACCGGGGATGGGGCTCACCAGC
>NW_012154062.1:1197473-1199395 GCF_000956105.1 Propithecus coquereli
GCCTGAGACCATGAATGAGTGAGACTATCTCAGGGAGAGTTGCTCAAGCTTAGTAGCAAAATAGAATTTTCTCCTAACATAAAACTATCAAAAAAGTCCACACAGATTTATGATTCTTTTGTTACTAGTTCAACATGGCAAGTATATTTATCTCCTTTCCTCTGGAGGCCGAGTACTGTAAAACTAAAATAATTGTTTTTAAAAAGTATAAACCCACAGTAAGAGGAAGTATGGAAGAAAACTACTGGGACTGTAGTTTGAGCTCAGAAAACTTATTTGCTGCAATTTGTTTTTAAACTTTTGATAGCATGGGGGAGTATATAAAGTAGGCTGACATTATCTGTGATTCAAACATTGTCAAAATGACCTTACCACAGAGTAAGTTTCTCATGTATGTGAAGTTTTGCCTTGTAATCTGGGGTCGAATTCATTAAGAAACAGTATCAAGTCTGTAGCAAAAACTAATTTCCAAAGCCGTTCATACTCAATAATAGTGGCTGAGGGCAGTTCTTGTTCAGAAAAATTTCAGTCTCAGCTCTGAGCTCAAAAATTGTGTAAAACTTCACTCCTACTAAGCTATATAACTGCTCTAAAATAGGGGATTCAGGATATTCAGCTTCTATTTCTGACAAACATTCACAGAAATGATGATGGTTATAGCCACAAGAATGAAGCTCACGGGTCCAATAACACATGTTAGATTCAAATATTTTCCACAAAGTATCTGAAAATAAATAACTAATAACCACAAGCTTTAAATACCTCGTATTTTCACAAGTTTTGTGGATTTGCTCAACTCAGCCTTTTTCTGCTCACAAATATTTAGATATCTTAGCAGATTCCACTTCAGGAATGCTGAATTATACTATTTTCTCAACTTCTTTTAAAACATCCTTGCCTGTAGTTGTTTTACATAGACTACTCATAGAGGCTAATACTTCAGCTACTTCAAACTTGGCACTGACCATCTAATATCAACAACTGATCAGTATTAGTAACTTCAAGAGCCAAGGAAAACCACTCCAAACCGTTCCCCGCCTTGTTCTTTAATGGATATCTACGTTGCTTCCAAAGTCTGGGACGACTGTTCTCACTTAAAGAGACTGTTCTTACTTAAAGACCCGTGAACAATTTCATTTTCTCTGCACACATTTCTTCTGCTACAATCAAATACAATCTAGTTAATGCTCCATTGGTAAAAATGGCTTTTGGAGCTTTGCTAACAAATGAGCTACCTGGAAACTTGCCTTTGGTTGTAATCTCATTTTACTTTTTAAAATGTGTAAATAAATTCTGCTTTGATGAACTCCTCTGCTTTAAATTTTCTTGTTTTTCTGACCATTGCTTTCCCATGAGTTGGGAATACTGTGATGTGTACTTAATCTGAGTGCTTAACTGTACTGTCGTGCTCTGGACGAGAGGCCCGGCTCCACCAGTGATGTGCAGAAGGCCATACCCCTGGCGGGAGAAACAGCGTCTGTGGCTTCCACTGCTCCATCACACAGCTTCCCACAGCACTAACAATAAAACCAATGCCTCAACTTGATTCCTAGCATAGAATAATCTGCGCCTGGTTCGGGGCTTCCGATGATCACCAGAATCAACTCGGCAAGTAAGTGAAACGCAGTGACTTTTTATCCCTCCCTAATAATTATATTTGCAAGCCCTGGGTTCTAAAGCCAAAATAAAAATCAAGTTACAGGCACGTTTCTTACCAGACAACTGTGAGAGAAGTTGAAAATGCTCTGTCAAGTATTAGGAGAGAATCTGACCTGCCCCAGAGGTAAGAGCTAAAGAGCAACCTAGCAACAGTACATGTGGGAGTCTGAGGTTGATAGCAATGATAATTGCAGCTGCAATAAATAGACAGGAAATCTGCATAGGATCTGTCTGCAAGAAAAAAGGTAAATGTGAAAGAAAAT
>NW_012154062.1:1200435-1202467 GCF_000956105.1 Propithecus coquereli
ACACTTACTGAATAAGAAAAGACGTATTTTAATGTATATAACAAATCAGATGAGCATTTAAATGTTTTCATTTGTCTTCTGGGCTTTGGATGGGATGGCACCCTATTTTTTTTTTTAATTCTTTTTTCTTTTTTAAAGAGACAGTGTCTTGCTATGTTGCCCAAACTGGACTTGAACTCCTGGGCTCAAGTGATCCTCCCATCTCAGCCTCTTGAGTAACCAGGACTAGAGAGATGGGACCCTATGGGATGGGACCCTAAGGAACTACTGATATTTAGGTAAAGGGAATGTGAATAAACCCTCCATGAGGAGAGGGACCTTGTCTACCTTGTTGACTGGCCCATTTCCAGCATTTGGAACAGAGTCTGGCACACAGCAGGCAATATCTGTTGACTAAGTGAACAGATTACACCTGTGTGTTCCCTGCTTTGGAGTACCGGGGAAAAGCAGACACGGTACAATAAAACCGGCTAGGCCAGATGGGGTTTATGAGATTTTTGGAAACTCTGTGAAAATCACTGCTAAAAAGCTGATTCGATAGCTAACACTGACAATGTTATTACTTGTATGAGACATTGATGCATAAAAATAAGTTCGCTTTAGCAATTAATTACTGAGCATTATGTTTCATTTTCACACATCGTAGGAAGCTGCTCAGATTTGTAACTGAGAACAGTCATCTCTCCCACTCTAGTTTCTTTCCTTCGGATCACTCCTCAGCCTACTGCACCCCCAACACTGCTCTGGCCAAGATGACCAGTGACCTCTGGTTGATGGATCCTTGCCATCTCCATAGTGTTCACCATCGCTCACCTGTCCCACTCTCTTCCCTGAGCTTCCTGGCACACTTACTCTCCTGTTTTGGCGGCTGCTTAACTTTGCCAGTTTCTTCTCCACCTGACATACACATGTAAGTTACTTAGCCTTCGCCTAGTTCTCCTCTTTGCTTCTCTTTCTCTATCCTCTTTCCAGGTGAGTTCATCTGCTCCAATGGCTTCAGGTAGTATCATTTACGCCTACGACTCCCACAATCTCTCTTCTGAGCTCCCAAGTCCCAAGCGCGGGCTGGGTATCTCTCGGTTACCCGGAATTCAACATAACCAAAAAGAAAACGATCTCATTCTTCAGCCCTGAGCTTTTCCCTCCCCGTGTTCCCTGGCAGTGATGCCACCATTCACCCAGCTGAGCATGTCAGAAACATTCGATTCGGGTCATGCTGACACATCACTTCCTTCTGCTCATTCTGCCTCCTGATTTTTTCCAGAACCATTCACTTCTCTCCCTCACCACTGGTGACACTGTCCTTCAATGCACCTTGTTTTCTCCTCTAGACACGACACATGTCCACCCTTGCTCCCCTCCAACCCCGAATGATCTTTTATGGGCCCAGCACACTTCTGCTGTGCAACTCTGCTACCTCCAGACTGATCTTTTAAAAGTGAAAATGTTATCTTGTCGAAAACCATCCAGCAGCCTCCCAATGTTTTTAGGATAAATCTCAAAATTCTGAACAGAGTCTACAGAACCCTGAGTGATGTCACCTGGGTCTCCCTCTCCAGACTTTCCCTGTGCCACTCACATCACCACCATCTCTTAATAGGCTATTTAATAAATCAAATAACGAGGAATAACTCAGGAGGACCTTAAAATATGCACATTGTGAAAAGCCTCAAAAACAAGAAACCTCTATAGATGTTCCAAATCAAATGACTTTTGTAATTTAAGCCAGTCCTCATTATACATATTTATCAAAAGTAGTTCTGAAATATCTTTTGTTACCATGAGGCTACAAATAGCTTATCATATAATGAGTCAAATTGAAAAACTGCTTATTCTGGTCAGAATGAAGTCACTAGACTTCTGTGAGGTTCCAAAGGGCCTTTTGGCTGGTGGGTCCCAGGATTTTCCAGCCCAGTAAAAAAAATTAATGAGGCACGCCAGGATCACAACTTTTATTCTGCCAAGTGGAGCTATTAAAACAAAATGAACCCCACACACATAATATCTACCTCTGCCGCTATTTTATTTTTAA
>NW_012154062.1:1214712-1216299 GCF_000956105.1 Propithecus coquereli
TCTGGCTCTCTCATTCACATCTGCCTGTCCACTGCGATGAGTTCACCTGCAGCAAGCCTGGATGACAAGAACAGAAGTGGAAATAGTTGCTGCCTTTGACGACATTTTCCCAAATTGGCACATCACCAACAAATTTTAAAAACACTAAGTTAACAAGAAGACTGTGAAGACTGAGGAAAGATACCCTGAAAGGAGAGTTCTAGGAGATGTGGAGAGAAAGTAATCAAGGAATGGATCCTCTAAGTACTTGCACCCCCTCCTATCGGGGTACAGGTCCTGCCTCACCCTGCCCTCAGCTTACCCCTCTCATGTTAGAAACTGGCTGTGCCCCTGGGAAGCAGTTCACATTTGTCAAATGACTGAATGCACAAATTCATTCCAGAGGAAAAGGCATTGGAATTGAAGATCACCCTCAAACGACAACAGAAGCCAACAATAGCAATCATAATGTGCACATAAAAAGTACTGAATAACCATTAAATACAAAACAGAATGCTAGGTGTTATGGAAGATACACATGCAGTAAAATACAAATTCCAGATTTCCAGATCTCAGGGAGTTTATAAATTTACAACAGAAAAAGGTTATAACCCTAATATATATACACACACATACACAAGGGGACTTCAAAAAGTTTGTGGATGCCTATCTCTATTGATATGGGGAAAAAAAGTTTGTGGAACATAGAATTAAAAGATAAAAATATATAAACTATTTCTCAACATCAAGGTCAAGACATTTTTGTAAGTGATGGTACCAGCCATTTAGTCCATTCCAAAAGAACTGAAGTTCATAGGAATTTAACCATGTCAATGTAGTTTTTTATACATTACTTTTTTAAAAAATGGGTGTCCTTTATAGATTTTTTGAGATTAGGAAACAAAAAGAAGTCAGAAGAAGCCAAATCAGGACTGTAAGGTAGATTTCCCATCAAAGTTCTCACAAAATCACCCTTGTTTGATGAGAGGAATGAGCAGGAGTACTGTTGTGGTGCAGACAGACTTTCTAAGCCCCTGGGCATTTTTCTACTAAAGCTTTGGCTGGCTTTCTCAAAACACTCGCATAGTAAGCAGATGTTATTCTTTATCCCTCTGGAAAGTCAAGCAAAATGCCTTGAGCATCCCAAGCAGCTGTTGCCGTAATCTTTGCTCTTGACCAGTCTGTCTTGCTTTGACTGGACCACTTCCACCTCTTGGTAGCCCTTGCTTTGATTGTGCTTTGTCTTGCTCTTGCCCCTCTCCATCTGTTTCTCTTGGTAATTGTCAGTCCTCTTCAGTTAGGGCACAAACACGATGAATTTTTTCTTTATAAATTGATTTGGATGGTCTGCCGCTGCGGGCATCATCTTCAACATAGTCTCATCCCTTCTTAAAAAGAGTTATCCATTTATAAACTGCTGATTTCTTTGAGACACGGTCCCTATAAAGTTTTAGTAAAGGATCAGTGAGTGAATTCAACTTCTACCCAATGTTGACCATAAATTTCATGTTGGTTCTTGCTTAAATTTTAGTAGAATTTGTGTTGCTTGGATAGGGGCCCTTTCAAACTGATATCTTATCCTTTTTAGTGCCTCAAACTACACTCTGT
>NW_012154062.1:1217054-1220228 GCF_000956105.1 Propithecus coquereli
CTAATCTCATGGATTTATTCCCACCTGAATATTGATGACTGCTGTGGATTAAATGTGTCCCCTCCAAAATTCAAGGGGTAGTATTAAGAGAAGGGTCCTGTAAGAGGTGAATAAGTCATGAGGACTCCTCCCTTATGAATGGAATTAAGGCCTTTATAAAAGAGGCTTCACCTGGCATGTGGCCTCTCTTGTCTTTCTGCCTTGTGTCGTGTGAGGACAGTTAGAAGCGCTTCACCAGAGGCTGGTGCCTTGATCTTTGATGTCTCAGCTTCCAGAACTATGAGAAAACAAATTTCTGTTCTTTGTACATTACCCAAGCCCAGGTATTTTGTTGTAGCAGCACAGACTAAGACAATGACTCTCAAATGTATGTCACTAGCTCAGACCTGTCCCCTGAATTCGGACTCTTATCTCTAGCTACTTCTACTTTGGATAGCTAATAAGCTTCTTAAATGTATCATGTCTAAAAATGAACTTGTTTTCCCTGTCCCAACTATCTTCCCCATCTCAGTAAATGGCAATTCCATCTTTCTAGTTTGCTTAGGCCAAAGATCTTACAGTCGCTTTGACTTTTTATCTTCTTACCCTCCACCAAATAAATATACCAGCAAATCCTATTAGTTTTACCTTCAAATATATGATACCCAGAATCTGGCCACTTCTCCTGCCTTGCTCCAGGTTACTTTCATCTGGATTACTGCAGTAGCTTTGTCATTGGTACCCCTGCATGCTCCCATCCTCCATCTAATCTCCATCTAAATCAGTGACATGCTCCTCAAAACCCTCCAGTGACTTTCTGCCCCACTCAGAATGAAAACTAATGTTCTTACCATGGCCTACAGGCCACTTTTGATCCAGCTAGCCGAACTCATATCCTACTAGTTACCCCTTTTCTCATGATGCTCCAGCTACATCAGCCTTTTTTCTGGATTTCAAACATGCCAAGCATGTTCCCTTTGCATGTACTACCTTACTCCCTCAGTCTAGAATGTTATTTCCCAGATATCCTTTTGGCTCACATGCATGAATAACCTCTTATTAGGGAGGCCTTCCTATAGCATCATATATAAGACAGGACTCTGCAGGTACTCCCTATCCTTCCTACTCTACTTCACCTGATATAGTACATATATTCTTTTTTATTTGTTTAGCATCTTTCTCCCTCTGACCAGAACGTAAGCTCCATGAGGGCAGAGATTTGTTTACTGCTATGTTCTCGGTGCCTAGAACAATGTCTGGCATACAATAGCACTTAATGAATATTTGTTGAATAAATGAACTACCAGAAATAACTGCATTGACATTATAACCCACGAAGTGTGTACCAATATGGCTATAGATATAAATCGATAAATATAGATATAAATCAGATTAAGATTACTGTCTTCTCCTGAGGACTGTCCTTTATTCTGTTATATCCTTCCTACTTTTTAAAAAAATTAATGCTTTTTAATAAAATGATGGTACTAGTAGAATTTTAAAAATATTTCTGCTTAGCAAAGTAAAAACTAACCCTGTCTAGATAATACAAAAATATTTTGCATTTATGACTGTTCCCTTAAGTTAAAAAGTATCAAACTGACTTTGTTCTATCTATTTCCTTACCTCTCACTAACCCACCAACACTTCTCCATCTGGATATTTCATCAATCACTGTGACAAACATGTTCTTACTGAGGTACCCAGTGAGCTCTGTAATGCAAAAGACAATTTTCATTTTACTAGATTTTTCAGTATATCAGATAAAATTGACTACTCCCCCTTCTTTAAAAAGCTTCCTTTTTATGGCTTCCATTGTACTCCGTTGTGCCGGTTTTCCATGTCCTTCCTTGACTTCTTTTCCCCAGTCTCTTGCCAGCTCCTTCTCTACCAAATCATCCTAGTGTTGAAAATCCTAGGTCTCTGTCTTACTCTACACTGTCTCCCAAGGTGATCTCATTCCCTCCCAAGACTTCTGTGTCCAGATTCTGTATCTGGTATCTACACGTGGTACTTCATAGGTACCTCAAGACAAGTCAGAAACTGAGTCCATCAGTTTTGCCACTTGACTCCAAATTTCTTCCTCCTCCTCAGTAAATAGCATCACTACTTACTCTAATGCTCAAACCAGGAATTTAGGAGTTGCCTTGACTCCCCTCTTTCCTTTATCTCCTGCATTTAGTCTTAATAATTAAGACAGTTAATTACATTTTAAGCAATTCTCCAATCTGTCATCTTCTCTCCACCCTCCCTTGTAAGCATCCTAGTCCAGGCTACCATAATTTCTTGCCTCCACCCCCGTAATGAATTTGTGCCTGACTCATAGTTTTCTCTCTCACTCTTCTCCAAAACATCTTCTAAACTGCAACCAGAAGGGTTTTTTAAAAGTGCAAATCTGATAGTATCTCTTCCCTGTGTAGCCTTTCAATGATTTTCCATTACCCCATGGTCAAGTCCTGAATTCTTAACGTGGCTCAGAAGGCTTTGCTCAGAAGCTGGACTGCATCTGACTTCCTGTCTGGCTTCATGTCTCATTGCTCTTCCTTACTCATTCCCTTCCAAGCAAAGAGCAGTTCCTCCAAAGCACCCAGCTCTCTCCAATCTCAGTGTTCCTGCTCATGGGGTTCCAATGCATGGTATATTTTCCGCTATTCGTCCCTCAGAGTTCAGTATAACTTATGTCCTCCTTAGAGAAGCCTTCCCTGACCTACATCTCTCCAAACCATGTTTGTTTCCCCATTGGTGAATTCTCAGATGGCCTGTAATTTTCCTTCTCAGTACTTTGCATACTTATAATTATTTGAGTAATCATTTATGAATTATTTACTCAATGTCTGACTTCCTTAATAATCTGTAGATTCTATCAAGACAAGGATCATGTTTATGTCCAGCATATCTGCAATATCTAGCATAACGCTTGACATAGTGTAGACACATACTATGCTATGATTGATTAATTGACCGACTACTTACAGAGTGAAGACCTACCCTCTTTAAATAACAATACTTTATGGGAAAATGCATTCAAGTTCTAGCCTGGGTTCTACATGCCTGTCCTCCTTCTCTCTTCTTTACTGAACCACATTTCTTTCATTTTTTTCTTTCTCTCTCTTGCTCTCTCCATACACAAAGAAATGGTATTCACACTCTCCAGCCTATATGTATAAAGTGTCTAATGTGATGGGCATTGGAAGT
>NW_012154062.1:1220278-1221228 GCF_000956105.1 Propithecus coquereli
ACAAATGAACTATTATATCCATGGAAAGGGTGGTTCAAATACTGTGCAGAAACATCAAATTTAAGACTTGGCTAACCTGTTTAGTACAGGTTTAGCAAGAGTCAGCATAAGTAATCTAATTGCTTATGGAATAGCTGAAGTTCTTGGCAAGCTGTGGACTTCCCAATCTCCTATCTAACATTCCTAAGTTCCTGAGGTGGAGCCTTGATTTAAAATCATTGCAACCTAACCTCTCCACCCTAAACAAAATCTATCACATATAACACCACATTACCCAGAACGGGTTTGACTTGATTTCATAAAACTGAATATATGCAGATTTGTACTAGAAGGGCAAGAAATATAGAGATAATGTTTCAGTTTGAAAAATAACTATTTTAACAGAAGTATTTACCAATAGATTATTTAATATCTTATTTTTTTAAAAAGGCTTCATATATTTAAAATGTATTCTGAGTTTCAAAACAGGTATTTGTTCAACTCTTCAGGAATCTAGGAGGATTCTAGAAGGAATATAGATAATAAAACACGTTAGAAAATGGAAGATAAGAGGTCATACAAAATTATTACATGTTTCTTTCCTCTGGTTACTATCACATTAAGAAAGATTAATCAATTTATGTTTTAGTTAAAAAAAAGTTCAATCATTACCTTCAGATTGAGGTATATTGACGCTGTACTTTATTGCATTACAAAACTACAAATTTAGTGCGCACACTTACTCTAATTGTCCCCACAGGTAATATAAAAATAAAAGTTATATTGTCTGTCACTTTGTGTTTATCTTTCTGCTTCTTTGTGAAACATTTTTGATGTTTGGTTGAATCCCTGGCACCCTAGACATATTAGAATCTGAAGAGCCACTTAAAAGAAATCCTTTCTCTTATTTCCACTTTCCTTGATGAGACTTATGATTCTGACCCCAGAATTATTTTCAGTTCTGCTCAAAT
>NW_012154062.1:1235398-1248824 GCF_000956105.1 Propithecus coquereli
TTTAAGGTTCCCCATGATTTGGCTCCTAATTCACCTAGCTCTGGGAACAAAAGGGATTAGGCCTACACAAGTCTGCATAGACCATAGAACAAGGTGGAAATTTTATACAAGCATGCAAGTACTTCCAGGGCTTTTATCCCTTGGGATAAGAACAGAGAAGGAGCTAAAACTCAGAGCTCCTAGTTTCCCCCGGAAGGGGTTTGCCAGCGTACTCCACCAACTGCTGCTGTGGATAGATGAACTTTTAACTAACCTGCATCAGGGAGTTTATTGGGCCAACAAATACAGACTTCTGGCAGCCTGAAGAGAGTTCAGCACTTCCTGATTCTTCTCTTCCAGCTTGCCCCACCAATAAAATAACTGCATCTTAAACCTGTTAGCTTTGGAAGAAGAAGAGACTAAATATATGCCAGTCTCCCTAGCAGACAATACTAAGAAGTTTTAAATAGACACACAGGCACTTCCAGGATCTACATATACCTCCTGGGAGCAGGGCAGAGAAAGGGCTAAAATGTATAGTTCCCAGTTTCTTTTCAGAAGGGGTGTCGTGTATATTCTTCTAGTGGTACTTGATGGCCTGGCTTCAGGTAGTTAGTGGGGCAGATAAATAATAGACCTCCAGCAGCCTGAACAGGAGTTCAGTACTTCCTTAACCTTCTCCCCTGTCTCCACTCATAGTAACTCCATGTCTACTGACTCTTCCAGGAAGGAGTTTCTCCATGCATTGAGTGCCACACTTCTAAAGCTCCCACCCAAGAGACTGCCTCATTACCCACCTATCCCTGGGTGTCTCCCTAGACACAGTAAACAAGAGGTAGACTTAAAATGGGACCCCTCCAGCAGCTATCTCCCTAGAATCAGAGACTGCAGTCTGAATGAAAGTACAGATACTGCCACAGATCTTCTACCTGGCTTAGTGCAGAGTCGAAGATAAATGCCTATTCTCAGATTTACCCGGAGGAGAGAAGGAACTGAAATATAAATCTAACACCCAACCTTTCCAGGTACATCTAGAGGGTTGGGATTCTATTTTACCTGTCTTGGGGTACTGAAAGGGTGTGACACATCTTACTCTTGTCAGAGCCACCAAAAACCGAGGCAGCAGTTTGGAAAAACACAAGGATTTGAGAGGCACCTAAGAATTTCTGATTGGCTGGAATAAATCAGGATAGTGTTATTTCTGTGAAATACTGTATTCACCACTTTGTACTTCATGCTATGCACTGTCTAAAGACACATGTAAAAGATGATTATAAGAGGTCCACTTGCCTCAGGGAATTAGATTAGTGTCATTTCCTAGAATCACTGTGTTAGCACTCTGAGCTGCATGTTATTCATTCTCTAAAAAGACATGTATAAAAGATGTATATAAGAATGCTTGCCCTGTGGATGAATCAGGATAGTGTTATTTTTGTGAAACACTGTTAAGCACTACCTGCTGTACACTCTATAAAAGTCATGTACAAAAGATATTTCTGAGTGCTAGTTTCATGAATGAGTCAGGATAGTGTTATTGTGTTATTTCTGTGACACACATTGTTCACCCTCTGTCCTACATGTTATAGTCTCCCTATAAAGGTAGCGTGAGTATGATTTTAATAGCTCTCCTTACTTGAATAAATTAGGTTACTGTTCTTTCTGTCTAACCTTGGCTTCACCAGTCTATGCAGCATGTTGATACTCTCCAAAGAGACAGATGTACAATATGTTTGTAGGAATGCTTGCTGTGTGAATAAATCACAGTAGTGTTTTTTACGTGAAACACTGTTCAGCAGTCTGCACTATAGGTTATCCAATATCTATGGAGACATGTAAAAGATTTTTCAAAGTACTCTGTTTGCATTAATACATCAGGATAGAGAATTTTCTGTGAAGCATTTTGTTCAGCAGTCTGTACTGCACATTATATTTTCTCGATAGGCATAAGAGGGAAAGATGATTTTAAGGGCTGTTTTTCCCTGGATGAGTCGGGATACGGTTCTTTCTGCCTAACACTGCATTCTCTGCTCTGTGCTGCATTTATACATTCTCTAAAAAGCCACGTGTAAAAAATGTTGCTAAAGGTGCTGGTTGCATGAAAGAATCAAGATAGTTATATATGTGAAACACTGTGTTCAGTACTCTCTGCCACACGTTACACACTTTCTAAAGATACATGTATAAATATGTTTTTAAGAGTGCTATTTGCTAGAATTAATTAGCGTAATAGTATTTCTCTGGAACATTGTGGTTTTGTTTTCTAGGGCTGCCATAACAAAATACAACATACTGGAAGGCTTACACAATGGAAATTAATTTTCTCACAGTTCTGGAGGCTAGAAGGCCAAGTGTTGGCAGCTTTGATTTCTCCTGAGTCTGCTTTCATTGGCTTGCATATGGCTACTTTCTCACAGTGTCCTCACTTGGCCTTTCCTCTGTGCAGGTGCAACCTTGGTGTCTCTTCTTCTTCTCTAAGGACACCAATTGGCTTAGAGTCCCAGCCTATTGGCATCATTTTAACGTAATCACCTCTTTAAAGATGTTATGTCCAAATGCCGTCCTAAGGTACTAAATGTTGGAATCTCAACATATAAACTTTATGGGGATACAATTCAGTCCATAACATTTCACCCACTGAACCCCAACATTTATGTCCTTACATGCAAAATACATCACCCCATTCCAACAGCCCCAAAGTATTAGCACATTTCAGCATCAACTCTAAGTCCAAGATCTCATCAAAATACCTAAACCTAGTGTGGGTGAGACTCAAGGTATGACTTATGCTAAGGCAGAATTCCTCTCTGGGTATAAACCTGGAGAACCATACAAGGTACCTGCTTACAAAATACAGTGCTGGGACAGGCATAAGATAAACGTTCTCATTCCAAAAGGCAGAAATTGGAAGGAAGAAAAAGGGTATGAGTCTCAAGCAAGTCCAAAACCTATGAGAAAAATTCCATTAACTTTTAAGGCTCAAGAATAAGTCTCTTTGGCTTGATGTTTTCTCCTCTGAGCACACCATGGTTGTAGCCCCACCTTTCTGTCCCACTGGGGAGGAAGCATTGCCCCTGTGACACTGGGCAGCCCCCCTCCTCCACAGCCCTGGATGACAGCACTCCACCACAGCCCTGGGCAGCAGTCCCAAACCCAAAGCGTGAGTGACAGCCCTGCCCCCGAGGCCCCAGACGGTGGTGACCTGGCCTGTTGAAACCTGTGGTGGAAGTTGAAGCCCTGACAATCTCTGAATCACTTTCAGGTAATTCTTCCCTTTACTTGAGGGATAAGCATGTTCACAGCCAGATAGCTCTACCGCTCCATTCTGTTCTCCATTCTTCCTTTTGTGTACCATCTCTGTCCCCTTTAGTCCAAGCTGGCAGTGTGTCTGCTGGTATAGCCCCATCTCTCTTCCTGGCTTCTGCTGAGATGACTAATCCATGATCTCTTTATTCAGTGATTTTTCCAGCCACATCCTTGGTGTTTCTCCAGAGCTCACTTTCTCATTTTTCAAAGTATGAATAGGCTGATAATATTCCAAATCTTAAAATTCTGGTTTCTTTTTGCTTAACAGTGCCTTCATTTATCTATTTTTGTCATATTTTACTATAAGCAATAGACCAAGCCACATTTTTGATAGAAATCTTGTTGGCTAAATACCCAAGTGCATCACAAACAAGTTCTACTTTCCACAAAATGCTAGAACACGATTAGCAAAGGCTTTGCCATTTTATAACAAGGATCACCTATCCTCTAGTGTCCAATAACATGTTTTGTGTTTCCACCGGAGGCCTACGCCAGTAGCACCTTTCATGTCCGTATTTCTACCAACGGTCTCTTCAAGATAATTCAGCCTTTTCCAACAGGCACCTCAAAACTCTTAGAACCCCTACCCATTACACAGGTCCACAGCTACTTCCACATTTTGAGAAATTTGTTACAGCAACATCTTGCTTCCCAGCACCAAAATCAGTATTATTAATACTTTTCTAGGGCTGCCATAACAAAATAGCATATACTGGGAAATTTAAACAGCAGAAATTCATTTTCTCACAAATCTGGAGGCTGAAAGTCCAAGATCAAGATGTTGACATACTTGGTTTCTCTTGAGTCCTCTTTGCCTTGTTTGCAGATGACCACTTTATCATTGTGTCCTCACATGACCTTTTCTCTGTGCATGCTCATGCCTGGTGTCTCTTTCTCTGCTTATGAGGACACCAGTCCTATTGGATTAGGGCCCCACCCGAATCGCCTCATTTTAACTTAATCACTTCTTTACAAACTTATCTCTAAATATGGTTACATTCTGAGGTATTAAGAGTTGGGATTTCACCATATGAATTTTGCAGGGGACACAATTTAGCCCATAACACAGTGTTCCCCAGTCTGTCGTGCCTGTTATACACTCTAAAGCGACATGCATAGATGATGTTTATGAGAATGCTTGCTGTGTGGATGAATCATGATAATTTTTTAACGTGAAACACTGTTCAGCACTGTGCTGCATAGTATGCAAAGACGCATGTATAGTGTTATTGCTAAGAGCACTAGTTGTGTGAACGAATTGGTATTGTGAAATGTCTTGGAAACACTGTGTTCCCCACTCTGGGCTGCATACTATACATTCTCTAAAAAGCCATGTAGAAAAGATATTTTTAAAAATACTTGTACGAATGAATCAGGACAGTGTTATATCTGTGAAATACTGTATTTAATAATCTGTGCTTCATGTTATATATCCCACTAAGACACATGTATAATAGATGTCCGTAAGAACCATGGTGTGAATGAATTAGTACAGTGCTATTACTGTGAAACACTGTGTTTAGTACTTTATGCTGCCTGTCATACATTCTCTACAGATACATGTGTAAAAATATTTTGAAGAGTGTAACTGTGTGACTGAATCAGTAGAATTTTATTTCATTGCATCATACATTCAGCCCTCTTCTGCCCAGCATACACTCTCTAAAGATATGTGTAAAAGCTGTTTCTTAGAGTGCCAGTTGCACGCATGTGTCAGTATAGTGTTATTTAATGAAGCATTCTGTTCAGCTCTCTGTGCTACATGTTAGACACTCTCTAAAGACACATGTGTAAAGAAGTTTCTAAGATTTCAACTTCTGTGAATGAATTAGTTTAGTTTCATTTCTTGGAATTAAACTGAGTTCAACACTCTATGTTACATGTTATGCTATTCTTTATGACACATGTAAAAGATGTTGCTAAGACTGCTATTTATGTGCATAAATCAGTGTAGTGTAATTTCTGTAAAACTCGTTGTTCAGCACTACTGCTAAATGTTATACACTCCATAAAGTTTTATGGGTCAAAGATGTTTCTAAGAGTGCTAGTTATGTGACTGGATCCATAGATCTATAAAACACTGTCATCTCTATAAAACACTATTTGCAGTATCCTGAGCTGAATTATATAATATCTCTAAAGAGACATGTGTTAATTATATTTCTTTGAGAGCTGTCTTAGTCCATTTAGTGTTGCTAGAAAGGAATGCCTGAGGCTGGAAAATTTATTAAAAAAAGAGGTTATTGGCTCACAGTTCTTCAGTCTGTGTGTGGAACATGTATCTGCTCAGCTTCTGTTGAGGGCCTCAGGCTGCTTCCACTCATGACAGAAAGCCAAGGTGAGCCAGAGATCACATGGTGAGAGAGGAAACAAAAGAGAGAGGAGGAGGTGCCAGACTTTTGGGGGAACTAGTAGAGTGAGAACTCACTGACCCCCCACCCCAGGGAAGGCATTAATCTATTCATGAGGGATCCACCCCCATGACCCAAACACCTGCCCACTGGGGATCAAAATTTCAACACGAGGTTTGGAGAAATATCCAAACTATAGCAAGAGCTAATTGGGTAATGAACATACGCAATGTTATTTCTGTTAAATCATACACAGTGCTCTCTCTGCTCCATGTTATACACAGGAAATATAAATACATAATTGATACTTTCAGTATTCATATGTGGCTCAATAAACTAGTATAGAATAATTTCTATGGAATACATTGTGTGTATAACGTTTGTAATAGTGCTAGTTGCATGAATGAAGATAGCGTTATTTCTGTAAAACACTGTGTTCAGCACTCTATTGCTTTGTTGTAGGCTCTAAATACAAAGGTGTAAAAGATATGTAACAGTGCCAGTTGTGAGTTTGAATTATTATACAGTTGACCCTTGAACAACATGGGTTTGAAATGCACGGGTCCACGTATACATGAATTTTCTTCCACCTCGCCACCTCTGAGAGAGCAAGACCAATCTTTCCTCTTCCTTCTCCTCCTCAGCCTACTCAACGTGAAGATGATAAGAATAAAGACCTTTATGAGGATCTACTTCTAATTAATAAATAGTGAATATATTTTCTTTTCCTTAGAATTTTCTTAATCTTTTCTCTAGCTTACTTTATTGTAAGAATACAGAATATAATACATATACAACATATGCGTTAATTAACTATTCAGGTTATTGTTCTGGTCAGTAGTAGGATATCAGTAGTTAAGTTCTAGGGGAGTCAAAAGTTATACGTGAATTTGTGGCTGCATAAGGGATCAGTGCTCCTAACCCCTGAATTGTTCAAGGGTCAACTCTAGTGTTATTTCTCTTAGGAATGTGTCAGCATCCTAGGCTGTGATTGTAACATACTACTTTTTAATGTCCCTTATAATTGTAGGATAACTCTATGTATAACTCTATAGTAGATCCCAAATAAGTTAAATTAGATAAGCAAATTAAAATGATGACCTGTATCTTTAAAGAAAATTAAATCTTTGTAGATGCATGTGAAATTTTTTGTAAACCATTATATATATCAGAAGGTTAGGCATATACTTGATGTTTTATGTAGTAAATCTCTCAATTAGTAACCAGCAGAACAGGTTCTAGCCCTAGCTCTGCCAGTAACTAGCTATTTCACCATGGGCAAGTCACTTTCTTTGGCTCTTAGTTTGTAAAGGAGGGGGTATTGGGCAATAGAGCGTCACTGTGCCTTTTAATCCCAACTTTCTCCAACTCATTACTCATAAGCTACATGTGTGTGTAGATTTTATTTCTGTTCTAGAAACTATATCTTCTCTCTCTGCATTTTTTATTGATACAAAATATTTTGCATGCTTATGGAGTACATGTATTGGTAACATGCACAGACTGTGTAATAATCAAGTCAGGGTATGTAGGGTATCCGTCACCTGAGTATTTATCATTTCTGTATGTTGGTAACATTTCACTTCCTCTCTTCTAGCTACATTTATACAATACGTTGTTGCTAACTATAGTCACCCTACTCTGCTATGGAATATTAGGGCTTGTTTCTTCTATCTAACTGCATGTTTATTCCCACTAACCAACCTCTTTTTATCCCCTCTCCCACCCACACACCCTTCTACCCTCTGGTATCTGTTATTCTATTCTCTACCTCCTTTTAGCTACTACATATGAGTAAGAACATACAATATTGATCTTTTTGTTCCTGGTTTATTTCACTTAACATGATGACTTCTAGTTCCATCCATGTTCCTGAAAAGGACAGCTTGTCATTTTTTATGACCAAATAGTATTCCATTATGTATATATACACACCATATTTTCTTTATCCATTTGTCCATTGATGGACACTTAGGTCGATTCCATATCTTTGCTATTGTGAATAGTGCTGATATAAACATGTTTTGTGAAGTTATCCCTTTGATATTCAAATTTCTTTTCCTTTGGTTAAATGTCCAGGAGTGGGATTCCTGGATTGTATGGTAGTTCTATTTTTGGTTTTTTTGAGAAATCTCTACTCTTTTCCATGGTGGTTGTACTAATTTAAATTCCCACCAATAGTGTATAAGGGTTTCCTTTTCTTTGCATCCTTGCCAGCATCTGATTTTTTTTTAATCTTCTTAGTAATAGCCATTCTAACTGGGGTGAGACGATATCTCTTTGTGATTTTGATTTGCATTTCTCCATGATTAGTGATGCTGAACATTTTTTCATGTATCTGTTTGCCATTTGCATGTCTTCTTTTGAGCAATGTCTATTCATGTCCTTAGCCCACTTTAGAATGGGATTATTTGTTTTTTATTGCTGTTTGAGTTCCTTGTGTATTCTGGATCTTAGTTTCTGGTAGGATAAATAGTTTGCAAATATTTTCTCCCATTTGACAGGTTGTCCATTCACTCCGTTAATTGTTTCCTTTGCCATGCAGAAGCCCCTGGTCCACAGGTAGCATGTGTGGGTGGGTGCCAGCTGTGCTGATATCAGCAGGTTGGGTTTCCCCAATCTCAGACCCTAGGAGTAACGTTCACATGTCAACAGTGGTAAACTGGGTTGGGTGATCCCCAGGCCTCTAGATGGCATGCTCAAGTACTAAGGGGACAGGACCAGGCCAGTGGTCTTGTCCGCAGGCCCCCTGGTTGTGCATTCAGGCATTGGCTATAATGAGCAGGGGCCGGGTGGTCCTCAAGCTGCCAGCAGAATGCTCAGATGAGGGCAGTGGTGGCTGTGCTGTGGGTTTGCCACTGGGGAGGGCAAGGCCCCTCTCAATGGGAGCAGTGTATTCAGGCAGCTGCGGGGTGAGCAGTTTGCTCACACCTTGTTCCTGGAGTAGCCCAAAGCAAATGTGTTGGTATTTGTCCTCAGGGTGTGTGAAAGTACCTGGCCTCCCTTCGCCCTCCTTGGCCTGGCAGACGCAGCAGCATCGATCCCACAGCAAGACTCAGTCCATTAGGGGCTGATCTCTCAGAATGGTGCCATGCTGCATCTGCTCAGGGATTAGAGCCTGTGGGACTTCATGTGAGCTCCCTCTCTGGAGCGGTGCCTCTGTGTAATCTCTAATTCTGTAGATGGATTGTGTCGATGGTTATGTAACAGTGTGAATGTTCATAGTGTCTCTGAACCTTACACCTAAAAATGGTTAAGATGGTAATTGTATGTTATGTATATTTTCCCACAATAACAAAATGTATGTGGGATACAGTTAAGAGAATCTTATTCTCTCCAGGGGAGAAGGGAGGTGTAGAGAGATACAGAGATGTACATGTGACTATTTGAAAATTAAAAGTTCTCTTTAAATAAGAGAGAGAATAAACCAGTTCTGCTGATTAGTAGTTATGTGACTTTCTGCAAGTAGGTAAACCTCTCCAAGCCTCAGTTTCCTAAACAATAAAAACACAAGGGGTGATATTTTTCCTTTATTGTTACTGTTCTTTTTCCTTCACCCCTCAGATGACTGCACAGCCTAGCAATCAGTGCTTTCAGGGGATGATTAACACTACTGCTCCCTAAAGTAGGAACCCTCCTATTATACCTGCCTATTCCTGTGCATTCACAATAGAATGAATGAATGAACAAATAAGTGATTACTGTAGACTGTTCTGTTTCTTTCTATCTCATGCTTTCCCCGTCTACCCATCCCACGTGCACACAGGCACAGAAAGACACACACACACACACACATAAAGACATGCAAATTTTGTAAATCTGTTCTCCTCCTACTCTAAGAATCACCAGATTTATTTTATTGACTTTCTTTTATGGCCAATTTTCTTCCTAGCATTTTATATCTTTTTTGGCAGTTCCCTGAAGGAGAAGAAAGTATGCATTTTGTTGCCAGGCAACGAGTATCTCCAGAATGCACATTGCTTTTTTTAGATGGAAAAGGGAGTGTTTAATTTTTGCAAGTGAGGTTTGATTTCAGTTCTTCAAAGGTCACTCAAACAATTGAGAGTTATGAAGAATTTCTCAGTGCAACTTGTAAGCCCAGTCTTTCCCTTAGTCCCCGGGGTAAGGACCAGGAACTTTGAGCCAAGTTGTCCCTGTTCAAGGTCTCCTACCCTATTCTAAGGGAGATACTTCTATCTACAAATAGCAACAAGCCCAGAAGGTCTTTACAAACAGGCAGATTTTACTTAGCCTGAGAGGCAGGAGCAAGTAGACAAAAAACAGGAGCAAGGAGATAAAAAGAGATGTTTTAGGTATTATAGATATG
Organism: Propithecus coquereli; assembly: GCF_000956105.1. Taxonomy (NCBI): domain Eukaryota; kingdom Metazoa; phylum Chordata; class Mammalia; order Primates; family Indriidae; genus Propithecus; species Propithecus coquereli. The sequence continues at coordinate 1,245,359 of NW_012154062.1, forward strand.
CATAAGGAAAAATTTGTGGCAATAAAACAATCTAAATAGATATCTTTTATGGGGAGGGGGAGTGTTAGGGTGACTGCAGGAGGGAAGAATATTCCTTCAAGATAATAATGGAGCAGTGAAGTCAGATGTCGTCTACTGTACCTCATTTCATTTAATCATAACTCATAGAAGCTCACACACAAATGATCAAAACACCTTTTTTGATTTTCATCTTTTTTACATTTTTCATTTGACTTTATTAAAAAGATTGATAAAAAGTAGGTTTTGAACTTTTTAAAGATGACATATCTGTTCACTTCCCTTAGAGTCTATGGTCCAGTGGGGACAATGAATATTTTCAATTTTCTATCTTACCTATATTTTATTTATTTATAATTTCCCTTCTCTATATTTCCCTATGTGTTCTATTGCCCAGCCACCCTAGAAGATGCCACTGCCACTATTTATATCATTCTTAAAGAGACACAATCTCACGTGCCACCTCCTCCAAGATGCCCTCCAGTTTCTATTATTATTTTTTCCTCTGTGATCTACATGTCTGTTCCCTTATGAGAACAGACTCACTTATTTGGCTCACTATAACTGTTAAAAGAATTAGTTGGTTAAAAGGTTTGACAGCCCAAGTAGTTTATAAATAACTTAATAAGAAGGTTCGGTTCATTTCTGTATGCCCCTAATGTTTAGCATACGGATGAGTACTCAATGCCTACAGAAATGAGCTATGGTTACAGGCAAGTTTATCAATAGAGATTTCACAGTATTCTCATAGTCTAGCACAGAGTCTCTTTCTTGGGTGTGAAAGTTCAAAGTCATGATTCAAAAACATATGGCAAGATCTTCAAGAATCTCCTAAAAAAGAAAACATATCTAACACAGTTTTATTGTGTATCTTTTAGTCCTTTGAAAGTGGGCAACTTCTGTAGAGTTAAAAAGGCAAATAGCCAGTTAATAAAAGTGTTAAATTAACCACAGTATCTAAAAATAAAGCCATACTGACCGATAGTTGAAAGGAAAAAAAAAAAATGGTAGATACATTATAATAACACTGACGAACAGTTTCATTTTTTCCCCCTGCCCATCAAGTGCTAGGTGCCGTAATGCCTTTCTCAGAAACAGCATTATATATATTAAACTGGAGGCAAAAAAAAAAAAAAATCCATTTTCTAACATAAAATAATCACTCTGGTTCTTTAAATAGTAAAGAGCAGCTGCCATCTAGTGACTTGTTGCTTAGCAATGCTGCTGTATACCTTCTCTCCTCTCGAGCCAGGGAGTCCTGCCCACCCTATGCTGGGATTGAAGCATTGGCATTTTTCTGGAAAACCACTTTTCTAGCCTTCTGTTTTTAAAGCTGTTACCAGATCAAGTAGAGTAACTAATGAATTCTGAGTTTTCAAGTTCAGGCAAATGAAAGGGCAAAGTGAGAGCTCACAGACATACAGGCTTCCATGTGTAAATCAGAAACCACCTAGAAATCATGCACTTGCCCCAGAAACAGGAAGGAGAGTAGCACAGAGGAGGTGAGGGAACTTTTTTTTTTAAAAGCAGGCAGTGACTTCTGGCATCCTTCAAGATCTGGTGCAAAAGGGAAGGATAAACAAAAACAAAATTCAGGAAGATAGTAGTGCAGTGTCGGCCTTTTTTGTTGTTGTTTCTTTTCTTTTTCCTTTTATTCCTTCTTTTTTTGGTTGAAGTAAAATTACTACACATAACTGGTTAAAAGGTAATGGAAAAATTTTGTGTGGGATAATTGACAGAAGTTCTTTCTTGATAACCTTTAAAAGCTTGCCAATTGGTAATCCTAAAGGCTTTCAAATGAAAGCCAGGAACAAGCTAAATGCGTCCAGTATGTGACAAAACTTAACAAGCGATGGGAAATCAATTACTCTGTGCCGTCATACCTCAGAGATAGTGCAGGTTTGCTTCTAGACCACTACAATAAAGTGAATATCACCCTAAAGTCACACACACTTTTTTTGGTTTCCCAGAGCATATAAAAGTTATATTTACACTATACCGTGGTCTCTAAGTGTGCAATAGCATTATGTCTAAAAAAATGTGCCTACCTTAATTTAAAACTACTTTATTGCTAAAAATCCTGGCACAGAGACATGAAGTAAGCGCATGCTGTTGGAAAAATGGCACCAATAGACTTGCTTGACACAGGGATGCCACAACTTTTGATTTGTAACAACACACAATATGTGTGAAGTGCAATAAAGTGAAAAGCACAATAAAATGAGATATGCCTGTACTCACAGAGAAGAGAATTCTAATTAGCTGCAAGCCCATGAGAGGATATGAAGACACTAAAACACTGCATAGGTTTCAGTGTGCCATAACTTACCCATTCCAATGTTCTTGTTTGCCTTATGTTCAGAAGTGAGAAAGGGTATTGCTCCCTCTCTCATGTTCGTGTGATGAAGGCGGCAGCGTGGCACACTAGGGAGGGGTGTGAGGTTGGGTCTCAGCCTGCTGAAGGAACTGGGATAACACACATATTTTCTGCGTCTGGGTTTTCTCATCAGTCAGACCAATTGATTTCTTTCTTCCGGCTTAAATTTCTGATTGTGATGTTGGTCTTATCAGCTACGACTTCTGGGAAAGCCACAACCTTTCTGATCCTCTGACTCCACCAGGGGAAAAAGTATCAGGTGAACTGGGCACCATGATTCTAAATTCTTTCCAGTTCTGTATTTCATATTCCTTTCTTGTTCCTTCACCAAGGAGATAATAGAATGAAAAAGACTCATGTTTGAATAACAAGGCCATGGAAATCACAGTGGGGGTTTTGGGAGAAAGGGGGTTAGCATGTATAACCTGGGATCATCACATACTGGAAAACTAAGCATGAAATGTATTCAGAAGGAAATTCTTCATCAGCAAAAAAAAAAAAAAAAGCAAAAACGAAGGCACAGCACCACTCATTTCTCTAAATCCTTCTGTCAGATGTTACTTACAAAACAGAGAGAGGCAAATAGAACAATAATACCTCTCATCTAGTGTGCACACATGTAGAACTCTGAAGAATGGCAAGCTGATAATTCCAATGTCGTTTCATGGATGTGTTTTTAACACCCAGCTCTCTATGGGGATTTCCTAGACATGCAGCTGCAACCAACTCAGCACAACACTAGATGTCAGTAGATGTGGTAAGAAATGAAGCCTTATCTAGTGATTTGAAAATCAGGGGAAGTAATTCCCATCTACAGCACAGTTTATTCCTACAGATTTGTTGGAACTATTATTCTGCTTCCCAGTAGCGATAAATCTTTCTTTTAACTCAAGTGTCATATGACCTTGGAAATCATGTAGACTTGGAAAGGTCTTTGAATGATGCCTTATGAAGTCATTCTGAGGTTTCCAGATGAAGAACAGACTCACTTATTTGGCTCACTATAACTGTTAAAAGAATTAGTTGGTTAAAAGGTTTGGCAGCCCAAGTAGTTTATAAATAACTTAATAA
>NW_012154062.1:1248874-1282275 GCF_000956105.1 Propithecus coquereli
GAACTATTATTCTGCTTCCCAGTAGCGATAAATCTTTCTTTTAACTCAAGTGTCATATGACCTTGGAAATCATGTAGACTTGGAAAGGTAATAGATCTTTGAATGATGCCTTATGAAGTCATTCTGAGGCTTCCAGATGATGATAAGTTTTAAATATATTTTAATACTGAATTGTTGGGTCCTGAAGATGCCTGTCTCATGTTTTCTTTTGAATGTTAATAGGCCTTGCTTATGTTTCTCCTTTCGATATATGTATTTATCTACTTATACATACATAGCTACTTATATAAACATCAAAGCATGTATAAACAACATGATGGACCTGGCTGCTTGATATAGTGTGTGGAGCACTGGACTGATAGTTGAGAGACTAACTGGAATTATTCAGTGCTGTTCAGACTACATCCTCCATCATTTGGGGCCTAGGTTATTATAAATGATAAATTAAGGATTGAGAGTATAGGACCCGAAACAAAAGTCTCTTTTAGCTCTAACATTTCCTAATTCTATATTCCTCCTAAACACAATTTTAAACCACTTTAGACAAAGAAGACAATATCCTAGTACTCAGAGATCACAAACATTTTATCTCAGTTATATAATTGTCTTTTCTTCTGATAATCTCCTGAGGAGAGAGGTTGAAACTAAATTGACAAGGGACAGGATCAGATCTTATTAACTGTTCTAATTTTTTAACTGTAACCCTTGCTTACTGGTGACTAGAACTAAGCACAACAATTAAACAAAATACTCCCGTGTAATACCTGGACAAATGTCTTTACTTGGTGTCTGTGGCCAGGCTATAAGTGCCATTTACCCAGGAGAGCCAGAGAATGAGGAAGGATCATGTATATATGTTCTTAAATACCACTTCTACCAAAAAAAGGGTAACAGTTTAAAGTGGTAGTGCTTGTTTTAAATCTGGGGACAAACAAACACTTCAGAACAACAAATGCTTTTTCTGGTTATAGTACCTGACTGTGGGCTGTTTGCATTTTTGGCAAGAAAGGAGAGAAGAGCACTGAGATAAACAGCAGCTTAATTCCTTTGTTTAGCCATCAAGAAGTAATTACCTTTCAGTTTTCCAGATACCTGCTAGAAAAACTCATCAAAATGTTTAGACTATCCACAGAAACAGACTCAAGGAGAGCCTAGACCCTAGAAATGGATACAGATGGATAGGTCCAAAGAGCATGAAGAAAGCCTCCATGCTCACCTCTGCCCACCATGTGGACAGAATTCCCAGCATTGTATGGAATCATCATATATTCATAATGTTGCTGTCTTATTCAAAATATAAATACTTGCCAGAAGGGATCACAGGGAAGCTGATATCTATTAGTCCCTTAGCATGCATTGTTTTATGGTGTCAGTTTCTCTCTAGCATCCAGCAGATTGAAGACCTTGGAAAACAGAAAGTGTGAGAGGTGCAGAGAGTAAGGGAAAAATTGTGCTGTGCACCATAGACAGAAATCTCGTCTACAATATTCCTAGTTACTTCAGCCTATCTGATTTGCAGACCCTCCAAAATCCCCAACAACTTCCTATAGCTGAACACCAGTTTGTCAATGTACCTCTTAAGACATGTTTCAAAGAACTAAGCATGTGTCAATGATATGTCTGAAAGGTTGGGATGCCAGGTTGCTGAGTGCAGGCACCAGGGCCCTCAGAGGGGCTAAGAGGTGGATTTCACCTTGGGCTTATTTCCCCTGCACCAGCCAGGTTTCTTAAGTGCCACCACCAGAATCAACTCTGCTTATTTAAACTAAGAAGTACTTTATCATAAGGACATGCAAAAATTTTAAAATTGGTAAGAAGCTTTGGTAGCAAGGCACGAATGCAAAGAGACAAGGTTTAGCAAAGGTCATTCCATAGAAAGAGCTTGCTCAGGTGTCACTGGACAGTCAGTACCACCACTGTTGGACTGTCTGCACCGCCCCCTACCCCCAGCCAGACTGTCTGCCACCCTAGATCCACTACAGCCACCATAGGAAGACACTGTGTTCTTTGTGTCCCTCCTCAGGATTCACAGTCCTTAGTGTAGCATCAGATTGGCTGATGTCCACATTCCCATTCTTCAAGATGTAGTATCTATCTGGCTAGCCTTCAGCTTCCAGCGTAGAATGTTGGACCTGTGTTCTCATCTCGAAATTCACTCCAGATAGGACGTGTGTTTGGATGCTGAGAAGCTCAGAACCATCGTCTGATGTTTTAGCCATAACTGCACCAAGGGCTTGGAGATGAAGATATGTGTAAAATAGGTCATTCTTTTGTTCTCTTTAATTTTATGACATCAGACACTAAACATAGTTCTGTATTATCTCCATCTTCTACAAATAGAAAAACTTGAATTTTTAAAAAAATACATTTCTCTAAAAACAGAGTCCGAATTACCTGGGAGAGAATTGTTGCAGTTTAGTAGGATTTTACCTCTATCCTTATTTACCCCCTAAAGTTTAGGATCAATATTCTAACAGCCTCATCCAAGGTTTCTTTTTTCTTTTCACTTTGAAGAAACCAATTTTAGCTAAGCCCGCAGATTGCTAAGAGGAAAGGTGAGAAGCCAGAGGCAGCTTGTCATTCTGGGCTTAAAAAGGGAAGACACTTGAACCCAATTTCCTTGAATCTGAATGATGAACAAACTGACTAATTTTCTGGGTTGCTTGAAACTCAGAGCTGAATACTCCCACTATCTCCCCTGGAGTGTAGGCTCCATGTGTGCGTACTGGGAATTCTGACAGGAGTGAGTGACAGCCCTAATCCCCGTCTCTCTTTATTTCAGTGACCTTTTCCGAGAGGCAAACTCAAATGTGCTCGAGTTTGCAACCTTGTACAGCTTGAAGAGAACTCAGGGTAATGTGGGAATTAAGGACATAAAAGGAAAGATGATTTCACCTTAACAGACATGTTCTCTAAATATGGTAGAGTAATAAAATTTGAAATATTCCTCATTCTTTTCCTTCTGAGTCCCTTAGAGATTCTCCTCCCCCTCAGCTCCTAACAATCCTCACACCATTAAAACTAGAACATGAGATTGAGGCTTTTAGCCCTGGGAAAGGGAAAGGAAAAATATTTTCTAAGAACGGGAAGAATATAATGATAAAATAGAAACACCTAAATACAGGGTGTCCCAAAAGTCTCCATACAAAGGAAAATTTTTGTAAAATTTTATACTGAATATTTTGTAAATAAAGGTACATTTAGCTACAATTTCCCATTTTCCCTATATATGGTGGCTTTTGGGACAACCTGTAGATTTGGTTGAGAGGGGACTTTAGAACCACAAAGTTGGTGCCACGTTTCTCTGAAGTATATCATTGTGACCCAACATGGTGCCAAAGGAGGCAGAGGTGGTTAGCTGATGAAGGTACCCATTTGGGTGGACCTCAGGTTGGCATCTTAAGGCTCCACCTTCAAGTGTCAAGTCAAATAAACAGTTGAGAGGAAGCTAATTGTAAGACAGAACTAAAATGTGACTGAAAAACACAGTCAGTTGGGAGATGCCTGGGGTCAGAATATCAAGGCTGCAAGATGCAGGACTCTTAGAACTGGAGGCAATGGCAAGGTCCATGGTCACCATGAGCAGATGCCAGGAAGGACCACCCGTGTTTCAAGAGATGCTAGCACAGGATGTCCAAATGCCAGTGGATGCTGAAGTAAAGAGCCAATGCTCAAAGATCTTACAAGGTCAGACATCAGAGCAGAGGCCAATAGCAGGACACATACTGACCAGACACCCTCCGTGATCACCTATGATATTAAATGTAAGTTTTCTACTTCTCCCAAATGCCATTTTATGGAGGAAGAGAAAAATAGCCCAAAGAGAGAGTTAACACTTCAACATACTGAGTCAAATTGTTGTGAATCTGGCTAAATATTGACCCAAGTGAGATGAAATTTTAAGCCAAAAGTAAAGGAGATAACTTGAAGGAGGAAAATAAGTGCCGTGGGAAATAATAGTTCCAGAGTAAATTGAATTCAGGAATAGGTAATTTTTAGAAAGGCATTTGTCAGTGTCTCAGTTGAGGTGCATAAATTTTACCAACTGTATAATGAAGCAGAGCTTGGGGTAGCTGGCAACCAGAAAGTGTATGTGGCATTTTGTAATTTGAATGGCTTTCTATTCGTGCCATTGGGGACACCAAAAGCAGTTTCTCCTTCCCCAGCTGAATCCCTCAGATTTCTGGTTTCTGGTTTTCCCTTTGGGCCTATCTCCCACAGAGACCAGATTATGGTACAAGACATATAAAACCAGCCATTAAAAGTGCACAGTCTGTTTTGCTATAGCTCAAGGGACCATGGAAGCAAAAACTAGAACTGTAAGACTGGAAGGGCCCTCCGGGATCAATTAGTTTATCTTTACCATCTTACAGAGAAAGCTGAGAATCAATGAGGCAGCAGAACTTGGCCCAGGTCCCACAGGTAGATATTGACAAAACTTGACATAAAACTTGCAATATCTAATGATGGAAAAACTTGTTAATAATTACACCAACGTGTGGGTCCTTCTACAGTAAAAGTATATAAAAAAGACTCTGAGAGTCAGAAAAGACAGCAGCTTCATTATAAGAGTCACAGAAACAACATGCACACTGGATCTTAAGTGAGAAAACTTTCAAGACTTGTAAAAGAGGGAATACAGAAAGTCTTTTTGAAAAGCAGAAGAAAGATGCACAAAGGTGTGTGGCGGACCTATGGGCATGGCAAGGTGGAGGAGTGATAGAATTTGAGATAGGAAAGGGATGTCCTCTTGGCTAATCTCACGTTCCCGACTCCATTCCAGGCTCTGCTGTAGACCTTTATTTCTTCACATGCTGTCCAGGAACATGGTTTTCTTATGTCCCTGGACCAACATACTCCTTTCTTGACTGGGTTCTCATCTCTTCAGGCTGTCCATGAATAGGGGCATCCACTTCCCTTCTTGCCGCATACGTTCCAGCTTTCCAAGAACTCCAGAATCCAGTAAGGAGGTTGCAGCATCCCAAAAGAGCACAGAACCAAGAATGACCACGTTGAAATGGGTAGGAAGAGCAGTTTCACTTTGCCCACATTTCCCCCTCCCTCAAGTTGGCACAGATAACCTCTGAAAAAGATCCTCTTAGCCCACAGTTTCTTCCATGGAGAAAGGAGAAAGGGATGCATGCAACATCCCCACATTTTAGGGCCCTGTCCAAGAGAACTGCTCCTCTCTTGCCTCACTTAGAAGGCTAAAGGATCCAGCACAGTTTGAACACCTATGGACAGCTAATAACAGAGAGTTGGAATGATGTGTGGCTCTCACGGTTTGGCAGGGCCTCTAATAGCCAGTGTGGACTCCAGCAGCCACACAGTGCCCAGCAGCCTTCATGGCTCCAGCAGCCCCACAACTTCCAGTACTTGGCGAGTCTCCCTGCCACCAACGGGACCCCCAGGATCCTGTACAGCCTAGGCAGCCATGCAGCACCTGGTATCCAGCATGGGTTGCAGCTTCCAGCACTGATTGGAGTTGCTGGTGCTGATCACACCTGTCAGTGCAGATTGCAGCTGCCACTGCAGTCCCCAGTGGCTGGCATAGCCCCCAATGCCAAGCATGGCCCCTTAGCAGTGGCAAGCATCTCAGTCAATGGCGCAGATCTTAGCAGATGGCATGGATCCCTGAAACCAGCATGTATGTCAGCAACCAGCTAGATCTGCAGGATTGGGAGAAGGCACACAATCTTGAGACAACTCCTTTAGAAGGGAGGGAGAGAAGTGGAACTTGCACCCAATGTACATTGAACTAGGGAAAATGAGAGGTTGACTAAACCATTTTCCTTAGACGAAGGTTCACAGCTGTAAGTTTACCATCCAGCCAAAATTTTCCCAAAGGACTTTTAGATGGAACTTTCCTATGTTGCAATAAAACTTTACAAACAAATATAGACAATACAGAGAATTCTCAACACAAATTCCAGGCCTATCAAACAAATGGGAAAACCAAAGGGAATGGAGCCACCCATATTACAGCTCCACAGTGCCCCAAATGCCCTGCCATAGGGCTGGAAGGTTCAAACCTTTCCCAAACAGTGGTTCAATCTCCTCCATTCCCTGGGAACCGCAAAAGAGCTCCATGTCCCTGCCCTACTAAACCGCTGCACTTCCACCTGCAAACAGCACATCTACACCAGCAAGGAGGTCTGAAAACCCCCCAAAAATGGGGAACACGGTCTCAGCATCACAAGGGGCTTTACTTACAAATAGCCATGGCTGTTGTGACGCTTCCCAAATCTGTTTCCTTCCCCTCCAAATCATCATGTCGGTCAAAGCTTCGTCCATCTGGAAAGAAAGAGATGGGACTTCCCAGAACGAAGTTGATCCCTGACAGCTGCTGGAAATCTATTTCTTTCTAACCTGAAGAGGTGATGCCCTTTTCCCAGGGCTTGTCGCGGAGCTCTGCCCTCCCTCTTCTGCAGGGTGCCATTCTACCTGGAAGCCAATGGGCCCACCCAGCTGCACCAAAATCCATTACCAAAAACTCGGACACTGGTCCATGAGGCCGAATCAGAAGAACAAGAACAAGCACAAGCAGTTTGAGGAGTAAAGAAAGAGTTTACTTTGCCCACAAAGGAGGAAATATGGTACACTGTCTCGTCTCCAAATCCCAAATTTGCTCAGTATGTACAATTTGTGTACGTCAATGAAAAACATAAAATATATACAGTGTAGAGAAAAATGCATAGAAATAGCAAGAGTTATAGACCAATATCATTAAATAAAAACACAAGCAGAAACAAAACCATGTGACTATGTCACACTCAGACCCTATGCGTGGACTTATTTCAGACATCTATCACAGTGCTTTGGGTGGAGTGGTGAATGGAGCTGAGAACGAGAGATGAAAGGAAGAAAAATAGAAAGAGAGAGGCCTTGTAGGAGTTGATGAAGAAAGTGTGCCATAAACTGGGTGTGTGATTAAAACCTTCCACCTTCCCCTTCTGCCTCCTCTAGGTTACAGGATCTTCTTTTCCTGAGCCCCTTCCAAGATCTCACCTTCCACATCACAGCTAGGAAGTCTGGCATCAGGCTCCCAGGGAGCAGGAATATGTGACACACAAGGACACACCCCGCCCAGCCTGGGGAATGGGGAGCATCACATAATAGAACTCTCTGGCACTTTTCAATGAAAAGATTTGAATGAGTGGGCAGGGGAACAATCTGAGGTCCTGCAACTACATTTCCCAGAGATCCCTGGGATGATTCTAACCGGACTCTGGGGGCGGGGCCATTTGAAAGCCAATAAGGGCAGCTCCTCTGCAGACCTTAGAAGTCAGAGGATTGCATTCAACTTGGTTCCTGGTTCCTGGCACAAGTAACCAATGTATGGAGCTCCGTAAGTAACTTGAATTGTACTTTAAAATTGAAGTATAATCCTATCTCAGGTGGGAGTACAGGATCTAGATTCTGAATTTCAAGTTCTCAGCGTGTTCAGAAAGTTTGGCTGGTACATACTTGGAATCTAATGCTATAACTACAGTACAGCATTATGGTGACTTTAACAGACGCTTCATCAAAACCGTTTAGGTTCTAATCACAGCCAAACCACTTTGTAGCTGTGAGACCTTGGCCATGTCATTTAGCGTCTCTAAAACTTGGTTTCTCTAGTAAAATGGACCTAACAATAGTGCATACTTCAGAGGGTTGTTGTGAGAATTAAATATGTGTATTAAAACAGAGCTAATGTGTTTAAGGGAACTTCCTCAACTGGATTTCCCTGTTGGATACTTGTAACGTGGGAGTCCACGCTTCTCTGTCCTCAACAGGGTGTGTCCTGAAGAGCCCAGTTAGTCCTGCAGACACCGAGCTCCTAACAGTCCCTGCTCCTCTTGCATTGGCTGATTAGAAAACCCCTTAAGAGCCCACATGTCCGGGAAGGGAGGTTGCATTGGATTGTCTGCAATGTCTAGGGGAGTTCCTGGGGGAAGTTTTGTGTTGTTGGAAGCAGGCTTAGAGGGCAGTTTGTCTCCTGGAGGCATAAATGACACAAAATTGAATCCTTCACTGTCAGAATGAGGGCTTCACCCCCTGAACAGAGCGGTGAAGAACTCCCCAGGAGAGAGGAGCTGCCTGGGCAAACAGCCCCAGGAGCTGGGGGGCAATGGGCTCTCTGCTCTTGCCTTTGCCCCCAGGCTCTGGCCTAACGCCCAGAAGACTGTTCTTTCCTGATACATTGCTTTTCCTTTCTCTAGGCCCCTCCTTTTAGTGCCTGAAAGGCAAAACAGCTGACTCCACCCTGTCCCTCAAAAGGAACTTTGTAACTGTCAACTCTCTAGCTGTTTCCTGTCCAGAGACTTATTTTGCCTGGCCTTTACCCTCTGCAGCTGGAACAGCAGCTTTCCTTTCCTTTTCACTTTCCTGGCCTGCAGCAAGTACCCACACCACCTGGCTGGCTCCTGTAGGCACTTGCTGGGAGAATGCTCTGTTATTTACCTTTCTGGACTTCTGGTGGAGACCAGTAGGTCTAATGGTTTCATTTGCGTCACCATCTTTTTTTAAAAATTCTAAAAATTACTTTAGACAGGGAATGCACTCTCCAGTTTCCTTCAAGCTCCACCCTCCCCATTTTATTACACCTACTTTCTGCCTTTACATTTCAATAATTTAACCAGAATATATAATGTAAAAATGTTGTAATTGGAGGCTATTAGACTGGATGGCTCCAATACTTTTGGTTCCCAATGTAAGTAATACAATGAAAGTGGACACTTTCACCAACCAGAAACTACCAACTAACCTCTGACTAGGGCTTCTCCACTCTCACAATCAAATATATTTTCTCCATCTTACATTTGTGAACATTTCATAAAAGTTTCTCTCACCCCCTCCCACCTTCCCCAGTGGAGCATCGAATCCTTTGTGATCTGGGGCTACCTGATTCATGGATTGCTCTCTGCTCAAATAAACTCTTCAAAATTGTCGTGTGCCCAAGTTTATCTTTTAACAGTTCCCATCGTGACATTGTTAGATCAGATTTTCCTAGAATCTGGTCTTTCTTGAGCTTCAGGTTAATTTTTGACTTCATATTTCTATTTCCATATGAACCAAATGGTTTCTTCACTAGCCATGATCTTGTAACTTTTCTACTCTTCGTTCTGTATTAAAAGGAGTCATTGCTTAACTACAGTCTTTCAGTGTGGCCTCTCTGTTTCTTAGCTTTCACTTTCATTTACTTCTTCTCTTGCCAATGAAGCAGAAAATCTTTATCAGGATAGCTCATAGTTGTTGAATTTCTCAAGCTCTTTCATGTTCAAAATTATCTTCATATTGCCATAGCCTTTATGCTTTAATGAAATTCAAACCAGAATAATATTTGGGAATAACTCTTTCCTTCAATATTTTGAAAACATAGTTCCATTACTTCACCTAAGGATATTTCTCTGAAACATTCTGTTGCCAACCTAATAAATCCTCCCTTATAAATTATTTTCTTTCTCTGCCAGAGGCTTGAGTAGTTTTCTTTAATTTTGAATTTCAATAATTTAACAAGAATATAGTGCATTGTCAAGCATGTTGAATCAGACTTTACCAGAAACACGTCCCTCTTGTTTTTCAGCTTTAATTTTTTGCTTCACTTCAGGAAAAGATTTTTTGTTATCTTTATATACATTTTCTATTACACTTTTTGTGTTGTTATCTTTACATTGGATTGTCTTTAACTGCTTTCTGTGTGTATTAGCTTCTTTCCTACTATCCTGTTTGCTGTATCTTTTTATTAACTTTTATTTTTTTTAAGTTTTTCAGTGCTTACATTTGTTAAAAATGAAAAATAGGAATAAAATTGATTCTGTACACTGTTTTATTCTAGGTATAAGAAATTTTCACTTACATACATGAACTAATCTTTTTTTTAATTTCAGAATATTATATTGATATATTTCCTTGCTGTTTATTATTAATTATGTGTCAGATCTCTTTATGTCCTTAATTACTGTTCTAAGGTCTGAAATTTTTCTTTTCATAAAACTGTATTACTTTATCACCTCATTTTTTAGCTCTTGGTCATTGAGTCCAGTTTACATGGTTTATAGCTCCAAGAATCTGTAAAGAATTTCCACCTATTTGGTTTGTTTTTCTCCTTTAATTGATTGTCTTTTTATGAATGTGAGTGTTGCATGTCATGTCTTTTCTTCTAATCCCAATCTCATAGTATATTTTCATTATGTTTTTTATCATATTCATGTATACGTAGCTCTGTCTCCACCTTTTGTTTTTTGTATCTAGTGTGGCTGGTGAGATGTTCAGCTGGGGTTGGGCTTGGATTCCTCAATTTTTTCAGTGGAGATGGAGGAAGATGAATATGACAGGAGATACATTGATGGCAGATCTTCTGGAGGTAGATGGTCCTTCTTTGTTTCTGGTGATACCACGCATCAAGGGCATTCCCTTCTTTTTCTGCCACATCATCCTCAATGAGTTGTCACCTAAAGGAAGACCTAGTGCTACCACCACATCCTGGTTGTTGATGTGTTTGGTATATGCCGTGGTAGTGATCGGGGCCATGGAACGTGGCTCACCCCTCCTTGCTGATCCCAGGGCAGGTCATCATCTGATTGGTTGCTTCTGGGCCCCTCCTGGTGGCTTCCACAACCTCTAGCTTTGAATCCTGGAGGCTCTGGCCCCATCATTGTTGCTCCGTCTGCGGTGGTTATAATTTCTGCGCTTTTCCTGATGCAGCTCGGGTGTTCACTTTACTATGCAGTCCTTTCCCTCTGCTCTGTGATTTTTTAGCTAATTGTGTGTTCAGTCTGTTCTTATCCTGGCAACTACTTTCCAAGTGCTTTGAGCATTCCACCTTCAATCATAACTTTAGTGATACACAATTTCTTATGTTTAGTCACAGAATACTCAAGTACTATTTGGTTACAACATTTACTAGTATCCCGGCCTTTAACAAAAATTAAATCCTTTCAAATGAACTTGTAGTTACTAAATTCCAACTGAACATTTGTTCTTGAGAAAAAGGGAGGGACAAGGTAGGGGTGATCTGACTAAATACAAATTTTCCTCTCTGTGCCTGAGTGGTAGAGTTTTAGAGCTTGTCCAAGTGTGGAGAAAGAGTCCTGGTTCAAGTTAGGATGAGATGAAATACAATTAATGTAGTAGGTTTCGGAGAAATAATGTACAACTCAAGGACAAGGAAAGTTGGAAACACTGCCAGTATTGGAAGGATATTTGGGTCAAAAAGAGAAGAATATGAAAGAAATGATAGGAGGAGGGAAAATAGAGATGCTTTGCTTACTACCACCCACCGGTCCCTTTGTACCATGTCATCCTTAGGCCATGCCATACTACAAAGGAGTTACTCTCGAGGTCTGGGCACCCTGTTGCAAATCAAAGTCTCAGTAGATTAAGTCTCTTTGATAGCAGGTTACAAAAATTTTTTCTAAAAGGATTAAACAAAATAACAGGCATTTTTCTTTTGGTTCACATTACATGAAAGTTAAAGATAGCTTAAGGTTTCATTGATGACTTTCTTCATCCTCCCTTCTCCTGTTCTTCATTCTTCAACGTTGTCAAATCTTTATTAGTATTGTTCTTCACTAGGACTTCCCCAATAGCTTTGAGGTAATATGCCACTAGCTTTTAGCCCTTCAGCAGAATGTACATGCTTAGATTTTGGCAAACATCATTCAATAAATGTCTCCTTGATCTACTTACGTTCCCTGCCATCCACAAGCCGAACATTGGTCCTAAAACGTGTTTGAATTGGTCCTCCCTAGTTCATGTGACAATCCATAGAGCTCAATGTGGACAGCTCATTCTCTACACAGTAGTCAGAAAGATCCCTTTGATTATGACAAACATTGTTCAAATTATAACCCTTTTCTCTTCCCTCTCATTTCGATTTCTTATCTCAATTAGAGTTATAGCCATAATGTAAACATTGGCTCTAAAACTATATTTACCTGATCTCATCGCAATCCACTCTCTCTCTCTCACTTCTATTGTTCCCATCACCCTGGCTTCCTGATGTTTCTTACACAGCTTATGGCTTTTTAACTTTCTGTTCCCTCTGCTTGGAACAATCTTCCCCGCACGTATCCACCGAGCTTATTCTCTAGCATCCTTGTAGTGTTGGTGAGTCTTTCTTTGGCTACCATCTTTGAAACTGAAGCTCTCCCTGTGCCCTCACTACTCCCTGTTTTTGCTTTACTTTTCCCAGTGCACTTACCACAATCTAACTGATAGAACATTTTATCCATTTACCAGTTGACTATTGAATATTTTACCCAGTTTACCAGTCAGAATGTTACTCCAACGCCCAGTAAAATGTAAGATTTTTGAGGGCAAGTAAACACTTGATCACTAGTAAATACATAAATGATATTCAGTAAACTATTGAATGAATCAATGTGTCAATAAATATAAATCTTTTAGTGGAGAACTTTGTGTAAGATTCAACGAAAGGGGAAATCTAGTGGGTCGTGTACCTTGAGTACCGCATCCTCTATTGTGTAATTCTGCTGCTTATGTCAGGAACTGTTTCTAAAACTACTTAATTGACACCAACTGGAATCTCTTTTTTATTCATCACCAAGAAAATCACAAACAAGCTATTTATCATTTGGCTCATGATTTCTTCTGAATTTCCAGCTTTTCATGCCTGGAAGATAGAAGAAATGATACTACTTTCCTTACAGGGTTCTGAGACTATTAAGTGAACTTCTGCATGTGAAAGGATTTCATACAATAAAGCACTAAACAAGGAGTTATTAATACAAATACTTGTAACCATAGAGTGTTTTTCCATAGGTAAAATACATTATACCTATAATTAACCTACTCAAAGAAATCCACTTGCAGAAGTAATACTGTCTATCTTTGTTTTGTTTTCCTTGCTTAGGGCATCATGGACATTGAAGCATATTTTGAAAGAATTGGTTATAAGAACTCTAGGAAGAACTTGGACTTGGAAACACTAACTGACATTCTTCAGCACCACATCCGGGCCATTCCCTTTGAGAACCTTAACATACATTGTGGGGAAGCCATGGAGTTGGGCTTACAAGCCATTTTTGATCAAATCGTGAGAAGGAACCGGGGTGGATGGTGTCTCCAGGTCAATCAACTTCTGTACTGGGCTCTCAGCACAATCGGTTTTGAGACCATAATTTTGGGAGGATATGTTTACATAACTGCAGTTGACAAATACAGCAGTAACATGATTCACCTTGTACTGCAGGTGACCATTGGTAGCAGGAAGTACATTGTTGATGCTGGGTTTGGACGCTCCTACCAGATGTGGCAGCCTCTGGAGTTAATTTCTGGGAAGGATCAGCCTCAGGTGCCTTGCATCTTCCGCTTGAGAGAAGAGAGTGGCATCTGGTACCTGGACCAAATCAGAAGAGAGCAGTACATTCCAAATGAAGAATTTCTTAATTCTGATCTCCTGGAAAAGAATAAATACCGAAAAATCTACTCCTTTACTCTTGAACCTCGAACAATTGAAGATTTTGAGTCTATTAATACATACCTGCAGGAATCTCCAGCATCTGTATTTACAAGCAAATCATTTTGTTCTTTGCAGACCCCAGAAGGGGTTCACTGTTTAGTAGGCTGGACCCTCACCTCCAGGAGATTCAATTATAAGGACAATATAGATCTGGTAGAGTTTAAGACTCTGGATGAGGAAGAAATAGAAGAAGTGCTGAAAAATATATTTAATATTTCCCTGGAGAAAAAGCTTGTGCCCAAACATGGTGATCGATCTTTTAATATTTAAGTTAAGAAACAAAATAAACCTCTCTATATTAATCAGCCAGCTCACCAGTTATCAACTGATGACCTCTCATATTTCCTCTAACCCCCTACATTATTTTGAAGAAAATTCTAGACATCAAATTATTTCACCCATAAAAATGTCAGTATATACAATTAAATAGCTTTTTACAGAAGCATAAGCACACACCTCTTCAAATTAATAATAAAGGCAGTGTAAGGTTAGTCTGTGGTAATCTTGGGAACCATAGTGGCTTATGCTAGAAAACTTTCAATATTGGGTTACTGTTGAATTCCTAGAAGATTGTTGTTGGTGATAGGTAAACAGAATGTTATGGAAAAACTTACTGTTTATAAAGTATATTAAAACATTGTTGGCTAATACAGTGTGAATCAAAGCTTTTGTTTGGAAGACAGGATATTATGGGGTTAGGTGATTGTTCCTCAATGGAGTCTTCTTATCCTCTTTCTTGTCTCCTAGTTATATTCTTTTACTTCATTCCAGATTTTTCCCATAAAAGAAAAAATCAGCTTATTTTGTAGATCTGAGTTGAAATCTTGTGGACACTGGGTGAATACCTTTAGAAATCTGCGGCTCTGATTCCTCAGAGGTACAATGGGGATAATACTTGTAGTATTCAGTGCCAGACCTAAAGTAAACTCTCAGCAACTGTTTGTTAGATGGGTGAATAAATGATGTCAGTCATGTTTTTGGTACTGAGTCAGCATTTAATGAAAGTTCTTTCCTTTTGTTTTATTTTCCTCTAAGACCAGCCTGAAAAACATAGTGAGATCCCCATCTCTAAAAAAGAATTAGCTGGGCATGGTGGCACCCCTGTAATCCCAGCTACTTGGGAGGCTGAGACAGGAGGATCGTTTTAGCCAAGGAGTTTGAGGTTGCAGTGAGCTAGCCAGGGTGACAGAACGAGACCCTGTCTGAAAAAAAAAAAAACCAAATTGTCATTCTTTGCAGATGACATGACCTTATATTTAGAAAAACCTAAAGAATTCACCAAGACACTGTTAGAACTGATAAACTGATAAAGTTGCAGGATACAAATCCCACATACCAAAATAAGTACCATTTCTATATTTTAACAGTGAACAATCCGGAAAATATTTCAAGAAAGTAATTTCATTTCAAATGGCTACAAAAAATACCAAGAAATAAATTTAACCAAAAAGTAAAATACCTACAAGAATACTATAAAGCAGCGATGAAAACAATTGAAGATTAAAAAAATTGAAAAATATCACATACTCAGGGATTGGAGGAATTAATATTATTAAAATGTCCATACTACCTGAAATGATGTACAGATTTAATGCGATCCCTATCAAAATAACAGCGACATTCTTCACAAAAATAGAAAAAACAATCGTACAATTCCTAGAGAACCACCGATGTCCCCAAATAGCCAAAGCATATTCTGCATATGGATATTCAGTTACTCTATCTCTCACCATATACAAAAATCAAATATTAAAAACAGATTAAAGGCTTAAGTGTAAAGTTATGAAACTATGAAAACACTAGAGAAAACATTGGGGAAACATTTCAGGACATTGGGCGGGGCACAGTTTTCGTAGGATAGAAAAAGCACAGGCAATATAAGCAAAAATCGACAAATTATATCAAGCTAAAAAGCTCTGCACAACAAAGGAAACAACTGTGTGAAAAGACAACATGCAGAATGGGAGAAAATATTTGCAAAATATTATCTGACAAGGGATTAACAATGTTGAAAGTCAAACATTTTAATGGCAAAAATCCCAAATAACACAATAAATGTAGTCAAAAGATTTGAATAGACATTTCTTTAAAGAAAACATAAATGTACAACAGGTATATGAAAAAATGCTCAGCATAACTATCATCAGGGAAATGTAAATCAAAACCACGGTGAGATATCTCACTCTAGTTAAAATAGCTATTATCAAAAAGAAAATAACATATTTACAAAGATGTGGAAAAAGGGAATGCTTGTACACTGTTGAGGGGAATGTAAAGTAGTATAGCTACCATGGAAAACTATATGGAGGTTCCTCAAAGGACTAAAAATAGAGCTACTATATGGTCCAGCAATCCCACTGCTGGGTATATTTCCAAAAGCAAGGAAATTAGTATATCAAAGAGATATATGCACTCCCATTTATTGCAGTACTATTCACTATAGTCAAGATACAGTGTCAACCTAAATGCCCATCAATGATGTATGGATAAAGAAAACATGGTGGTAAACGAGCACCTCTTGCATTATCCTGGATGGAGTTAGAGCCCATTCTTCAAAGTGAAATACCACAAAAATGGAAAAACAAGCACTGCATATACTCACCATCAAATTGGTACTAACTGATCAACACTTAGGTGCTCACATGGAAGTAACATTCATCGGGTACTGGACAGGCGGGACAGGGTGGAGAGGTTGGGTAAATTCACAACTAATGGGTGCGGCGCACACTGTCGGGGGGGTGGGCATGCTTGTAGCTCTGGCTTGGGCAGTGCAAAGGCAATATATGTGACCAAAATATTTGTACCCCCATAGTATTCTGAAATTTAAAAATAAAAAAGAAAATATGGTATATATATACACAATAGAATACTATCCAACCATAATAAAGAAAGAAATTCTGTCATTTTCAGCAATGTGGATGGAACTGGAGGTCATTATGTTAAATGAAAAAGGCCAGGCCCAGGAAGACAAATATCCCATGTTCTCACTTACCTTGGGAGCCTAAAAAATTGATATTATTGATGTCAATTGAATTTTGGTTACCAGGGGCTAGGAATGGTGGTGGAGGGGGGAGGAATAAAAAGAGGGTGGTTAATAGGTACAAAAATACAATTAGATAGAATAAGTTCTAGTGTTTGGTAGCACCATAGGGTGACAATAGTTGACAATAATTTATTGTATATTTCAAAATAGCTATAGGAGAAGATTTGGAATGTTCCCAACACAAAGAAGTGATAAATATTTAAGGTGATTGACATTCCCCTGATTTCATCAGTACACGTTATACCTGAATCCAAATATCACATGTACCCATAAGTATGTACAACTATTATGTATCAAAAGAAAAAGAATATAAACAACTGGATTCTCTACACCTAAAAATTAAAAAAAAAAGGAAAAGAAAAGGAAAAGTGTTATCAAGCTATGAAAAGACACGGAGACAACTTAAATGTATGCTACTAAGTGAAGGAAACTAATGTGAAAAGGCTGCATACTGTATGATTCTAAATATATGTTATTCTGAAAAAGACAGAATTGTGGAGGCACTAAAATGATCAGTGTTTGCCAAGGATTAGGGACGAGGGAGAGATAAACAGAGCACAGAGGATTTTTTGGGCAGTGCAACTATTCTTTATAATATTGTAATGGTCGATAAATGTGATTATACCTTTGTCAAATCCCACAGAATATTCAGCACCAAGAGTGGATCCTAATGTGATCTATGAACTTTGAGTGGTAATAACGCATTAATGTAGGTTCATTAATTGTAACAAACGTACCAAGTTTATCTGAGCAATAGTTTTTCCTTTTTTTTTTTTTTTCTTTTCTGCCCTAGTTTACTCAAATGGATTCAGTTAAATGGCCAGGTATCTGACTGTGTTAGACAGAATCTGAACTATTAATAGGTTCAAAATCAAATTGGATTCAACATTTAATTGGATTGGATCCAGTTAAGGGCCTTGGGTAGGTATTTTTTATCTTTCTGGCTTTTGGATCTAGGGTTTTGTGCTATGAGGGAGCATATAACCTTTGGAAGTCATGACAGAAACAAGAGACCTCAGTCTGCCTGGGTCAGACAGAACTGACCTGCGTTCAGAAGTAGGTAGGGTTAACCTAGAATTAAAGTGGCCACAATGGGAAATTTTAATTTGGATAGAATTATTTATTTGCAAGGCATATTAGAAAAAGCAGGGATCAAAATCCCCACAAAGACAATGGGATGCATTTCTTAATTGGTACCTGGAGGCATGTAAGAGACTAAATTAATCCAGATTGCCTCCTTAAAAGATTCTTTGGTAAAAGCAAATAACAAACTTGAGCAACAGACTAGGGACAGAGGAAAGAGGACTGCTTTCACTGAATTTACCCTTGTTTTTCTTCTTGTCTGTCTTTACTTCAAGTCCCTGAATCTCTTAACTTGTTTACTGAATTACCTTTTTGCTAAAGAGAGCCAGGAGGAATCGTTAAAAGCCTTTTAAATTTAATTCCTGATACCTAAGGTATTTCTTCAAAAACAAAACAAAGCAAGAAAAACCTCAAACAACAAAAAACCTGATTGGTTTGTTATACAAGACAAGAGACAAACCAGTTTCAGATTGCAGAGTTTATTTAGACACATGATTTGTGGAACATTCTGAGCTAAAAATGCAACAAGGTGTATTTCCTTCAGGCACTGGAACAGTATTAATTTACAGCCGGCAATTAGACCCGGTAGCCAAGGCATAACCTAATTATTTAAAAGTAGTAGCAGCAACAGCCAAATTGGTGGAGGTCTCATCTGAGTTGGTTTTGGGACATGAACTTTTCTTGCAGGTTCTACCTGCTGTGGACAATCTATTGAATTCCAGGCAAACTCAGCATCTTTCAGTAAGTAGACTAACATCTCAGGAAATTCTTTTGTCTTCTTCTAATCGCCATTTAAAATATTGCATTTTACGTAATCCTGCTCCTCTGCTGTCTCTATGGACAACAGTGAGGACTGAAATTGAGCATAGCGTGAGAATTAGTAACCCCCGTGTGGATTCACAGGATACTCCATTGGCTAATTGTGAGTTAATGCTTTATGCTAAAGGGTCTATGCCAAAAACTAAAAAAGCAGGGTATGCTGTTACAATCCAGACTTTTTACCTCCACATGTCTTACAAGACTGGTTGACATTTAACTGCTTCCACCTCCTCACATGTCACTTTTCCTCAATTCTAGCTCTTCAAACTGGCTTCTGATCCTACCCCTGCATTAGAACTCCTTCTGGGAAAGTCACCAGTGACCTTCTGATCACCAAATGTGACAATCCTTGTTCCATCCCTGTCCCAATTTGTCATTCCATCCGTCTTCTCATTTATTCTCCCTCATCCAATCTGCGGCAAGTCAAACCTAATATGTGGTATTTCCCCTGTCCTGTGCCCATGCTGTTTCTCTGCGTAGAACACCCGTTACTCTGGTGGTTAAAATCCTACAAATACCTCAAGACTTACCTCAGTAGTACTCTAGGACTCTTAGCACTCAGCCTTTTATTATTGTTATTATTGTTATTCAGAAAAATATCTGAATTCTGTTGTAAAATTAGCTCCTTGAAACAGACCAGGAGTGGTGGCTCATGCCTATAATCTCAGGATTTTGGGAGCCAAGGTGGGAGAATCGCTTCAGACCAGCAGTTTACGACCAGCCTGAACAAAATAGTGAGACCCTGTCTCAACAAAAAATAGAAAAATTAGCCGGGCGTGGTGGCAGGCACCTGTAGTCCCAGCTACTGAGGAAGCTGAGGCAGGAGGATCGCTTGAGCCCAGGAGTTGGAGGTTGCTGTGAACAATGATGACACTACTACACTCTAGCCCGGGCAACAGAGCAAGACACTACCTCAAAATAAGCAAATAAATTAAAATAAAATCAACTCCTTGAATGATTATACATTGTTAATCTCTATACCCTTCATGGTTTGCATTTAATACACTAACACATAATTGTTTCTTAATAAATACTTGATGAGTTGAATTAAACTCAGTTGCATTTCTAGATGAAGCAAATAAACCCTTGAAGAACTTGAGTGCATTCTGCAAGGTTACATGCCAGGGAGACATTCCAAAACGAGCTGTTGCCTCCGAAAAGCCCCTCTGAGCTGGTTGCCCTTGGGAAGAAAGAAAGCATGTCACGCTAGATGCTCACATTTTGTCATCCCAAGTTGGTTCTCAGAGGGAGGCCAGGATCTCCTTTCAGAGGTGAGCCTGCCATGGGTTTTTATTGTCAAGTAGGGAACAGCGCTGCTGCTGCTGTGGATGTCTCTGACTGGGAACTCCTGGCTATGCCCCACTAGAGCACATATGCACACACATGCACATACACACATATGCGTGTGCACAAGCACAGTATAAGATTAAAAAATACAGCACATTTGTTTGATCTTCTCATTGCAGTGAAGATGCGTGGGTGCAGCTGCAATTTGAACTTGAGGATCCAGGGAGTCTAGTTCCTCAGATGAGTTCATTCTATCTGGCATTTCATTATTGCAGTTTGTCTCCTACAATAGGTCCCTCTTGTTTTCCACAAGTGGAGGGAGTGTTCTTTTATATTCCCGCTTATTAAAAACCTCCAACATATCACCACAGAAAGGAAAAGCAAGGCTGTCGTGGATACTCACGTGCTTATGCTGTGAACTTCCATTCAGCCCCAGGGACATATAAAGGGCTTTCTGATAACTCGGATGGCAATTGCAGATGGCCAACTTTGTAACGCTGAGGCAGCAGAAAATGGTCTCACCCCTTCTTGATGCTTAAGAAGCCAGCGTGGGTAGTGGACAGTGCACGCTCCGCATCCCAGTTCTGATGCTTATTAGTTGTGTAGCTTGTTTCTTCCAAGAGAATGGGGATAAGATGATGTATTATAACTCGTAGATTTATTGTGATGATTAAATAATACAGTACCCTAGCCCAGTGCCTGGTCCCCAATGAGTTACTGATTACTATTAACAAGCAAATATTCTTGGCTACCCCATAACATCAGAGAAAATAGTTCTCACTCCTTGGAAAAAGGGTATTGCCATTTAAAGAGTCAAACCGAATATCCACTTCATAGGAAGTAAGTCATAGTTTCCTTGCAGTTAGGTAAAGGAGTGAATAGACTGACCTTTTATATCCCTTTTTAATCTAGGAATGTTGCAAGACAGCCTATTAAGATAGATAAAGTAAGAAACAGAGACTGAGCTTGTTAATGTGTGTGTGAGTCATTCTCCTTGTGTGGTTCTGCTGGTGAGGAATGGCTCATTAGAGCCCTGGGTCACTAAGAAGAGAGAAAAAGATGGTTAGAAGAAACTGAACATTTTGTAATATAATAAATTGCTGTCAATATTCAAGCATGTGTGTGAATCTATAAGGCAGATGAATGTCTGTTTCGAGGGGCTCTGAGGTAAGGCTGTGCGGTGACTGGGCCTACGTCCACCACGATTGATTAGAACATTCTCCACAAGCCATGTTTCCCCCAGACACATGCAGTCCCTGTCCTGGCTAATGAAGATGAACATGTCGTTATTTTAGGTTTGCCAGTCATTCATTGATAACTCTTCCAGAAGTCACCTCACCCCTTGGTTTCTTCCTCTGTGAAGCAAAGCTCCCACCTGTTTTCTAGCCATCTTCATAAAGATATTCAAAGATGGCTAGAAATTATTTTTAAGTTCTCAGAGGGAGATACCACAGGTCAAATGCCACTAATACCAAATACAGGGCAGTACTAAATGTTCTCCAACAGAACGAACCTTCATCTTAGGAATAATTAAGTTCCGGAGTAGTCCCTAAGCCCTGGAGAGCCCAGCTTTGGAAGGTTGTGATAGTGATTTTTCTTATCGTAATAATATTTATTTATTTGTATACCAGAAGCACCAAGCAAGAGAGTAACAAGCATCAGATTAGCAGTCAGGAGACTCAGGTCTTTTTCTTGGCTGTGTGACTCTGGGCAAACCACTTACCCTTTCTGGTCTCAATGTACACGTCTAAGTCTCATCGTTTACAGAAAAATTGTTCTTACTGTAATACATTCCTTTCCGTTCCAGAATGCTCTCATACTTACAGCACTAAGACGAAAGGGAAAATACACACTATTAGACCTTGTGGTGTTTGTGATCTGCTTCTCACACATGTGGGCAATAAAAATCTTGGAATGAGTATGCACAGAGTTATGTTGACCTTGTTTTATTTCTGCTGCCTAATTTTATTAAGTTTAATTTTTTCCACATATTTATGATTTAATGTATTTTAAAAAACGTCTCTTTATTTTTAATTGAAAAAATGGCAATAGTGTATATTTATGAGGTACAGTATGATGTTTTGATCTATGTATACATGAGAGAGAGATTCAATCAAGGGTAATTAACATATCTAATTTTTTCATTATGAAAAGGCTAAAAATCAATTTAGCAATTTTGAGATACACATTATTATTAACTGTGGTTACTATTCAGTGCAATAAATCACTAAAAGTTATTCTTCCAATCCAACTGAGACTTTGTACCCTTCTATCAGCATCTTCTTTTTCTCTATCTCTCGTCCTCTCCCCCAGCTTTCTAGTAACCGCCTTTATTGACATGCTTTGTTTCTATCAGATCAGTATTTTTAGATTCCATGCATAAGGGAGATAAATACAGTATTTGTCTTTCTGTCTGGCTTATTTCACTTAGCACAATGTCCTCTAGCTCCATCTGTGTTGTCACAAATGACAGAATTTCCTTCTTTTTTAAGGCCATGTAGTGTTCCGTTGTATATATATGACACATTTTTTAATCCATTGTACCATTCATGGATACTTAGGTTGATTGCACATCTTAGCTATTGTAAATAGTGCTGAAATGAACATGGAATTGCAGACATCTCTTTGATATACCGATTTCAGTTCCTTCAGATATATAGCCAGAAGTGGAATTGCTGGATCATATGGTAATTCCACTTTTAGTTTTTAGAAGAACCTTCACAGTTTTTCCCAAAATAACTGTATTAATTTACATTCCCACCAAGAGTATACAAGTGTTCCCCTTCATCCAGATCCTTGTCAACACTTGTTATCCTTCCTTTTTTTGATGATAGCCATTCTGGCAGATGTGAAGTAATATCTCATTGTGGTTTTAATTTGCGTTTCCCTGATGATTAGAGCTGTTAAGCATTTTTTCATATACTTTTTGGCCATACTATGTCTTTTTTTTCAGAAATATTTACTCAGATCCTTTGCCCATTTTTTAATAGAATTATTTGGGTTTTTTTCCTGTTGAGTTGCTTGAGTTTCTTATATATTCTGGTTATTAATCCCTTGTGAGATTGTTAGTTTACAAATATTTTCTCCCAATCCATGGGTTGTCTCTTAACCTTTCTTAATTGTTTCCTTTTGCTATGCAGAAGTTTTTTAGCTCAATGCAATCTCTATTTGTTTACTATTGCTTTTGTGGCCCATGCTTTTGAAATCTTATCTAAAAAATAATTGCCCGGACTAATGTCATGGAGATTATATCCTATTTCTTCTAGTAGCTTCACAGTTTCAGGTCTTAAGTTTATGTATTTTATCCATTTTGTGTTTATTTTTGCATATGGTGTGAGATAAGGGTCTAATTTCATTCTTTTGCATGTGGATATCCAGTTTTCCCAGCAACATTTATAAAACAGACTGTTCTTTCCACATTGTGTGTTCTTGGAGGCTTTGTCAAAAATCAACCTTAAATACTTGAGCTTATTTCTGAACTTTCTGTCCTGTTTCATTAGTTGAGGTGTCTGTCTTTATGCTAGTACCGTGGTATTTTGATTACAATAGATTTATAGTATGTTTTGAAATCGGGGAGTGTGATGACTCCAGCTCTGCTCTTTCTGCTCAAGATTGCTTTGGCTATTTGGAATCTTTCGTGGTTCCATACAAATTTTAGGATTGTTTTTTGTACTTCTGTGAAAAATGACGTTGGAATTTTGAAAGGAATTGC
Organism: Propithecus coquereli; assembly: GCF_000956105.1. Classification (NCBI taxonomy): domain Eukaryota; kingdom Metazoa; phylum Chordata; class Mammalia; order Primates; family Indriidae; genus Propithecus; species Propithecus coquereli. The sequence goes on from NW_012154062.1 coordinate 1,272,287, forward strand.
ATCTGTAGATCACTTTGGGTAGTATGGACAATTCTTCCAACCAAAACAGCATAGCACTGCCATAGAAACAGACACATAAACCAATGGAAACAGAACAGATAACCCAGAATTAAACCCACACATTTACAGCCAACTGATTTTCAACAAGGCGTGAAGAATGTACACTGGGAAAAGGAGAGTCTCTTCAATAAATGATGCTGGGGAAAACCTGATAACCATATGCAGAAGAATGAAACTAGAGCCTTAGCTCTCAGTATATACAAAAACAAAGTCAAAATGTCTTAAACATTTAAGTGTAAGACCTAAAACTGAAATTACTAGGAGACACTGGGTAAATACAGGACATTAGTTTGGTCAAGCATATATTGGGTAAAACCTCAAAAGCATATAAAACAAGAAGAAAAATAGACAAATGGGATTACATAAAGCTAAGAAGCTTCTGCACAGCAAAGGAAACAATCAACAAAGTGAAGAAACAACTTATAGAATGGGAAAAAATACTTGCAAACTATAATGCTTATAATGGCTATTTTGACATCTTTTTCTGGTAAACCTGACATCTCTTCACTCTCACAGGCAGTTTCTGTTACCTGCTTTTTCCCAGTCTAGGGGTCATACTTCCCTATTTCTCTACATGTCTTTAATTTTTTGCTGGATACTGGATGGAAAGAAATAACTCTGATGCAGGAAAGAAGGATTGGCATGGTGGAAAATGGGTCCATGTATAAATAATTTAGGATGCTTTTGCAATAGTCTAGGAGACAAGAGATGGGGGCCCAAACTAAGGTTGGATTGGTGGGTCTGGAGAAAAAGAACAGGATTAGAAAGAGAAAGGTCTAAGAAGTAGAATCAAGAAAACTTGGTAACCAACCATATGTGGAAAAGGCCAGAGAGGGTAGCACTGAGGGACAGTCTGAGGATTGAGTTTTGGCTGAGAGTGGGTAAATGTTTGTATTGTTAATCAAGACAATGGATGTGAGTGGAAGTGTATTGTTAATCAGGAAGTGGAGTGGTCATGCTAGATAATGCATTCAGTTTGGAACATTTTGAGGTGAAGAATCTGGAAAAATCCAAGTTTAATATCTACTTGGCATTTGAATATATGGATATGGAATGCAGGAGAAAAGGCCCAGCTGTAGATAATAATTTTGAAGTCATTAAAGTCATTACCATGTAAGTGACGTGACGCTAAAGACACCGTATTGATAAGATTGTTCAAGGAGCTCACGCAGAGCTAGTGTACTGTAGAGTAGTGTAGCTGCACCCGGGAGCCGCCTGGGAGGCTTTAAAAAAAGAATGATGCCAGAGTCTCAATCTCCTAGACTAAGGGGTGAGGAACCTGTGCCCTTGGGGCCACATGTGGCCTTCTGGATCCTTGAATGTAGCCTTTTGACTGAATCCGAATTTGATAGAACAAATCCTTTTAATAAAGGGATTTTTTTCTGTGAAGTTTGGATTTGGTCAAGGGCTGCACTTGGGGATCTGGAGGGTCACGTGTGGCTTTGAGGCCGCAGGTTCCCCACCCCTGCCGGGGCCGGTGGGCTGGCAGCTGACTTCAGCAAAACACATTTCCTGTCAAACCAGGTAATGCATTATGCTTCCTCTACCCTCATGTGCCCAACTTACCTTTAGTGCTTACCCCCTCACCATCTAAAAGAAAAGGCATTTTCTATTCAATTTTGAATTGCTTGCCGATTTCCGAGATCAGAGCATTCTCCCTATCTCAACAGTCTTTTTAAGTAAAGCTTCTTCTTATCTAACTCTGGATTTGTCTTTATTTGACAACTGGTATAGGGCCAGCAGGTCAGGGCCCTATAAATCAATTTTTAAAAAACAGAGAGAAGGGAGGAGTCAGAAAATGAGGCTGAGTAGAGATGACTAGAGGGGTTAAGAATGATTACAAGAGTGGGAGATCTGGATGAAATGACCTGGTATAGGATTCCAAACTTTACAGTAAAAGTGTGTGGAATTATACCCTGAGATTCTTTTTTGAATTTTAAATGGCTGTCGAGTCTGTGCTTTCCTGATGTGGTTATGGTCGGAATCGAAGGAAAAGGTCCATATTCTCATGGGCAAGGTCAACAGAAGAGACACCCCATTATATCCCCTCTTTAACAGAAGAAATAATGGCCTTAGAGTCCCAATGGGGGAACACCCTGAGCTCTACTGGTTTTCTTCAAGTACCTGGAAGGCCTCCCACACTTCTGCTAAGTTACCAATTCAAAACTTGTTTGGAATACTTACCATTTTATGCCTCTACCATGGGGCAATTCTAGACTGTTGCTAAAATAAGATCTAAAGAATGTTCAGAATTTGCAGAGAAAGCACATTCCTCACAGGGAGCAGCCAACAAAAAAACAAGACAAAGTGGGGAGCTCCTTTAGTAGAAAAGTTGCACAGTGCTGGTGCTCAGTGAGCACTTCGGCTATTGCACTCCATCCGCCATACAGGATGTCAATTGTGACTTTCCTCAACACCCTACAGAGAAGTTCTGCCAGGGAGGTGTCCCAATGTGTGGGGAGGCCCAGCCTCAGATTTGTATTATTTCTAACATGTTAGAATAATGGACTCTGTTCCTCTATGTTTATTTTTAGAAAGGTTCATTTTAAGGAATTTCTAATTTTTTTAAAAAAGTATTCTTAGCCCAGATGCTTTGAATAGTGATACTCCAAGTGACACTAGCAAGATGGTGGAATAGGAGGACTCTGTTCCTCTATGTTTATTTTTAGAAAGGTTTATTTTAAGGAATTTCTAGTTTTTTTAAAAAAGTATTCTTAGCCCAGATGCTTTGAATAATGATACTCCAAGTGACACCAGCAAGATGGTGGAATAGGATTTCTCTGGCTTCACTGCTCACTCCCCACAGAAATCTAACCAGCAGCTATCTTAAAAAGCAAGAATACTATCTTGAATATCCCATACCTCAGTAGTAAGGCTGAGATAACCTCCTGGAGCACAGAACCAAGAAAAGCCATGATCAAACTATAAGAGGAATGGTTCTCTTTGACTATGCTATCCCTCCCCCAAGCTGGAACAGTGCCACACACAGAGAATTCCCCTGAACTCATAGTTTCTACAATGGTAAAAGTGAGTTGGAGGTGGGCATTCAGCTTCCCCACCATGCTGGGACCCTCACTCCTGTCTCATCCCACAGGACACATTGGGAGTACTGGCCAATGTAAACCCCCTGGAGTCTGTTAGAAACAAAGAACGGGGTGGGGTTCATAGTGACCAATATGGAGATCTTGGTGATTGCTCTGCCTTCCAGCCAATGGAGGTGCAACACTAGAGAAACTAGCCAACAGCATCATGCTGTAGGAAACACATTTTATGAGGCTCATAGGCTTGAATCCCTGGCCAGCTTTCTCATGCAGCCTAGGTGCTTTCCTTAAGTCTTCCTAGGTTGAAAGGCAGCTGTAGTTGAGTAATTACCTACAGTAGGAGCATTGGGTCCCACCTAACCCTCACGATGGAGAAGTGATCCAACAAATTTCTAGTGCTCACATTAAATCTTCCTTAGACCAAGAAGTAAGTGCAGGTTGGTCATTTGCAGTGCGAGCATCCGGCCCTGCCCAGTGCTAGCAGTAGAGAAGTGATCTAATTAAGCCTAGTGCTCTCCTCAAATCTTCTGTGAACCTGGGGGGAACTGCAGGTCAGCAACTACACATAGAGGAAGCATCTGGCCTCATCTTGGGGCTCTGCTTAAACCTAACCTAGGCCAGGGGGCAAGTCCAAGTCCACACATAATTGTGGAGCATAGCCTATGTGGCCAGATTAACAGGTCTGTGACTGGCAGCACCCCCAAGTTTGTGGGATACTGGAGGCATCAGACACAGACACAGTCCTTAAGTGTCTGTGGCAATAAGAGTCTTTTGCTGGGAGTGAGTTTGGTGGGGATCATTGGGATTTCCTCTTCTATGCCCTCTCTAGGGCCCCCTTGCTTATATGGTAAAACTTATTCTAAACCTGGAAAATAACCTCCCGGGCTTTCCATGAAGAGGCTTACTGGATTGAGTTGCTATCAAAATAAATACACCATCAGAAATTCACATTAGTGGCCAAAAGATGGGTCCTGTAAAATAGCAAGACTCCTATATTTGAAAAATATTTAGAGATCTCTCATTCCTTATTCGTATTCATGGGATGATCAAATTTTTAAAAAAGACACGAAAGAGTGTCATGGCTAGCCTTAGAAATTCTCTCGACAAAATTAAAGAGCAAAAATCTGACCTGAAACAAAGTTAAAATCCTCTAAATGCTCAGCCACCTGCTTTGGCTTCTCTGTGGGATTTACAAAACAGGCACTCCATCCTGTAATGTACTACGACAACCTGGGTTCCATTCCCAGTCGGGAAAGCAGTCCCTTGAAGACGTAAAACCTTTAACTCAAAAGAAAAAAACATGGTTTGATAATTGTATGGCCCTTGAACTTTGGAGTACTCATTTGTTATTGATCCTTTTCCTTTCCACAGACAGTTTTTGATTTCCTGTCTTACCAACTGTTTATCTCTTTCAGTCTTCCATCTATGGGGCACACGGCAAGGTCGATCTTTGTGTGCAGATTGTTAGCTGAGAAACTGAGACCGTAGAGAATATGGCAAGACAAAAATATGGGTTGTACCCCATTGGTACCTAGCAAAACTTTCCTTTTCTTGAGCTGCCTTTGAGATGACTGTGGATCTTGCGAGGACCGCTTTGCCTCTCTTTGGAGACATCTCATGAGTCCTTGGCTAAGTTGGTTTTGAGTCACTTGGAAGGGTCAAAATCCGGGAATATTGGCTGTTTGTCTTGGCTAAAATTTGGTCTGTTTGTCCTGGCTAAAATCTGGTAATAAGAGATTTGAAGAAAAGATTTTTTAAGAGCTCCATAGTCAGAAGTCTGCTTAATTAAAAGCTCCTGATAGTCATGCTATAATTTTTTAAAAAGGCCTTTATGTTTTTTTTTTTTCTCTTTTGGAACCTTTTACTCCTCTGGGAATTTTTTTTCAGTCGACTAAAAGCCCTATTTAATTATATGTTAGGTCCCTCTGTTCACTTCCTTTCTTGTTGGCATGATTTTTACTGAGAAAAAGATGTAAAAAAAATTTCATTGGCCTTTTAGGAACCTTATTATAAAATCTCCCTGAATTGGCTTCTCTAAGACTTGTTCTTCCATTTCCTTCCCCCTTCTGCTTCTCCTTTCCTTTTTCAATCTTTGGAACCACATGAAGGAATCTAAAAGTAACCCCTGGAGATTCTGAGACCCATCAAGGAACACAGTTCAGGCGTCACTGACCTCTTTTTGGGTCCCCTGTTTTGCCCACGGACCCCCAAGAGTCCTGAATGGGTATCTCTCAGGTCTAAAGCTCTACCCTCTTTGGCACTGAGTTCCTGATCTCTTTGCCTTTTGTGGGTACTAGGGATTTCGCTGTGCTACGAGACAGCACTTGACCTTTGGGTGTGTAATGGCTGGCAAGTCGCTGGTGAGGGCTGCAGTTTCGGAGGCGGCCAACAGTGATTACAATGAACGCTTGTTACTGCAGGGGGCTACTAGTTTCTTTGTGCCTCTAGATTAAAAAGATGCATTTGGACACTTGGAGGTTTTGGGAACACTCGCCATTAAGGGATGGAACTCCCGTGGGTGATGGGCTGATTGGCATTAGGTCACCCTTGCAGCAAGGTGCACTATGGAAGGTGCACAGCCCAGTTCTGTGACATTTCTGTCTTGGGCTTTTGCCTCACCTCTGGGGGACACAAGAGTCAGTGTAAAAATGGGATCTTTGATTTCTGGGGCTATAGATGCTCTGCCTTCCAGCTGTCCCTGCTTTTCAGCCAATGGAGGTGCAACACTAGTATCAGGCCCTGGAAACTGCAAATGCTTTTTTGGCCCTATTCCTTGATGGGCTCTACCCTAAGCTTAGTGGTCCAGTTGAAAAATGGAGACTAAATTGGAAGCTCCCTATCCAGATAATATTAGTCTCCTTATAAAATCCTATATTGAATTCCTATGATTTTGTGTTACCTTGGCATCCATTTTTTAATCTTCCTCTAATGCACATCCCCAAACTCTTTCCTATAGATGATTCAAAGAAAAGATTCTCTGGGGCCAGAACTAGTGCCTGTAGTTGATGCAGGGCTTAGAGATCAAAGAAGGTACTGCATCTGTACTTCCTCCAGGAAGGAAATTCAGATGTAGTAGACCAGTGCTTCTCAGTCTTTGATGTGCGTACAGATCAGCTGGGGAACTTGTTAAAATTAAGATTCTGATTTCTTAGATCTGAGATGAGGCCTGAAAGTCAATGCTTCTAGTCTACAGACCACACACGTAGACACAAGGTGGCATTAGTGCATATGTGGTGTAAAGCAAATTAAAAGAGCCACGAGGGAACTGCTAAAGTCAGGCACGACATAAAGACTACTGAAAACCAGGAATGAACATGACGGAGGGCTCAGTGACCACCAACACAGCTTTGTATGAATAACTTCATTTCATTAAGAATTTTATGTGCTTAAGTAATGATTGTTTGCCTTTTCGGGATCCCTGGAATAGAATAAGCAAACAAAAGTTTTGTGTGTGCTACATGCACACACAAAAAAGCAGCATAATGGAGAAGGTAAGATGATTGATTGTGCTCCAGAATAAGTCAATTCCAAACAGCATTATCTGATACCATTCCCAGTTGCCCAAGACAACAATTTATGAAAACTTAGCGCTTCAGCCACTGCCCTTGTGTAGTTCTGAATTATCGATGCAGGGGGAAAGCTCAAATGGAAAATAGCCTGGTCACCCTACCACCTGCAAAAGAACAAATGGAAATGCTTTCTGTTCCATAATTCATTAAGAACCGAAGCTCCAGGTTGTGTTCCCTGGTTTTGGCTGAAATGGTCCTTTTTTTTATTTTTCTTTCTTTCAAAATGCCACCCCCACTGTGCTTAGTCATATTTCCTTATGCAAAATCAAGTAATTTCTGTGTTCTAGATAAAATTGTTCTCCAAAAATCTTGCCCCTTTCTGACTTGTCCCTTTTGCTTGCACTATCCTTCCTGTATGAAATCCTCATTACCACCACCGCCATCTCACTCTGTGTCCACCTGTCCAAACAGCCTAGCATTCCAAGCCTGGGTTCCAGGTCTTAGCGGAGTCTAGGAAAGTACGATTCTTTACAGCCACCCTAAATCTCATCATAGATGTGATTCCTCCCACTTCCGAACACCTGTAACATTTATTATCTATATTACTCATCAGGGGATTTTTATTTTCTACCTTTTATTACTATACATCTGTGTCTTAACTTTCCAAATAGACTGAACATTCCTTAAGGGCAAGAATCAGAGGTTAGATTTACTTCTCTGTATCCCCTGTGGTACCTGCTCATTGCAGAATCATTATCAAACAGATGTTATGTACTGTCCAATTTCATAGCTTACATACTGACAGCCTTGTGGAACCTTTCCTCCCATATTTAAGGCTCTTTCTCTGTTTCATCTAGAAGTCCAGCTGCCTGTAATATCACTTCATCTTCTTCATTTAATTTTGACTTATTTTTCAATCCTTGTTTTCATTCTCATCTCCCGCAAAGCCTTCCCATCCTATCTGTCACTGAGTTTCTAATTCCTTACTCTGTTTAAGGCTTACTGTCCACACAACTTCTGTGGCACTTAAAATGCACTGTCTAATAGTTTTCCCAATTTGTCCTTTATATTACATCTTAACAGCATCACCCGGCACTATCACAGTGCCCACAGCGTGGTGGGTATTGTTCAGGGCTAACCAAAAGTGCAAAACTAAAAGCAGAAATTCCAGATAGGAAATTCTGATACTCCAGTGAGTAGTAGGAAGCACTGTTTCTTTCATTTTCCAGCTAATCTTCTCTTGGTGGGTGTTTTAGATTCTAAAATGAAGACTAAAAATAAAAAAGTTGAGTTTTCTTTGATCAACAAAGAAAGGAAAGATGTAAAGTGAGGCTGGCAATATTAGTCTTATTTTAGTCTTCTTTGGCCAACATTCTCCGTTTATGAGTGTTAACTTCTCTGCTTATACGTGATATTACGCAGTAACTTCTCAATTCATTCTAGGAAGACAAATTTTTCTTCTAAAACAAACCTGTCCAATTTGAAGAAAAAGAGGCCCAAATCATGGCTTCTCCTTATAATGGGATTAGACTGTGGGGGAACTTAAGAATATATTTTACATGTAGGAGGGATGTCAAACATTAGGAGCCAGAGGGTGGACTGGAGTCGACAGCCTTCTAAAATGTTTCTTCCAAGGATCCCCACCTCCTGGTATCGATGCCCTTGTATAATCCCCTCCCCTCAAACGTGGGATAGACCTTGTGCCTTTCTTCTAATGAATGGAATGAATACCAGCAAAAGTGGTAGATGTCATTTCCAAGATTATAAAAGACTGTGACTCTTGCCCTCCCCCTTTTCCTCTCCCGCTTGCTCACTTTGATGAAGCCAGCTGTCCTGTTGTGAGCTTCCCTATGCAGAGGCTTACGTGGAAGGGAACTGAGGGAAGCCTCCAGCCAAAGGCCAGAAACCGAGACCCTCAGTCCAGTTCCCTGCTAGGAACTCAGTCCTGCCACATGTGCGAAGATGGGAGTGGATCCTTCTCCAGCTGCCCCTTTGATTGCAGCCTCTGAGACACCACGACGCAGAAGACACAGCTAAGACACACCTGTACAGACATTGTAAGGTAATAAATTTTGCTATTTTAAGCCACTGAGTTTTGGAGTAATTTGTTATGCCACAAAAGGTATCTAATATACCCATGGAGGAATCTTTTTTCTTATGCACAGGAATTCAACCAGGAAGTCTCCATTTTGCTTGCCATACCCCAACATTTTCACTTTAATCTGAAACAGTCTTCTAAGTAAAAAACATGATTTAGACACATTTTCAGGACCTTTCTATAACACCTTCTGAACTGCACTGCGGGACCACAGCCCCCTCCTTGGACTCCTTGATTAAATGGTTTAAGGGAAGTCCATTCCTAAAACGACCAATAGTGCCTATAGCTTGACTTAAAAAGATACTTTTGGTATATTATGTTTTTATCCTAGAAATTTGGGCTTGGTAAAAAGATAAAAAACAGTCAATTATCTGTAGAAACTATAGTGACAAGATCATGATGTGTGTGTGTTTCTGTGTGGCGGGGGGGGGCAATAAACAGCCATGTGTTTTCCAAGGTGGAGACACAGAAATCTAAGCATAAGCAAAAGAAACCAGTAGGCGTTAATATATATAAAGAGAAAAGAAGGTAGCAGATTAGCAAAAAGAAGCATATGGTCCATAAAAGAGAAAGAGAGAAGAAATGATAAACCAATAAACAATCTTGGTTCCTGATAGCTAGTCATCAGACCAGCTGTACAATGGTGCTTGTCATTAATAACCTCACCCCTGAGCTGCTTTAGTCAGTCTCTGTTGCTTGTGACTGAAAGAACCTGATCGGTATAGATAGCTGCCTGTGTACAAAAATCCTCATACTCCTTTGAGAATTGAAATCTCCATTAAGATGCACAAACGTTAAATAAATAAATTGAAATCCCCCTTTAAACGCACATAAAGCTAGTGACTTGAGTATCTACAATTCAAACCTAAGATAGACTTACAATGTGCGGGATTTGGGGTAAAGTATTGTGTTATTGAAAGGATCCTGGTTTAGGGCCAAGGAATGGTCCTATTAATAAATGGTCCAAGGAGTTCTTCCCTGCCATTCACCCCTAGCTTCTCTAGTAAAATTCCAAGGAAGCTCTGTGTAAAGAATAATAGCTCAGTGGGAACTAAAAATCTATAGTAGTTGGACAAGGGTCTGATATTCCAACAGTGTTCTGGCAAAAGTTGAATTAAAACACATAGCTTATTCTCAAGGTCCAATAGAGAGATTCTTCTCCCAAAGAATCTAAATTACGGCATCAGTATAAATAAGTAGATTGTTCAAAAGGAGGAATAGGCCAGGCGCAGTGGCTCACGCCTGTAATCCTAGCACTCTGGGAGGCCGAGGCGGGCGGAT
>NW_012154062.1:1282364-1300958 GCF_000956105.1 Propithecus coquereli
CAGCTACTCGGGAGGCTGAGGCAGGAGGATCGCTTGAGCCCAGGAGTCTGAGGTTGCTGTGAGCTAGGCTGACGCCACGGCACTCTAGCCTGGACAGCACAGTGAGACTCTGTCGCAAAGAAAAAAAAAAAAAGGAGGAATAAAAAAAAAAGATAAATGGCCAGACCCCCAGAGAATCTGAGTTGACTTATCCACCGAACTGCTTAGAGTGGAAGAGGAAGAAATTGTCCCACTGCCCAAGGAAGCAGATTTGGCCCAGGTTTGTCTACACTATGGGAGCAATGTAGTGGGAAGTTGGGGATGAGTGGGGCAGTGTAGCAGAGCAGAGCACAATGATGACCTGCCACAGTTCAAATCCCAGCTCTGCCACTTAATTGATTTCAGGTGAGCTACCAACCCCTCTGAGCCTCCTTTTCCTAATCCAAAAATGGAGCAAACAGTAGCATCTCATTAGGAATGCTATGAGACTTAAATGAGTTAATATATGTAAAGCTCTTAAAGTAGTAATTGAGTGAAAGCTTGAAAAATTCTAGCTGCTGTTAGAAGAAAACACTTGAGACACAGCTTGTACTTTTTAATACAAAATGATTCCACTCACTGGCAAACTTTCTCTAATCCTACCAATCATAAAGGAAATTTTTCCTTAAGGAGGGGGTTAGGAAAAACATGGACAGATGTAGATTTGGCAGGTAGGAGAGTCATGGCCTCCCCAGGCTGACATAGTGTGATGTTCTGGGTGGCTGGTGAAGTTAAGGAGAAGACAAAGTCAGAACACAGGACTCAGAGGGAGTTTTAAAATGCGGTATAGCCCTGTCCAGAACTCTGACTGTCCTCAACAAGTCGCCAAAAAACCACGGTCCCTTTCTAGTAGGTGAACAGGAAAAGGGACCACTGGAAGCTCAGAGAAATGTTCTAAAGCAAAAATAACATGTTAGGAATTTTAGACAAGTCTTGCCTCTAAAGAGAGCCTTCTTTATAAATAACAATTGTCCTTTCCGAGGCATCATTTCCATTGAAATAGCCTGTACATTAAAGAGAACACAATCTTCCTAAGTAAAAATATGCCTCTTCTCCCCACATTCTCTTATTTGGGAGTGAGTGGGCAGCTCTGTTCTGAAAGAAAAACTAAAAAGGAAAACATACCCACTTCCCTTCTCAAACACCTTCCATCAAAACAGGCACAATTACAATAGCCCCAATTTTACTACACTCTCGTGACTTGGTACAAGTGTCATTCAAGAATTAGGCAAAAGGAAGAAAAAGAAACCTTATCCCCCATTATACAAAAATTTGGCATGATGACATCAGCTATGATGAAATTTCTAAGTCAAGGAATCAACAGCTTACTTCAACATTTCCCTTTCAAATTGCCATATTTCTTAATTATGTGTTTCACTAAACACAGTTCCAGTTATGGGTGTGTGTGTGTGTGTGTGTGTGTGTGTGTGTAGCTCTTCTTTTAGCTGAATCCACCTGTTCCTTTGAGAATCACAGCCTGGAATGCCATAGAGCCATTCTGCTGTGGATATTGTATAAGAATGTGGAAATGAGATATAGCACAGACCAGCTATTTCTGATAAATTGACATTGTAAACAACTTATGACAACAAGGGAATCTTCATGAGTCTGTCAGTGTATTTCCCAGCAGAAACCCTGCAGTACAGGACAGAATGAGATGATGTTTTCTAAGTACTGAAAGAAAACAAAAAGCCTGCCACTCAAGAATGCTCTATCTGGCAAGACCATCTTTCAGAAATAAAGGAAAGATAAAAACTTTCTGAGACAAACAAAAGCTGTCAGGGTTAAGCACTGCTAGATCTGCCTTACAAGAAATGCTAAAGGGAGTTATTCAAGTTAAAACAAAAGGATGCTAACTAATGACATGAATATGAATGAAAGTATAAAATTCACTGTAAAGGTAAAAATATAGTGAACTTCAGAATAATACTATCATGTCAATACATAAATCACTTTTAAATCTCATATAAATGTTAAAAGAGAAAAGTATGAAAAATAACTGTTGCTACAATGATTTGATAATGGACACAGGGTATAAAAAAGATAAAAAGTGTGACATCAATAACATAAAATGTAGGAGGAGAAGTTAAAGTGTAAAGTTTTTGTATGGAGTACAATTTTCCTTGTTACTAGCTTTAAATAGACTGTTAACTATAAGATATCTTGTATAAGCCCCATGGTGAGTACAAAGAAAAAGCCTGTAGTAGACACACAAAAGATAAAGAGAAAGGAACCACGCATACTACTATAAAATGATCAAATCACAAAAGAAGACAATAAGAGAGGAAGAATGAAACAAAGGAACCACAAAACAGAAAACAGTTAGCAAAACGGCACTAAGTCCTTATGTATCAGTAGTTACCTTAATGTAAATGGATTAACTTCTCCAGTCAAAGGACATAGAGTAGTTGAGTGGATTAAAAAGAAATACACCAACTCTGTGCTGCCTGCCTACAAGAATTCATGTATAAGAACACACATAGACTGAACATAAAGGGATGGAAAAAAGATATGCCATGAAAATGGAAACCAATAAAAGAGCAGGGGTGGATATACTTATATCAGACAATATCGATTTCAGTAAAAACTTAAGGAATTGAAGAAGGTCATTATATAATGATAAAGGGGTCAATTCATCAACAGAATACAACAATTATAAATATATATTTACTCAACATCAGAGTACCTAAATATATAAAACGAATATTAACAGAACTGAAGAGAGAAACAGACAGCAATAAAATAATAGTAGAGGAAAATACCTCACTTTTAACAATGGACAGATAATCCAGGCAAAAAATCTATAAGGAAAAAGTGGACTTAAACCACACTTTGTATCAAACAGACGTAATAGATATATACAGAACAGTCCGTCCAACAGCAGCAGAACATACATTCTTTTCAAGCACACATGGAACATTCTCCAGGATAGATCATATGTTATGCTACATCACAAGACTTATGAATTTAAGAAGACTGATATCATATCAAGTGTCTTTTCCAACCACAGTGGTATAAAACTAGAAATCAACAATAGGAGGGATCTTACAAAATTGACAAATATGTGGAAATTAAACAGCACATTTCTGAACAACCAATTGATCAAAGAATAAATTAAAAAGGACATTAGAAATACCTTGAGACAAACAACAATGGAAATATAACATACCAAAATTTATGGGATGCAGAAAAAGTAGTTCTAAGAGGGAAGTCTATAATGATTGATACCTGCATTAAGAGAAATGAATGATCTTAAATAAACAACCTAAATTACACCTCAAGGAAGTAGAAAAAGGAAAACAATCTCCAAAATCAGCAGAAGGAAGAAAATAATGGATATTAGAGCAGAAATAAATAAAATGGGGACTAGAAAAACAAAGGAAAAGATCAACAAAATCAAGAGTCTTTATTTTAAAGATAAAAGTCTAGCTAAACCAAGGAAATAGAAGACTCAAATAAATAAAATCAGAAATGAAAGAGACATCATTACAACTAGTACCACAGAAATACAAAAGATCACAAGAGACTACTAAGAAAGATTGTGTGCCAACCGAAAGGACAACCTAGAGAAAATGGATAAATTTCTAGTAACATACAACCTATAAAGCTGGAATAATGGAGAAATGGAAAATCTGAATAGATCAATAAAGAGTAAAGAAATTGGATCACTAATCAAAAATCTCCCAACAAAGAAAAGCCAAGAATCTTATGGCTTTAATGGTGAAATTTTAATGAAGAATTAATGCCAATTTTTCTCAAACTGTTCCAAAAATTAAAGAGGAATAAACAATTCCAAACCCACTTTACATGGCCAACATTACCCTGATACCAAAGCCAGACAAGGACACTACAAGAAAAGAAAATTACAGGCCAATATTCCTGATGAACATAGCTGCAAAAATCTTCAACAAAATACTAGCAAACTAAATTCAGCAGCACATTGAAAGGTTCATGTACCATAATCAAGGGTGATTTTTCATGGGATGCAAGGATGATTCAACATACGAAAATCAATCAATGCAATACACCACAGCAACAGAATAAAGGATAAAAATCATGTGATCAACTCAATAGATGCAGAAAAAGCATTTTACAAAATTTAACAAATTTTGTAAATAATAACTTACAAAATTTAGTTCATGATAAAAACTCTCAACAAAATAGATTAGAAGGAATGTACTTTAACAAAGAAGGCTGTATATGACATGCCCACAGGTACCTTCAGAGTCTATTCTGAAGAGCTGAAAGCCTTCCTCTAAGACCAGAAACAAGAAAAGGATGTTCATTTTCAGTAATTCTATTCAGTAGTATACTGAACGTCCTAGGCTAGGTAAAAAAATAATTTAAAAATAGAAATACCATAATATGCAGCAATCCCACTACTGGGTATATATCCAAAGAAAATGAAATCAATGTCAAAGAAATATCTTCACTCCTGTATTCAGTGCAGCATTATTCACAATAGTCAAGAGATGGAATCAATCAAAGTGTTCATCAGCGAATGAATGGATAAAGAAAATATGGTGTGTGTGTATACACATACACACACACATACACACAGATTCCAGTATATAATATTATACAATATTATAATGGAATACTATTATATATACAATGAAATACTATTCAGCCTTAAAAAAGGATCGAACAAACATGAATAACCTGGAGGACGTTATGTTAAATGGAATAAGTCAGGCACAGAAAGACAAATACATGATCTCACTTACGTGCGGAACCTAAAAAATATCAAATTCATGGAAGCAGAGTAGAATGGTGGTTTCCAGGATCTTGGTGGTAAGGAATGGGGAGATGTTGGTCAAAGAATATAAAGTTTCCACCAGACTAGATGAATAATTTCTGGAAATCTTTTATACATCACGGTGACTATAGTTAATAATAAGGTGCTGTATACTTAAAAATTGCTAAGAAAATAGATATTAAATGTTCTCACCAGAAAAAAATGGTAAGTATGAGGTGATGGATATGTTAATTAGCTAGTTTTAATAATTTCACAATGAGTACATATATCAAAACGTTATATACCATAAATATATATAATTTTTATTTATCAATTATACTGTATTTATCAATTATACTATATAAAGCTAAGGGAAGTATCAAAAACAAAACCAGAAACTTTTATCCACAAAAACAAATCAATGGCATGGAATGTCAGCCTTTCAGGCAGACACTCTTCAGAGAACTCAACCATGAATTGATGCTTCGCTGGCCTTTGCCAAAGGCTTGCTTGAGACATCTGATATTTGACAGAGGCAGTTAGCAGGTCCGTTAACCACCCATACCGAAATGCTAACCTTTTCCTATGTTGTCAAGATATCAGGAAGCAACACACTGGCCCATGTTTTTTTCAACCCCCTGTAGAAATGTTTTTAAAGTGTTAAAGTTTAACAGTTTTCTCTTACTCTCATTCCCTTTTCCTGCCCAAGGGCTACATGGCAAAAATGGGTTTTTTTCTAACTACAGCATCCACTTCAGCTGTATTTTCTTCTCCCCAGCCTTTCATTTTGTCATGATAATTAATCCCATGTGAATGTGTCTCTATCTTCCACAAATTGGAGCTGAGAACATTACCTTATATGTTACTCAATGGCCTTTACAGACAGGCATTCCAGATTCATCTTCGCATTGAGTTTCAAAAATAATTGCCTATAAAATTGTTTTATTTTGAAAAATGAAAACTATGTAATCTATCTGACTTAATTTTTACCTTACCTATCGGGGCACTGAGAGCTAAATTCAGCGTACATTTTCAGTAAATGACTCATTTCCCATTGTGCTGAAAAAGATGACAAACGGACTGGTGCCACTAGAAATTCATGCTCTCCAAGTTCCATGAGCCTTCCACAGTGCCTGGCAACCCAATTATTTCTCTAATCTTCTCTCTCCATCCCATAAAACTTGAATCTTTAATCTGCCTAGCCCAACGTCATCTACCTGCTTGCACACTTGTGTTTCTCAGAAATAAAATAGCATTAGCTCCCTCAAATTTGTCCTATACCCTTGCCCCTTATAATGTATCCACTCTCCTTTTGTGTTTCCCTATTTTTACAATAGAAGGGGCGGCCCCTCCGCCTGCTTCAGGTTAGTCCCTCACCAGCACCAATGATAATTGTAAATACCACTCACTGAATATTCAGTAGGTGCCGGCCAATATGCTAAGCATTTTATAAGTAGGATTTAACTTTCTTAAAGATCAGAAAATTATGGCTTAGAGAGTTTGTTCAATTCAAGACTACACAACTAATCTGTGAGGAATCCAAGTGTTGACCCTCCGGAGCCCCTGTTTTTACCCCCTAAATATAGGCTGCCAAGATGTGCCCTGGAGATCCTACTTCCTCCTGTCTCCTCAGCATAAGACTTGGTCAACAGGACCCTCTCTTCTTCACCTTTCTTCTGCTTGCCACACATCTGTTATTTAAAGCATTTAGATGTCTCTTTGATCAGTAGCACAGCATTTTTCATAGTGATTAAACATGCTCCCATCTCCCATCCTAAAAAGTATTCTTTCTCCTCTACAAATTAGAGTAAATATCATCTGCACGACTCGCCCGCTTCTCCCTACAGACAGTCATGTTGGAAGGGTCATTTCCATTCATCTCCATTTCCTGACATTCTGTTCACTACTCAGACTAGCGCACTATGCTTTCTACTCTTACTACTTCGCTGAAATTGTTTATGTCACAGATGGATAAATCTTTGTCTTGAAGTCCAGTGGGAATTTTTTTGAATCTTGTCTCACTCGATTTCTCATTTGACATAATTTTATTCACTCATCTCGAAACTTTCTCCTTCCTTGTCTTTTACGCTCCCATAGGTGCCAGACATCTTCTGCTAGTCCCTGCAGATCACTGTCCACCTTGCTGTACCCTGTAGTTGGCCCCAGGAGACTGTGCCGTATGGACCTCCTTCGCAGGTTCCCTTGCCCTCTGCCATCCGGTTAGGTTCAGCCAATGAGGAATTCTGGCAGGAGATTGGAAGGAAGGAGGAGAGCAAGGTTGTATTTATTCCACTGACTCATGTAAGGACAAATAAAAAAATGAAAACTAAGAGGCTTGTTTCTTCCTGTTGAAAATAAGGGAAGAGACTTCTGCCCTCCTCTTTTCTTGGAGCATATACTTTAGAAAACGTGTCATGGTAAATTATCTTTGTGTCTCTTTGAAGTGTATATAAATCTTTTTAGAAGCAAAATAAGCCTCTTGCCAACTTTGTAACCCAGGAATGTCTTTCTCAAGGACTTGGAAGCCATCTCCTTGAAATAGAAACAAGAAGACATCACCCTATCTCCCAGTTTCTGTGGGAGCCTAACTTCAGTGTTGGCTTTGTTCCAAGTTTCTCTCTCTCTCTCTCTCTCTCTCTCTCTGTGTCTCACACAAACGCACACGCACACACACACCCCACATACAGTTCCCTGTGGAAAACAAGACAGTGATAGCTGAAACTTTAACATCTGTCCTGTTCTCACTTCAGAGATTTTAGCAGAGAATGCATTTGTTGCTTTCAAATATTATATCCTACTTTACCCTATCTCACCCCTGTTGAGACTTTCTGCCGAGGAATCTTTGTTTCCTGTTAACTAGACTTTGGATCCGTCAATAACCTCCCTCCCAACTCCAATTAAATCCAAAGTCCAGTGACAAACTTCGGTTGTAATAATAAAGGTCATTTTTTCAGCAGGTGTTACTCTGTGTGTCAAACTGTAGAAAGATTATATCTCCCAAAGCTCAGGGTTTTCATTTGCAAAATGGGGATATTCCCTACTTAAAAGCTGTCATGAAGATAAAACGTGTAAGGGTGCTTTGTAAATGTTATGTGCTATGCAAATGTTAGGTAACACACTTATAAAGGTAACGTATAATATATTTGGCAAAATATATATGTTATTGGCAAATATTTGGCATTTACAGAAACTCCTAAGTTGAAGGAAATGCTAATGACTATTTAAAAAAAAAAGAAGAAAAAAAGGAGTAGTGAAAAATAGGATACTGTCCTTTGTGTAACAAAAAATATACACCAGAAGTTTCTGGAAGGTTACACATGCCATGCTTAGCAGTTACTACCTCTGACAAAGAGGACTGAGGTTTAGAGTGGGAAGGAAATGTACTTCCCTTGTATGCAATTTTTACTATTGTCTGAATTTTTATTATGTAGACACATTGTTTTTGCAAGTTAATGTGTTCATAAGACATGGTGATAGAATACTTTATTAATATTATAATAAAACCTATACATTTTTATCAGTATCACTCCATGATAGGGTATTGGCAAGAATGCAATTTGTGTAAGAAAATGCCTACTGGAAACTGTGATGTGCTTAATTTCTGATTTAGGGCTGGGATTTATTGGAAGCTTGGAGTACATTTGTAGTCGCCCCCAGGTGCCTGTAGTTTGGTAAGTAATGTGTAGTAGAAAAAAAGCCAAGGCCAGGTTCAAAAGACTCATGTTCAAAATCTGGCTAAGCCTCTTCCTGAGAGAGTGAGCTTGGGCATTTATTTTTCTTTCCTTCCTTAAAATATAGTTAATTATCCCTGCCCTGTCCATCACACAGGGTTATCAGGAAGAACAAATGACTGACTGGCAACACTGGTTGTATCCTACAGCATTTGTCACAAGTTTCCAACCATGAGGATGCTTTCTTTTTGAATAATTTAAGAATAATATTAGTATTTTTACAAAGCTTTCTTGTTTCAGAGTGCTTTCGCATGCATTGTCTCATATGATTTTGGTAATAGCCCTATTTAACGGATATCATAAATTGTCATCCACAACTTATAAAGAAAATATTTGCATTTACAGAGGCTGAGTGACATGCCCTAGTCCTATTAGTCAGTGCTGAGGTGTGGAACTCAAACACATCCTGTGTCCTTTCTTCCGCATCATGACTTCCAGAATAAATCCCATGGTTAATCATTAAAATGCTTTGCACATGTTCCCATTTAATTGTCATAGCAACCTCAGGAGATGTGTAATAATATTTTCGTTTTACAGATGAAGAAACTGAGGCTTAAAGGGGTAAGAAAATGAGCCCAAAGTCACACACATATTAAATAGAGGTGCTGGTATTCAGAACCCTTAAACTATTCTACCTCCCAATGGTGGATTCAAAATCTTCAAAAATAAATACTTACCAGGATAAAAACATATTCTCTCTCTCTTCTAATGCATTCTACAGAGTTCTGCCAAGGTCATCTTGAATCAGCTTAGTTATATCCCTCTTTTAATCAAAAGCCTTCAGGACTTCTTACTGCAGTTTTGATAAAGACATGATCTTTTTGCCTGGCATTTAAACTCTGCCTTATTGGATTGCAACCAGCATTTCTAGCCTCACCCCCAACCACTTCTGATGATCCAAATATCATCATAACTTGCCTTTGTACTCTTGCGTTTTTTCCACCCCTGATCCTTTGCTCTTAATGCTCCTGCTCTCTGGGACACATTACCTATTTGTGTGTCAATTAAACATCACCCCTTCCACAAAGCCTTCTCTGATCTCCTCAGTTATCTCAGAATAACCTCATGGAAAGGGCACGAGCTTTGAAGTCATACCTGAGTTGAGGCTCAGAGCCACTTCTTACTCTTCGTGTAATCTCAGGTTTTGGTCTTAGTTTCCATACATGTAAATATGGAAATAATAACCTATACCCAAGATTGGCTGTTAGGACTAGATGAGAATACTTGGCTGAGTGTGGATGCTCAATAAACATTCATTTTCCTTCCCCCTTCTCACCTCTGCACTCTGTAAGCTGTTTAGCTATAACTTCTTAGCTATCACTTTGTGCCGTATAGTACAATTATTTACTTATGTGTCTCATCTCGTGTCCAGAGTATAAAATCCTTGAATGCAGTGTGCTTGCGTGGTAAGGAATCATCCTTAGCACCTGTTGCAAAACCTTACTCATAATAGGAGCTCAGTAAATATTTATAGTCAATGGGAGAAAATACAGTCAAGAGAGGAAAGCATATGCTCCACAAGGTTATTTATATATTATTTGTTTACTAGATTCTGAAAAGGGATTTGTGCATGTGCGCACATACACACACGATAGAGAAAGGGGAGGGAGGAAAGAGAGCTAATAAGCGTGTTGTCTGCGTTGGGGTGGTTTGTCAGTAGGTAAAATGTGACCCAATAGCCAAAATGCAGGTAGATGATGACATCAGGGATTTGAGTACAGCCAGTCTGTAGCAGTCCAGAAATGCTCACAGCAGTCATTAGAAAAGTCTGTCAGCAAGTAGAAGGGTCCTAGCAGCAGGGCTGGAGTTGAGGGTAAAGACAGCATTCTTGGGGGCAGGGTTAGCTAGACAGGGCCCCAGTCTCAAAGGACGTGGGATCTGACACAGGTTACCAAGATCCAAACCCAGGAGTCAGACAGCACTCACTTCCTGAAGAAAGACTATGTTCCAACCTAAAGCCTTCCAGTTCAGATGGGTTCATTCTTCCTATTATGGATTCGCCAAAACTTGATTTTATTAATAGAAGTGCTAAGTCTTTATTTTCCTTTTTCTTGTTTGAATTCTCTCAAGATCCTCTAAAATTTTTCATGAAATGTGGACTGACCCTTACGTGGTAAAGAGAATGAATCATAATTTTGAGTATTCTGACAGAATTATTAATATTTCTCTTGTCTTGTTTTCAGTTTTATTGAGGAATAACTGACAAATAAAAATTGTATATATTCAAGGTATACAACATGTTTTGATATATATGTATACTGTGAAATGATTACCACAATCAAGCTAAGTAACATATTCATCACCTCACATAGTTTTTTATGTGTGGTGAGAATACTTTAGATCTACTCTTAGCAAATTTCAAATAACCGGTATATTAACTATAGTTACCGCAGCATAGTTACCACACTGTACTTTAGATCTCCAGAACTTATTCATCTCATAACTGCAAGTTTGTACCCTTTGACTAATATCTCATTTCCTTCCCTCCCCAACCCTATTACCCACCCTTCTACTCTCTATTTTTATGAGTCTGACTTTTTTATATTCCACATATAAGTGAGATCATGAAGTATTTTTCCTTCTGTGTCTGGCTTATCTCAATCAGTATAATGTCCTTCGGATTTATCCCAGTTGTTGCAAATGGTGAAATTTCCTTCTTTTTTAGGGCTGAATGGTATTCCATTTTAAAAATCCATTTATCTATTGACTGACAGATTGATTCCATAACTTGACTATTGTGAACAATGCTGCAATGAACATGGAAATGCAGATCTCTCTTCGACATACCGATTTCTTTGGGATATATTCCCAAAAGCGGGATTGCTGAATCATATACTAGTTCTATTTTTAATTTTTTGAGGAAATGCCATACTGGCTTCCATGGTGACTGTTCTGTTATAATTTACATTCCCAACAATGGACAAGGGTCACCTTTTCTCCACATCCTCACCAACACTCATCGTTTTTTGACTTTTTAGAAATAGCCACCCAAACAGGTCTGAGGTCATATCTCATTGTGGTTTTGATTTGCATTTCTCTGATGATTAGTCATGGTTAGTGAGCTCCTTTTCATACACCTGTTGGCCATGTGTATGTCTTCTTTGAAAATATATCTATTTCAGGTCCTCTGCCAATTTTTTAATCAGGTTATTTGTTTTTTTGCTATTCTGTTGTATGGGTTCCTACAAAATTAGTTCTTTTAACTACCATTTTATAGTCTATTGTTGATTGTTCTCAATAATAAAAATGATTAATAGTAGCCTTATGGACAAGTATAATCTACATATCAATTTCTTTAGGCATATGTAATTAAATGAATGAAAACCTTTTAAAGTGAATCCCTACAGTCTAGGCACAATGTAGGTGTACAATGGTTCCTTAGCAGAAGTTTCTTTGCAATTTAATCATTGGAACTTATATACCTTTCCACCTTTATTACCCACAGCTTTCTGCCAACCACTCGCTGCTCCAGCCAACCTGGTTTCTTTGCTCCAGCGCTGCATTTTCTGGTCTCTTTGTTCCCTAGGCACTGCTACCTCACCTGCCCTGCCTCCCATTTTTTCCATGTGGATATCAAGTCCCTCAAGGCTCTATGTTAGCAACCCTCCTTTGAAATACCACTGCACATCCTACTTAGGAAACCATGCCTCGTTGACTCAAGCCTCAAAGTCCGTTGCCAGTTACGAGGTGCCAGAGCTCTCATTTGGCATATGCCTTTGCTACTTAACAAGGCGCCAGAGCTCCCATCTGGCACATGCCTTTGCTGCTTAAAGTGTGGCCAGCTGGGCCAGAAGCATTAACATCATCTGGGAGCTTGTTAGCAAATCAATCGGAATTCTAACAAAATACAGGTGATGCATATGCACATCAGAGTTCAAGAAGCACTGGTCAATGCCTCCTTACTTTTTAAATTATCTTTTCTGTGGAGGTGCTGTTTTAACCAAACTAGCGGTGCCTCCACATATCTGTGCAACCCACCATAATTCTCTGTGCTTGGTAGGGTTCAAATGAATTTTTACTGAAACTGATAAAGGAGTCTCATAAACACTAGTGAAATTGGCATCTTTCAAATGACTTTACTCTGATTTTGTTCTTGTCATCCTTCTGTCAAGGACAAAGGAATAAGCCACACTTTCCAGCATTCTGATATAAAGAGATTAAGGAACGACTTTTTCTTTCCAAGATCTAAGCCACTGAGTCATATTCCAGTCAAGCTAAAAAACCAATAGATAACAGAATCTTTAGCTTGATGAAATAAATATGGGGTTGAGTCTGCACTAATTTTCTGGGGCTTCCATCACGACATACTAAAGCACAAGAGAAACTTATTTTCTCTGGTTCTGATGGCTAAAAGTGAGATCAAGGTGCCATCAGGGTTGGTTCCTTCTGAGGGCAGTGAGAAAGAATCTGTCCCATGCCTCTCCCCTCTCTTCTGGTGACTTGGTGGCAATCTTCGGCATTCCTAGGCTTGTAGAAGCATCACCCTGATCTCTGCCGTCTTCACAAGATGTTCTCCCCGTGTGAATGTCTTTCTCCAAATTTCCCTGTTTTATAATATTGGGTTAGGGTCCACCCTGATGACCTCATTTTAACTTAATTACCTCTATAAAGACCCTATCTCCAAATAATGTCACATTCTGATGTATTGGGGGTTAGGACTTCAACATATGAATCGGAGAGGAGCACAATTCAACCCATAGCAGAATCTAAAATCTTTCTGAATGCTAGACGGTGTGAGTGTGTGTGTGTGCATGTGTGTGTGTGTGTATTTTATCTCTCTCCAGGGTCATTAGGAAGTTGCTGTAGAACAGAGACTGTTTAGTTTAACATCCTGGTCAGAGAATCTAGTGGGCAAAGTTGAGAATAGATACTAAATGGCTAAAGCAGCAAGAAATCCAGAAACCTCTAGTCATATTAGCCTGAAAATGTCCTTGTCAGCAGTTGACCACAGTTAAGAGCTTTTACTTCTTTTACCTGTAGAGAAAGAAGCCCAGCCCTGTTCTTTCTGGACACTACCATTGTTTTTGTTTCTGTTTTTTTGTTTGTTTGTTTGTTTTTTTAATTTCAACATCTTAAGGGGGTACAAATGTTTGAGGTTACATGGATCACTTTTGTAATGCTTGAGTCCCGGCCATAGTTGTGTCTGTCATTCAAATAATGTTCGTAGTACATATTAGGTAGGTTTTTTTTCCCCTCCCTTCTTACCCCCTCCCCTCTCATTGATTTCCACTGAGTTTTACTTCCCTCTGTGCACGTGTGTGCTCATCAGTTAGTGAGTACATGTGGTGTTTGTTTTTTTCATTCTTGAAATACTTCACTTAGGAAAATGGTCTCCAGTTCCATCCATATTGTTGCAAAAAGCATTGATTCATCTTTTTTTGTGGCTGAGTAGTATGGCAAAATACATGAACAGAAGCTTCTCAAAAGAAGAAAGATAAATGGCCAATAAACATATGAAAAAAAGCTCAAGGTCATTAATCACCAGGGAAATGTAAATTAAAACCACAATGAGATATCACCTTACCCCAATTAGAATGGCTTTTATTAAAAAGTCCAAAAACAATAGAAACTGGCATGGATGCAGAGAGAAAAGAATGCTTATTCACTGTTGGTGGGACTGCAAATTAGTACAACCTCTGTAGAAAACAGTATAGAGATTCCTCAAAGAACTAAAAGTAGACCCACCATTTGATCCAGCAATCCCACTATTGGGGTATTTACCCAAAAGAAAAAAAGACTTTTCATCAAAAAGACACTTGCACCTGAATGTTTATTGGAGCACAATTCACAATTGCAAAGATGTGGAATCAACCCAAGTGCCCATCAGTTCATGAGTGGACCACCACTGGTTTTAACGGCCTGTCACTTACTTTACTGCGTATGTGTAGCAATGTGAATTGCCAGGGATGAATTGGGGTGTTTGTAGTGAGATTCCAGACGCTTGGAGGCTCAGTAGCTGCTCACCATCACCACTTTCCCCCAGGGATTACACCAGCGTGGCCTCAGACACGGGATGAGGACGGAATGTGAGGAAGCCATGCTTTTTCATGCTGTCTTGACTAAACAGACATTGAGCACCCACATGTCCACATTGAAGTGGCACTGCCTTTAAGATGACATCTGTCTAATAGCCAGTCTCACATAGAAAAAGACGGATGTTTCCATGATAGAACTCATATTCAAAAATAACTTGAATTTTTGACTTATCCATGGTTTCACAAAAATTGCTCTAAAAATTTTTGAAAGATAATCACAAGCCAAACTGTTTGAAAGAATGAGGATGTACCCTCACAATAAAAAGAAAACAAGAAGTGTCAAAGTGAGTGTCAGAGATATCAACTGTCAAACTTAGTACTTAAGGAAATCGGACATCTCGTACTTAATAACCTAAATATATTCTTGGACCTTGTCCACATGATCAATGTTCTATAATTTATTTAACTAATATATTTATATAGTTTGGATGGTTTCATTTTTTACTTTCATAAATAATACTGCAATAAATATTTTCATTCTTTAAAAAAGAAAAAGAAAAAGATGGATGTGAGGCTTGTAATCAAGGGGACATGGGCAAAATCCCAAGAGATCTTATTTTCCTATGGTTGAAAAGGTAGACTGAATCCTACCCAATATACCCTACCAAAAATAATCTCATGAGCATACTTTTCTCTAGGAAGCAAAGAGACGATGAACGGGAAAAACTTTTCAGAAATTAACTTGGGTTTCTCCCAAAATTTGTAAATACTGGAGTGTTGAAGGATTGCGAGTGATCAACTAGTTTTCATTCCATTACTTTAAAGGTAGAATTTCTTCCCTGCTGTTTAGGATTTTTTTTTATTATCATTATTATCCAGTAATATCCAGATGTTGTGAGACACTTGTCAGCCTTTTAGATCAGAGAAACAACTATTCAGGATATTTTGCTGCATTTGTATTAGCTAAGCTTCTTTTATTATGAAATTTCATTTTGCACCCTTAGGGAGAAAAAAAGCAAAAGAACCTTGGGTCTGTTTTCCATCTGCTTATACAAAGGAAGCAGAGTTTTTGTGAGTCTGGTGGCTGACTGCAACTCAAGTGGAAGAAATTAAGTGCTCCACGTTTCATTTGCTTTTGCAGAGTTAAACTTAGCACAGCAACCTGCCCCCCTGTGCCCCACGGTTCGCACAGAAAGAAAGAAAATTACAGCAACGATTTAGTACTTCTGAGAGTCAGAGGCCCTAATAATCCAGATCAGACAAGATTAACTGACCTACCTCTGGCCAGTCTTGGGCTGCTACATTAAACAAACGAAAAAGCACACCAACAAGATTTGTAAAATTACACGGGGAGAACTTTGGATTTATAAAGCACTGGATTGTGATTTGAGGGTCTCTGGAATAATTCCCAGCTGAAAGACTCGGTGCTCCTTGCATGTTAATTTCCTCTGTGAGTAAGCAAGGAGAGTGTTGACTGCTAAGTATCCACTTGCAGATTAACTGTTTTCAGCATCATTCATGTTGATCATTCTAGGAATTATTTCTCAAGTCATCCTCCACAGACCACCTGCGTCAACATCTCCTGGGGTGCTGATTAAAAATGAAGATTTTGGGGCCCTGCCCCACCCCTATACCCACTGAATCAGAACTTTGGGGAGCAGGGCTTGGATATCTTGAGTTTCGACAGTAACCCCAGTGATGGTTATTACACATACTGAACTTCGCACGCCACTGACCTAGGGTTTCTTCTCTCACTCTCGAAGTCCTGGATAAAATTTGGTGCTAAATCACTTAAATAAAGCTAAAGGGAGAGGACACTGCTGCTGTGAACCCTGGACGCTGGGCACATCAGCACCATGGCTACTGTTTCCCAGGGAAACAGGACATCATTGTTAAATCACAACCAGTGCAGGGAGGGATGGCCCCATTGTCCCTGCTCCTTTGCCTAGCTACCCCAGGCAGGGATAATCTGATTGGCTGGCCCTAAATCACATGCCACAAACCTGGGAAAATTAATGTTTTCTGCTTCTTGTAGTGAGAGGGAGAGATTGCCTTCCAACAAGATCATACAGTAAAGGATCCCCCAAACAAATGAAGAGAGTTGTCAGATTTTTTAAAAATGATAACAAGAGGATAGAGAGATATAAATGAGGGGTCAGCCACACATGCTACAATCACTGTGACAGAAAACAAAGCCCTGGGAGTCAGAGCTCTGAAACCAGGGAATGCTGACAGCTGGGTAAAAAATCCCTCTAAAGAGGCCCACAGAACTCTTCCCTGCTGATCTCTCTCAAAAGGCCACTGCTTACATCATCTTTGCTCTTATAGTTAAGTCCAGATCATTGACACT
This sequence comes from Propithecus coquereli, assembly GCF_000956105.1. Classification (NCBI taxonomy): domain Eukaryota; kingdom Metazoa; phylum Chordata; class Mammalia; order Primates; family Indriidae; genus Propithecus; species Propithecus coquereli. Next base: position 1,299,177 of record NW_012154062.1, read on the forward strand.
TTAAATGTTTTAGTGGCCCTCTGTTTCTAGCCTTTTAACTTTTCATTCTAGAAGTTTTAGGCCTCCTAGTTATCTTATCTCATTCTCCCCTGGGCCCCTTTTTCACTTTCTGTGATTCTTTTACAATTTGATAGGACCATTCTAATTTTATAAGAGAAAGTCAGAAATGGTGCGTAAAAATCAAGGTCATGTAGCTAACAACGACACAGGCGAAGGTAGGAGCCTGAATCCTAGATAGTTAGCCTCCTAGAAGCCCAGGCAGACAATTCATTTCTCTAGGCCTTTGACATCCTTGGTCATTTTTATGCACCATCTCCACTTACCTGTATTTTGCGTGCCTCACTGTGCTCAGCTGGATTAATTCTTCCTAGAAGTGTGAAGACTTTCCATACTGATTGCATTCTTTCTGTACCATTTCTCTTAGGTAGATTCAAGATGGACTTGTTTTGCTAATAACTTGGGTTGAGTGTCTTGTTCTTGGCATTGTATCAACATGATATCACTTAATCTTATACAGGAAAAAAATCAAGATTCAGAGAGGTTAAGGTCAATTGTCTAAGGCTACATATTTAATGAATGGTAGAACAAAACTACCTGGGCAGGGAACCTCCTGGCCCACGGCACAGTCACGGGGGAACTTGGCTGCCTTAGGCTCTTGCCTGCCAGCAGATGTCAGGGCGAGACGTAGAGGAGAGTAGAGGAGAGGGGAGAGGAGCGAGGCCCACCGCAGACTGCCCCAGATTGTGAATCTCAGATGGACCTGCCTCCACAAACAGACTTTTGGTTGGGTGGAGCCACTTCAGCCCTTCCCTGGTGGCTTTGCCCAGGAGCTGACCTTTGACTCCTGCCCAAACAGCTACCTTGCCAGCTTTTGCAGAGCTTGAGGGCAAGCTCGCCCAACCCAACCCCGCCAAGCTGCACTCCCCCACCCACTTCTGCTGTGGCAGAGGATAAGGACACACCTGGAAGTTCCAGAGCCCCACCCACCAGCTGGGGTATTTGAGGGCTTCTTCTGAAGCACTAGATCCAGTCACAGGACTCTGAAACAATATCGCAGCTTGTTCCTTCTGGCAAGCACTGCCTACTGAGAGGGAGGCCAATTAATATGCCTTTTACAGCAGTCATTGACTCAATTTTACAGGGTGTGTGGGGGTCCAAGGAGTGGCCATTTGAGGGAGCACCCACCCCTCCCCACAGAAAAACTGAGGGTGCTAACTGGATAAGGGCGGAAAGATCCCAGCCCGGGGTCTCGACACTCAAGCGTGAACAGCCCTACCAATTTGGGGAGCTTGTCCTGTCCCTCCTGCCCGTGGCTGCCCCCTAGTGGCCAGAAAAGCAACTTCTGAGCCCTGCCAAAGCTCCCACACCCTAGGCATGAACTGCTGCTCCCGCAAAAGGAACAGACAGACCTGGGTAAGAAACGTCTATGCAGCCTGAAGGCACATTTGATACCTTCCCCAAACATCTAGTTTTTGCCATGCAAACAGAATGTCTATGAGGTCTGGGGCACATGGCTTTAACTTCCCAAACCCTCTAATTTTCCTGTGGCATTCAAATCACCAAACACTAACCTGCCCCATCAGGAAGTTGAGAGCTCAAGAAGAACTTTGAAAGTATAAAATCCAAATTCTTGATAGAGCCATGGAAAATTCATCGTATTTACTGTCTTATTGTGGGCTAGTGATGGAATTGAGATCTCCTGGGAGCAGCGTGATGAATTTGCTCCGAGCAAGGAACTTGTGCACAGTTCTGAGAACTTGGCCAGGGCAGTGAAGATTTATT
>NW_012154062.1:1314908-1315985 GCF_000956105.1 Propithecus coquereli
TTAATACTTTTAAAATTTTTGTTTTGACACACAATAAATGTATTACATGTATTTACGGGGTACATACTGATGATTCAAAACATAAAATGTATAGTGATCAGATCAGGGTAATTAGCATATCCATCATCTCAGACATTTGCCAAATTCTTTGGGTTGGGAACACTCAATATCTTCCTTCTAGCTATTTGAAATTATATATTATTGTTAACTATAGTCATCCTACAGTGCTATAGAACAGTAGAACTTATTCCTCCTATTAAGCAGGATAGAGAAAAGGTGATCCATATAAAATTTTTGTTTTGACACACAGTAAATGTATTACATGTATTTACGGGGTACATACTGATGATTCAAAACATAAAATGTATAGTGATCGGATCAGGGTAATTAGCATATCCATCATCTCAGACATTTATCACATTCTTTGGGTTGGGAACACTCAATATCTTCCTTCTAGCTATTTGAAATTATATATTATTGTTAACTATACTCACCCTACTGTGCTATCAAAAACTAGAACTTACTCCTTTTATCTAACTGTGTTTTTGAGTCCATTAATGAAACTCTTCCTCTTCTGCTCTCCCCTACCCTTCTCAGCCTCTGGTAACCATCAGCCTACTCCCTACTTCCATGAAATCAGTGTCATCCCACGTATGACTGAGAACATGCAATATCTGTCTTTCTATGCCTGGCTTATTTCACTTAACATAATGTCCCTCAGTTCCAGCCATATTGCTGCAAATGACAGGATTTCATTCTTTTTTATGGCTGACTAATATTCCATTGTGTATATACACCACATTTTCTTTATCCATTCGTCCATCGCTGGGCACTTAGGTTGATTCCATATCTTAGCTGTTATGAATAGTGCTGAAATAAACATGGGAGGTGAAGATATCTCTTCAATATACTGTTTTCATTTTTTTTTTTTTTTGGATATATACCCAGCAGTGGAATTGCTAGATCATATGGTAGATCTATTTTTAGGTTTTTTTAGAAACCTCCATCCTATTTTCCATAGTGATTGTACTAATTTACATTCCCCAAAACAGTATATGAACATTCCCCTTTCTCCAC
>NW_012154062.1:1316035-1318693 GCF_000956105.1 Propithecus coquereli
GAGTTGGCCTTGAGATTATTAATGACAGCAGATTTGGGAACAAGCTGCTCTCAGCGTGATTGTGACTTGAAATGTGACTGCAGCACAGATTGCGACTGATGTATGAGGGCTGATTTTCTACGCTCCGTAGTCCTAGATTAACTACTTCTAAATTTGAACAACCTGGAACTTACTTCAGCTACTGCTTGGTAAGACCTCTGTCCATAACTATTGTGATCAGGCACCTTAAATGACGTAAAGCTGAGGTAACAATCTCTTGCCAGCAGAATTTTAAAGTGAAATTCTCACTCTGGCAGATCTCAGTCTTCACCAAATTATTAACTTCAATTTAACCCTTTTAATATGATGCCCTATTGATATGTTTAAATAGTAGTCTACTCCCACCAGCTTTTTAAAGAAGTACTGCCGCTCCATTCAAACGACAGCACCGTCAGTTTGCTGGATATTTTGTCAAAACTTGATGCCAAGTTCTTTTTCAAACTGAAGGTCCGGAATTCTGAACAGAGCACTGGTTCAAAGGATAGAGTGGGCTTAAAGCTGCTGTCTGCTGAAAATCCTGGATTCAAACACAGACCCTCTCTAGGAATACTGATTAGACTCTTTAATTTTCATAACAAAATATTAACCTTGTCACCTGTTCCCTGGGACTAAACTTAAGGAAACTTAAGAATCAGTTATCTACATATCGAGCCCTCACCAGGGAGTAATGCCTCAAAACTTGGTTCTGCAACTCGCAAAGGCTCAGCTGAGGAAGTTCATTGCTAAGGATAGTACTATAAAGAAAATGCTATCCATTCCCTTCTACAAATATTCTTATTTTGCGGTAAGCTGCTACAATATACACAATAAGCTACAGTATATACAAAAGCTACACTCTTGAGGTATGTTGCATTTAAGCCAGGAAATTAGTCTTCATTGACTTGTATTTTTAATGCTATACCTTCAAATTTTACAGCTAATCACAACAAATGACAACTTTATTAATTCAAGCCCTCTAGTTTTTTGGTAAATTGGATTTGGGGTTATTGTCCTCTACATAGCCAAATGTGCCATCTACAGCACAGGGTCTGAGGGAGCTGGACAGAGGAGGTATAATTACACACCTATTACAGATACATACTCACTCACCCCAGAGTCACACAGCCAGAGGGACCAGGTTATATTCATGATCTGGATCCTTCTCCAGTGGGTGTTCTATGATGTCACAATGCTACTTCCTCTCTTGATCCATTGGGCACCTGCTCCTTCCCCTATTTTAAGTTAAATTCTATCTGAGAAACTTAACATTTCACCAAGTTTATGGTGTTTTCTGTAAAAATAAGAAAATAGAGTCTCAGTTTGAGTTTAATTGGGGGTGATTGCATAGAATCACTTTATACAAATACATGTTTCATACAGTACACTTTATACAATTGACAATTTACAAGTCATTCCTCCTTGCTCCTCTCCACTCCCTTACCAATCTTTCAAAACCACATACATTAAATTTGGTGAAGACTCCACAAATGTTGCCCTTGTTTAGAACATTTTTTTTCTCATTTGCTCACATACTCCCAGCAAAGCGTAGCAGGATCAGATCCGAGTTCTGGCTGACGTCCTTGTGTAAGGCACAGTCCATCCCTGGCATGTTGGTCAGAAGCCAAGCAGATTTGAGCAATGCAGACACTGCGGAGCGTGAGTAGAGGCCCCTGCAAGCCCAGAAAATAGCATCATCGTGTGGCCAGCCTGACTGCCTATTGTTTTCAATCAGCAATCTGACCCTCAAAGTAACAATTTGCCCAGCACAGGGGCGTCGTCCCTTTCCTAGGTGAAATTGGGGAGCTACTATTTTATCAGTAAGTGCTGTTTCTCTGGGTTGCTGACAACAAGCCATCATTAAAGGATGAAAGGAGAGAGGAGGCAACAGAACTATGGAAAGTGGTCTTGCCTGTAGCACAGACAGAGTATGACTAGCAGGAGGAATCAGAAGTGCATTAAAGAAATCAAGAGACTTTCTGGACAGTGAAGTATTATAAACATGTATATAATTTCATTTTTCTCTTTGACTATTCTCTAGGATGTGGAATTTGTTGTATCACTGATTTGGGCTATTAAATATAGTAGAATAGTTTAAGTAATAGATTGAAACCATAAACTAAATTAGTATTGAATTAATTATATACCCTTTATAGTGCCTTTTGTTGCATGGAAGAGAAAACTTCAATTCAACTGACTTACGTGATGAGGAAAGTGTATTATCTCGTACAACAAGAAGTCCAAAGGTAAGCTAGCCTCAGGACTGCTTAATTTAGCAAGTCGACATGTCAGGAACCTATTTGCTTTCCATCTTTTCATTCTGCCCTCTTAGTCTGGTTTGACTTAACCTCGCAGGTTAGGTTTGTCCTCAGATGGTCCCTGTCATGTTTACATGACAATGTAGCAGTTCCAGATATCACTGACAGGACAGGCCCAGCAGAAGAGCAAAGGAATTTCTGTGTGTGTGTCTTTTGCGTATATATTTTTAATTGATACATAATAATTGTACATATCTGTGGGATACGTGTGATATTTCAATGCATGTGCTCAAGGTGTAATGATAAATCAGTGTATTTAGAAGATCCATCACCTCAAACACTTATCATTTCTTTGTGATGGGACCATTCCAAATTTTTTCTTCTA
>NW_012154062.1:1318743-1320106 GCF_000956105.1 Propithecus coquereli
TATATGACCATCTAATTGTTTTTTCATTTTTCCCATATTTTTTCATGGACAAACTTTGGGATGTAACTTTATGAACTTTTTCTAACCTATTTTAAAACTGAGGATAACTTGGGAACTTTTCCAAGTTATTTTGTTTTCTCCAAATTATGATTCCATGAATGTATCTAAATTTATCTAACCATCCTCTAAAACAGAACACTTTAGTTTGTTCCTAGCATTTTGTTACCATAAAAAATGCTACAGTAAACCCACTTGTAAATATCTATAATTATGTATTTAAATTAAATTCTGAGAAATGGAATTTACTGGAATATGAAAAAGGTTTTCAAACATACTGTTAGGGTGGGGACTCATAGTGCAGAATGGGAAAGAATTCTCAACACCAAGATTAGGCTAGAAAGAAATAAAAGTTTATTTTACTTTCCCCAAGAGAGGAGGAAGGGCTCAGCACACAAAAGAAAGAAAGAAAGAAGAAGTGCTGGCCCTCAGTGTGAGGGGCTGAGGATTTTTATTTGTGGGTAAAGGGTGAAAAAAAGTGATTGTTGTTAACATAGCAAAAACAGCTGTGAAGCTGCTGTGTCTGTTTTTCCCTTTTCTTTCTCTCTCTCTTCTCTGTGAGGCTGACTTATCAAAGCCCTAGGAATCTGATCTGGCAGGAACTGGGGTAGGGAGCTCTCACCCCTCTGTCTACTTAGAGGCTCTTCAAGGCTGTGAAAACAGACTTCATATGTGGTTAATCAAACAAGACTATTGGCTGTGATCTTTCCCTTCAAAGGGGCAATTATGGGTTGTGAGTTTATTCCTCTTTCTTTCTGTTAGATTGTTTATTTTTCTCTGTTATTAGCCAGGCTATCCTATCACTGACAAGTTACTTTCCAGAAATTTTGCAAAATTAAATTCCCACCAGGAGCAAATACATGTTGTTTCTATACATATTCATCAGCACTGCTCCAGCATTTCTTTTGGGACTAGGTGAAGACTCATTGCTTCATGAATGACTAGACTTTCTAGTTTGAATGCAGTCGTCTTCTACTCTCCTATATTTTTCCACCACCCCTGTATTTATGTAAATTTTGAAATATTGTTTGATTTATTTGTTTGATTGGTTTTTTATTTTTCTGTCACATTACCTTTTTCTCTGCTATTCTCCTATAAGTCCTCAAAGAGTAGCAAGGACCACATTTTCAATGTCTGGTATTCTACATAATTTTAATTGATTCCATTTCCCTCTAAACTCAATAGTCTACCAGGGATTAGAGTGTTATTCTCCCAGAGACTATATCTCAGGGGATAATTGTTTTTAACTATCTGGCAAAACATCTGGCAAAATTTGTCCACAAACATAATTTATCACTGAATGGCA
>NW_012154062.1:1327436-1328914 GCF_000956105.1 Propithecus coquereli
TTTGCCCAGACTGATGTCCTGAAGCATTTCCTCAGTGTTTTCTTGTAATAGTTTCATAATTTCAGGTCTTACATTTAAGTCTTTAATCCATTTTGATTTGATTTTGTATATGGTGGGAGATAAAGAGTCTAGTTTCACTCTTCTGCAAATGGATATCCAGTTTTACCAGCACCATTTATTGAAGAGACTGTCCTTCCCCCAATGTATGTTTTTGGCTCCTTTGTCAAAAATCAATAGGCTGTAAATGTTTAGATTTATATCTAGGTTCTCTATTCTGTTCTATTAGTCTATGTGTCTCTTTTTACGCCAGTACCATGCTGATTTTGTTCCTATAGCTTTGTAGTATATTTTGAAGTCAAATAGTTGTGCATTTCACTCAGGATTGTTTGGACATTAAGGGTCTTTTGGGTTGATATGAATTTTAGTATTGCAGTGAAAACATCAATTCAAATTCTACTTGAATGCCTGCTATGAGCCAGTAATTAGGTTTGGAATTTTCTCATATTTATTCTGAAGACCTAAATCTAGTTATTTTTTGAAGACATACCTCTAATAATTAAGTCAAACTTGTGTTTGACTTAATAATTCCCTTTGCCAGTGTAAAAAGAGTCACATATTCTGAGTTTCTGAAATAATGCACTTCTCTTATACATAGTAGAGTCTCACAAAATATAAAGGATCTGGAAAATTGATTTACAAATTCATTTTACAAAACTTTAGAAAAAATTACTAAGAAAAATGCTGATAAGCAAATAAAATGAAAAGAAATCTCTCCTTAGCACAGTAAAGTATGCATTAGCAAACCACAACCTGTGTCCAAATCTGACCAACCACCTGTTTTTGTACAACTTGCAAGCTGAGAATAGTATTTGCATATTGAAAATAGACAAACAAGGAATAATATTTCATGACATATGAAAATTATATGAAATTCAAATTTCAGTGTTCATAAATTTTTGTTGGAACACAGCCATGCTCACTCATTTCTGTTTTGTCTGTGGCTGCTTTTGCTCTACAACAGCAGAGTTAGGTTGTTGTGACAGAGGCTACATGGCCAGCAAAACTTCTGTGGCTCTTTACTGAAAAGTTTGCTGACTCCTGTGATGGAACATAATGAGGAAGAAATTTCTGCTATTATATAATCCTACCACTAATACAACGACTGCTACATAGTTTAAAACTGCATAATTCTAATGTGACATAACCTTTAATAGCTTCTGACCCGCCAATGTTAGTGAACACACTCAATGACAGGAAAATAAATACCTACACGATATACTGTTTCAAATAAAATGTTAGAAAAAAATGCTGTGGCAATATATGTTTGTTGCATTTACATATATTTCCTTTATTATACATATAAAAAGATAAGAATGCAGCATATATAGTCAATGCCTCAAGAAAAGGGAAATTTAATTCTACCTTTAAGAAAATCACTGACAAAATTTTTCGTGCGTTCTGAAATAAAATATAGAAGA
>NW_012154062.1:1331404-1386622 GCF_000956105.1 Propithecus coquereli
TGATATATGCATAGCCAACAAACATGAAAAGATGCTCAACATCAGCAATCATCAGGAAAATGTAAATCAAAACCATAATATTACCTCATACCAATTAAGATAGCTACTGTCAAAGACAGCAACAACAAAAGAAAAACAGAAAATAACAAATGTTGACAAGAACACGGAGAAATTAGAACCCGTGTACATTTTTGGTAGTGTAGCCACTATGGAAAACAGTAAGGTAATTGCTCAAAACATTAAAAATAGGATTAGCATATGATCCAGCAATTCCACTTCTGGGTATATACTTAATAGAATTGAAAGCAGGGTCTTGAAAAGATATTTACACACTCATGTTCATCACAGCACTATTCCAAGAACCCATCGATGGATAAACAAAATGTAGTATATCATACAATGGAGTATTATTCAGCTTTCAAAAGGAATGAAACTCTGACACGTGCCACAACAGGAATGAACCTTGAGGACATTATGCCAAGTAAAATAAGCCAGTCGCAAAAAGAAAGTCTGTGTGATTCTACTTCTATGAGGTATCGAGTGTAGTCAAATCCATAGAAACAGAAAGCAGAATGGCCAGTGCCAGAGGCAGAGGGGAGAAGGGAATGGGAGTAGTTGTTTCTGTTTTCCAGAATGAAAAGGTGCTGGAGACTGGTTGCACAACAATGTGAATATACTTAACGCTACTAAACTGTACATTTCAAAATGGTTAAGATGATAAATTTTGTGTTATATATATTTTCCCACATTTTTTTAGAAGTTTGTAGAGGCTAAGACCCTTTCATTTTATAATATATTTCACATTCCTCTCCCATATAACCTCTCTCTTCTCATAATAACCCTCCTCCCTTTATAACAAGTGGAGAGCCATTTTCCTTTATAACAAGGAAAGAGAACAGAGTGAGCTCTGGCATCTGCCCGTGATGAGCTCATCCAATGATGTCTTGGACCCTTGTCTTGATGAATGTACAGCAAGGTCCAGTTTTGATTGCTCAGAGCCATAAATGGAGTCCCTAAATACCATGATTAAAAAATCCTACATGAGCATATTTGAGGAAGGCGTAGGGCCCGGTTCTAATTATATCCCCATCACAAAGGAAAACTGTGAAACATTCACAAGTTCAATCCAGAATGCAGGCTGAGACCTGGTAGAGTATCACCACTGAAAAAGCACTCCACATCAGTGGAAAGTCAAAGGGAAAAGTGAGTGAACTTCATGTCCACTGCAAGACCTTGGCTCATAGAACTGAGAACCCTATACAAGTCCCCAGTTCTGTATGAAGATGCCCCCACCCTACCCCTTTTAGTCCCCTCAACCATTGCCCTGCAGTACTACCTGAGCAAATAGCACTAAATTTAAAGTCAACTAGCTTCTAGCAAAGCCAGGACTAAAACCTAGGTCTCCTGACTTAGAAAGGGTGTGAGTGACATCACTCCGGAGGGCCTCGAATCATTCCTTCAAATTACCATTCCCTGAAAGGGACGTACAGCAGACTACCTGCCACTGGAAACTACACAAGGGAATATTATGTCAACTGTCCTCAGAGGAAGCCTTGGCACACTTGAGAATAGAGAACTGATACCTTGGATAAGGAAAACATGCAGAATCAACACTCACGTTAAAGAACCAGGTTGTGACTACAAGAACTATAGCAACTGCTGCGATAAAGATGCTGGAAACTGAACCCATGCACAGAGAAACTCCAGAGGGCCACTAGGAGCTTCGGATAGAAGTGGGTCAGAGAGGCACAGAAACAAAGTGTTCTGAAGCCCCTATTCCTAACATTCCTACTGTATAGTAACAAATCAGCTTGGCATTTGGGAAAGAGTTTCAGACTGATTTTTATTTTGTTTTGATTTGTGAGGGGTTTTTAGTTGTTTTAGGCTTTTTGTTTAGTTTTGGTTTTTTGTACAGACCCAAAACCAGGGTTGAATGATGATATTAAAACCAAGAAATCTGGGATTGTATCTCAAATATACCTGGGGCCTTAGAACATATCACTTGGCCCAAGCTACCTATGACCTACCTAAAGAGGGAGCCACCCTATGTATCAAGTACTGTGGCAAATGGAGAATTTTGATCAAACTCACTGTTCATACATGACTGAGTTCTATGATAAATCCTGCTTCAGAGCAAACTGACCATGAAAGTTCCAGGCATTTTAATCAAATCACACAGTAGCAGGTGGTGAGGGAGATCCCTTGCCCTGGAAGCCTCATAGGCATGAAGAGATGCTTGAACCCTGGCCTGCATACTGGGGTGATGAACCCTGGGCATGGATACACAGTGGCCTCTTAGGACTTCTCCGATTTCTCCTCTTAGTACCTTCCAGTCCTGCAGCATAAGGAAGAGTGCAAATCCAGATGCTTGACCAAGCTTTCAGCTTTCTCCACCCCTCTAGAGTAGTGATTCTCAATTCTGGTTGCACATTAAGACATTGGGGGGGCTTTGAAAAAATATCAATAGAACCTGGACGCAATAGGGTGGCAAAGAGGTATAATTTTTTAATTTCCCTGAATTGCCTCCCTCACCTCCCATTAAAAGAAAACCAGAAGAAACAGCTAGGATAGTTTTATATATATATGTAAGATCAAACCACTCACAGAAGCAATATCCACATTATGTAAGTAAATGTGCAGGAGGAAGAAAAGAAAAAGCAAAGGAAATTTAGATGGCCTTAAGAACATGGAAAACAAGAAATTTCTTTCTTTTTTTTTTTTTACAAGAAATTTCTAATAAGCATTTACCCCTAAAAGAAGGGGCCCAACTCAGAGTTTAAACTTGGTAGGCTAATCTTATACAGCAGCCAAAATTGGAAGGGAACCTAACAGGCTTGAATTATAGGGTGAGTCCCAGGAAGGTGCAGGAAGGTTGGAGTGAGAAACACCATTCTCTGGGCAGATCAGCCCGTCCCTGGGTGGCAGATTGATTACATAGTACTACTTCGATCATAGAAGAGGCAGCATTTTGTTCCCACTGGAATAGATTACTACTCTGAATACAGATTTGCCTTCCCTACCTGCAGAGCTTCTGCAAAAATCACCATCCTTATTCACCTTTGTACTATTCTACACAGAATGACTTCTTACCAAGAAACTCATTTTACAGCAAATGATGTACAGTTACTGGCTCATGTTCGTAGAATTCAGTAGTCTTATCATATTGTTCTCTATTATTATTCTCATATTGTTCTTTATCGTGTTGACCTGGTAGATTTATAAAATAGACTTTTCAGAGTTACAGTGCCAACGGAAGGAAACACCTTGTGAGGCTGAAGTAATATCCCCTAGGATGTGGTATATCTACTAAATCGATACCCAATCATCGGTGCTGTTTCTTCCACCACCAGGATTCATGAGTCCAGGAACCAAGGGGTAGCTCCCAAAAGATTGGCTCCTCTCAATAGCACCTCTAGATCTTTCCCACCTCCATGATTTTGTGTTATGCAGGTCTACAAGCCTTAGTTCACAGGGAGAAATGTTTCCGATAGGGGACACAGTGATGGTAGTTGACTCTACCAACTCAATACTTTGGGCTCCATATGCCAGAGTCTTGGCAGACAACAGAGGAGTACTGGCGGGAGCGATTGGCACTATCGAGGGGAAAGTGGGCTGCTACTACCTGAGGCAGGGGGTAGATAGGAGTATCTGGAATGCAGGTGATCCCCTAGAGTGCATTTTAGTACTCTCATGTCCATGATTAAGGTTTCAATGTGAAACTAAAACAAAACAACACAGGCAGAACTGCTAGTGGCTCTGACCCTTCAGGAATAAAGTTGGGGTCAAACCACCAGACAGGGAACCATGACCAGCTAATGAGATTGCTGGGGGAATACAGAATGGATAGTGTAAGAAGATACTTATAAACACGAGTTAAAACCACATGACCAGTTGCAGAAAAAAAGGACTATGATGGTTATAAGTATTTCATACTTATCTTGATATGAATACATTTGTGTACATGTTAACCAAATTTTTTTCTGTTCTTGTCCCCCATCTTCCCACCATCTAACACCAAATGCATTCATACTCATTACCCTTATATCTCATCATTTAAATTCAAGATATAAAATGGGGGGGATGGAATTCAACTAGACTTTGTATCATCTTTTGGGGAGACAGTTAGCATGTTTTTAGTTGTATAAAGGATAGTTGCATCATGTTAGACAAACGCAAGTTTTTGCTATTTTCTTTATTTGAAAACTAAGTTTTGATAAAAGGGTGTGTTTGGATGCCAAGTTGACACTATCCATTCTCCTCTTCCTTACTCATAGAATGTCTGGTTTTGAGCTGGGCACACAGCTATTCAGAGTACAGATTATTTTTCTCAGCTTCCCTTACAGCTAAGTATGGCCATGTGACTATGTGCTACCCATATTGAAAGTATAAAGTATATCTTCCAAAAAGTATTGCATTAGTCAGCTCAGGCTGCTATCACGAAATACCATAGACTGGGTGGCTTAAATAACAGAAATTTATCTCTCGCAATTCTGGAGACTGAGAAGTAAAAGATGAAGGTGTCAGCATGGTGGTTTCATTCTAAGGTCTCTTTTCTGGCCTGTAGGCAGCCACCATGTCACTGTGTGCTCACATGTTCTCTTCTTTGTGCACTTAATGGCAGGGGCGGGGGGGTTGGGGAGAGAGAGAGAAGCTCCCTGGTGTCTCTTTTATAAGGGAGGGGGACAATTCGGTACATAGCAAGTATCCTCAAAGGAAGAGGCATTCGGCATTTTCGTTTGCAGCCCCTTCTTCCCGGTAGCTGGAAAGCAGACATGTCAGCCGGAATTCACGCTGCTATCTTGGACGAGGTGGCAGAAGCTACATACTAATGACACAGAGCAGCAACATAGAGTCTGGGTTTCTGAGAACTTCATAAAGCCATCCTACAGTCATGGACAACCTATTTCCATCCTTTTGGATAAAAAAGAAATAAGGTTTCATCTTATTTCAGCCACAGTTTTCTTGGATGTTATCATCACAGATGAACCTAACCCTAATTGGTACAGTGGATAACATGTTATCAGTCTTTTGGATTAATTTAATCCATTCACTCTTGCAGCAAATCTTATACGTATAAGCCAGGTGTCAAGTACTTTGCTAGCTGTTGGGATATCATGGTGAACAATATAGGTGTTAATAAAGTCCAAGGTCCAGGGTTCAAAACCGACAGAATACAATAATTGCAATCATGGCGGTTAAAAAAGGAAAGTTTGGGGCATTTAATCAGATCACTTAATTCTATACCAGGCTGAGATTAGGGTCTTAAAGAAAAAGAAGCATTTATGGGGAGTGATGAATGGTCCCTCTCTGGGCGACAGACCCTAGGAAGGCCACGCCCAAGGGGCCTGAGAACCCTGGGACCAGGGAAATTTAAGGGTGAGTCACTGGAAATGGGACAAGACAGACGAATTGCTTGATAAGCTTCTTAGGATGGGTACCAGGGTTGAAATCCCCAAAGTGAACACTTAGAAACCCAAACTCTTATCTAGGGAGGGTGGCTCTGGTTAATGGCGGGATTCTTATTTTGCTGAACGGGTGTTCATGTTTGGGGCCAGAGCAGAACTGTGCTGGATAGGAAAGGAGAGATTTTTGGGGCCCCCAATGGCTCTCCTCTTTTGTCCTTCTTCATGCAGCACAGTAAGTCTCTGCTGAATAAATACTGAATGACCACACTTGCACACGCATGCACACATACACACAGGTTTTAAAATATCCAGACTTATTGGTTTGTTTTGGGTATGAACATGTCTCAGTATGGCCCTAGGTGGGGAAGAGGAACAGCAAAAGAAAGAAGGTTCCATAACTTCAAGGACTTATAGCACCCCCAAATTATTGCATAAAACAGGTATCTGTCAGTAAAATTTTCAAAGAGCATCCAAGAATATCCGTGATTGGTAATTACATGAAAATTCCTATGGAACTAACTTTGCAGATAACTTCTCAATAAATGTATGAATGACTAAACAGTGGGAAGATCCCCCTTGTAGAAATCCAAATGTTAATTAAGGAAAATGTATTTTAAATTTCAAAATTTATTTCATTAAAAGAAAATTTCAAAAGAGCCTTCAGCAAAGTGGAGCTTGCAATTAGTTTGTGTACAGAAGGATGCACAAGACATAAGCCAAGCGACTTAAATTGTTTTGCAATTACGTGATATAAAAAATTAAGTTCTGTCAGCTACATGACCTTAAACAAGCGACATAACCTCTGTGGGCCTCTATTTCACCAGTTAAGTAAAGGCTTTGAATTGCATAATTTCTAGGTCAACGCTGGTTGAAAAAGCCATGGAGCTCTGACTGTTTCATCAGGTGAAGGTCAAGTTTAAATTCACTGCCATATTCTGTTTTTCTCTTTGACGTTGTCTGGGCTCTTTCCTATGTGGGTCATTTCAGCAAGAAATAGGAACTTTTTGTCCTCCAGATAGAGAATCTTTTCTTCTTTCACTCATTCAAGACACTCCTGCAGTCCTGCCCCAGGCCTCCTGCCTAGACTTGCTCTTGCACCTGGGGCCCGAGTCTCAGCCCCACACTCAGAAACCTGGGGACATCCTTGACTTCTTCTCCTTCCTGGTCATCCAGTCAATCAGAAAACTTTGTACATGTTTGCAAAATAGCTCTCTATGTCGATGGTCACCACCAAGAACAACAAAAAAAATTATTCTCAAAGAAAAAAATTATAAGCAATTTTGGGGAAAATTTTACTTGCATCACAAGGGAACCAGAACTTCAAAAGAAGTGACTTCCTCAATAGAGAAAATAAGCAATATCTACAGCTCAATTCTTATACCATAGTATATAATTCTGTTTGTGTAATCATTGCGTGAATTTTAACAAAATGTACCTTGAGTGCTATGACATACAGTACTCTTTAGTACCCAAAAGGGTGGGTAAGGTTAGTCTAAGGGCAAGATGTCAGTTTTGCCTTTATCATTATCTTTCACTTGAGCAATTACAGTAGTCTCCGGACTGGTTTCTCTGCAGCCATTCCAGTCCCCTCTCCTCTGCCCTCCGTTCTTCAGGTAGAGTAAATTGTATAAAATTGTGCATCAGATCCTATCATGCCCCTAGAGTTCTCTCTGCCTGCAACACTCTTACCTCATCCTCTCTCCTATTTAAGTCCTATCTACTGCTCAGGTTGTGGCTTAGTCATTTCTCTCCTGGGAATCCTTCCCGACCACCACCCCCTCATCATTTCCTACCTGCCCCCAACATACACACGTGGTTAGATACCCTCTTCTCAGCTCCAACCATATCCTCTTATTTAGCCCTTTTGTAGTTCGTACTTGTTTACTTGAATATGACTTGTTTACCTTCCTGTCTTTCATGCTAAACAGTGAATACTGTGGGAACAGGACTGGACCAATTTTTTTTTTTATTTCAGCATATTATAGGGGTACAGATGTTTAGGTTACGTATGTTGCCCTTGCCCCCGCTCCCCTCTAAGTCCGAGAGGACTGGACCAATTTTATGCATTGCTGTGTCTGCACTCACTACCACAGTGTTCAGCTCACAGGGAGCACTCGATACACATGTCGGAGTGTGTCTGTCTTAGACTCCCTTCTGCGGGGGCCTCGTCATTCTGCCCAGTAGGGATGCTGACACTGAAAGCAATAATGCTTAGAGCTGTCCCCACATTCTTCCAACAGTCCCCCCATTCTTTCCACTCCAGGGGTGCCCAAGCATCCTTCTGTCTTTTATCCCACAAGGCAGCACCAGTGGGAATTCTTGGCTTCCTGATGCAAGAGCACCAGTATTAAGATATTGATTGTTCTTTCCTTGACAAAGGCTTTTCTTCCTTTGCCACCCACACAATAATTTTAGTCATTCTTCCGGGATGCATTCTCTCTGTGACAGAGTGACTCCATTCTCTGGCACTGGGTTCCCTGCCCTCCCACAAAACAATCCGGGGCAGCTAAGCATGGGCATGTGAGCTTGGATTTCGGTGAAGTATGCTCTCTCTTTTCACATGTGAGATCTTGCTGTTTCCTTATTTTCATTATTAATAGAGTCATTTCTACTCATCAATATTTCAGAGATTTCATTTACCTCATGTCTGAAGACAGAGATGAGGCAAGGGAGCTTGCTACAGGACAATTATCATCCCTTGTAGAGAACAGCTTTTATATTCATGGCTCGACTGCAGACCCCATGGATGGGTTGCATGGGGAGAATTAAGGGACAACAGGCCACAGAGGTGAAACTGCATGTCACTGGAAATATGCAATCTATTCCTACCATTCTGGTGCCCACAACCTAGTATAGGTTGGCTAAATATCTAGGAAGAAATTTACAAATCCACTTCCCATAAATATCAAGGAACCAGTCACCCACACAGCACTGAAAGAACCCAGATGAAAAATACCTACCTCCATGTTATATTCATTCCTTAATACTCCTTTAAGCAGACTTTGGCCTCTTTATGAAATGCATTTGGCACTTTCTTTCACCAATGGAATGTGGAATTTTTAATGTTCTTGCATTTGCTTATTTTAGGCAAGATCTTAGCATGCCCAATACAGCCTGGTTCAGATGCCACCCCTCCACTAGGCCCCCCGGGTCACCGTGGACAGGGCAGAGCTCCCTGTCCTGTCTTGCTGTTTACTATTTGTGCCTTTACAGAGCCTTATTAAGGACTGGATTGTACAAAATTACTTGTGTATGTAACTGGACTGCAAGTCCCCGGAGGGCAGCTACAGTTTCTCTCTTACCTTTGTGTCCATGTGCACAATGCAGGGCACATAGTGAGTGCTTAATACATGTCAATATGTTGAATTTGATTGAAATCCTTTGGATTTGTAGTCAAAGAGTTCGAGGTATTCAAAATCTATTCTGTGCATGGCTTTCTGTCCCTTAATTCTGTATGATCCACCTGCTGCCCTGCCTTTCCCTGACAACTCAGAGTCTACAGAGGGGCACATGTTTATGGTTGAAAATGAAACTGTCAGGATTTTAATAAAAACTATTAAAGGCATATTAATATCGAGTTGAGCTTTTCTAAATGACAGAATGGGGGGAAATGGGAAAGGGAAATCTTTGTAAAGAACAGTGCTCCACAATTACTGTCAACTATAAATATTCATAGATTTACCATTTGGGGGCCTCTCTCGTGCCCTATCTCCCAATAATGGGCAGGGAATCCTGAACGTTTTAGTGAGAATATGGTTGTTTGAGAGCTCGGGATATTACACTAGCTATTTGAAGGACCAAGAAGAATTCATTCAATGAAGTAAATAATTCATTGCCTGCCACCCACTACTGGATGGGCCAAATCCAGAATGTGGGACATTCTACAGGACAAGACTTGGGTATTTCAAAAAGATCAGTGTCAAAACAAAAACAACAAAGAGTGAGGGAATGTTATAGATAAAAAGAGATTAAGGAGCCATAATCAAATAAAAGCATAAATCAAAACAAAAATGGCTGTAAAGACATTTTGGAAACAAAAATTTGAATTTGGACTACATTATAGGTGCTGTGATAGAGTTATTGTTGACTTTGTGTGTATGCAAATTGTATTGGTTAGAGAAAACAATGCCTCTATTCTTAAATACTTGCTGAAGTATTTAGGGGGTGTCATGATGTTAGCAATTTATTTTCTTTTATTTATTTATTTTTATTTTTTAATGTATTTTTAGGATTCAGAATATTATAGGGCTACGTATGTTTTGATTATATAATTTGCTTTTGAACAATTTGAGTCAAAGTTATAATAAGTGTGCCCATCACCCAGATAGTGTGTGTGCATTGTACCAATTAGGTGTGAATTTACCCATCCCCTGCTCCCCGCTCCCACCTGCTTGATTTCCGTTGAGTTTTACTTCCATATGTGCACATAAATGTTGATCTATTAGTTCCAATTTATAATAGTAGTGAGTACATGTGGTGTTTGTTTTTCCATTCTTGCAATACTTCACTTAGAAGAATGGTCTTCAGTTCCATCCAGGTTGTTATAAAAGGTATTAGTTCACCATTTTTTTATGGCTGAGTAGTGCTCCATGGTATGTATATACATTTTATTAAACCACTCATGTATTGATGGGCACTTGGGTTGTTTCTACATCTTTGCAATTGTGAATTGTGCTGTTATAGACATTTGAATGAAGTGTCTTTTTTTATAAAATGTCTTCTTTTCCTTTGGGTAAATACCCAGTAGTGAGATTGCTGGATCAAATGGCAGGTCTACTTTTAGTTCTTCGAGGAATCTCCATACTACTTTCCATAGATGTTGTACTACTTTGTAGTCCTACCAACAGTGTGTAAGTGTTCCTTTCTCTCTACATCCATGCCAGCATCTGTTGTTTGGGGACCTTTTGATAAGAGCCATTCTCACTGGAGTTAGGTGGTATCTCATTTTGGTTTTGATTTGTGTTTCACTGATGATTAGAAATGTTGAGCATTTTTTCATATGTTCGTCGGCCATTAGTCTATCTTCACTTGAAAATTTCTGTTCATGTCTTTTGCCGCTGTTTAATGGGATCGTTTGACTTGTTTCTTGCTGATTTGCTTGAGTTCTTGGTAGATTCTAGTTATCAGCCCTTTATTGATGTATAGCATGCAAATATTTTCTCCCATTTTGTAGGTTGTGTATTTGCTCCATTAATTCTTTTCTTGGCTGTGCAGAAGCTTTTTAACTTGATCAGGTCCCATTTATTAATTTTTGTTGTTGCTGTGATTGCTTTTGGGGTCTTCTTCATAAATTCCTTGCCTAGACCAATGTCTATAAGAGTTTTTCCAACATTTTCTGCTAGAATTCATAGTGTCATGCCTTAGGTTTAAGTCTATTATCCATTGTGAATTAATTTTTATGAGTGGTGAGAGGTGCGGATCCTGTTTCAGTCTTCTACATGTGGCTATCCAATTTTCCCAGCACCATTTATTGAATAGGGATTCTTTTCCCCACTGTATGTTTTTGTTTGCTTTGTCAAGTATCAGATGGCAATATGAGGATGGTGTTATATCTGGGTTCTCTGTTCTGACCCATTGGTCTATGTCTCTGTTCTTGTGCCAGTACTACGCTATTTTGGTACTAGAGTCTTGTAGTATAGGTTGAAATTTGGTAAATTGATGCCTCCCAATTTTTTGTACATATTGTACAATATGTACAAAAAATACATATTGTATTTGTATTATTGTATTGTATTATTGTATTTGTACATATTGTATTTTTGTACATAAGCAATTTTATTATTTATTATATTTATTTATTAAATTTTTATGTTATTAACTAGCAAATTGTTTTGGTGATGAAGTAGGGGCAGAAGCAAGATTGTAGTGGAATGAGGAATAAGCAGAAATTGAGGGCAGGATAGTGGGAAGATATTTGGCTGCAAATTATAAGGAAAGAGTGAAAAAGGGCATGGGACATGGGAGATACTTGAGCGTTTTCAATATTGATGAAAATAAATAATAAAATAAAGAAATAGTGATGGAATATACAGAAGAGAAGTTAGTTGAAGTTTTTAAACATTTATTAAATTTATCACTTTGCCTACAGAAGGGATTAAAAATACAGAAGTAAAATATGAATATGTTCTAAAAAAAAAGTAAACCTTCCTGAGGAAGGATCGTTTCATAATATGTAACCCTCCCTAAGGATATTTTATTAAGGAATAGCTGAAGAGAGATAATATAGTCCAGTAGTTCATTTGAACTATGGACAATTGTCATTTACCATATTGCTGAAGGCGGTGATTGGAAATGTATACTCAATCACAAACATTTGCTGAATAAAATTGAACTCAAAGCATTGGCTTTTCTTGAGTGTGGAATATAACAGACAGCAAGAAAGGTAGAAAATAAAATTTGATTTGTACAATTTACAGGAATGTGGCTGGTCTTATTTAAATATTTAGAGTTAGAAGCTTATCTCAAATGAATACATGAAGGTATGTATTTTAAATACATTTGCATTTAAAATGCACTTGGGTCTGGCTTCTTATACTATTACTAGCAGTTACTTTTCCTTCAAAGTCAAATTCAGTTTAATCAAGATTTTTTAGGGTAATCCCACAACTATATTTTCCAAAGGGTGACAAAAAGCAAAGTAATGAAGAGGATTAAATTAAAGAATAAATAAAGCCTTGATACAAAGCATCTGTGTACCAGATGTTGTGGTACCAACTCCACACATATTATTTTATTTATTTATTTATTTATTTAAACTGACAAAATTATATGAATTTACCAAGTACAATATAATTTTTCAGAATATATATACATTGGAATGGCTAAATCTGGCTAGTTGGCATATGTATTACCTTACAAAGTTATCATTTTTGTTGTAAGAACATTTAAAATCTACTCTCTTAGCATTTTTCAAGAACACAATATATTGTTAACTATAGCTTTTTCCTATGATGTAAAATATGTCTACTTAACTCATTCCTCCTACCTAATTTAAATTTTGTATCCTTTGACCAACATCTCCCCAATCTCCAACCTCCATTGCCCTAGCCCTTGGTAACCACCATTCTATTCTCTACTTCTATCAGATCAACTTTTTGAGATTCTGCATGTGAGCGAGATCATCCAGTATTTGTCTTTCTGTGCCTAGCTTATTTCACTTAACACAATGTCCTCCACTTCCATCCATATTGTTGCAAATGACAAAATCACCTTCTTTTTATAGGTGAATAGTGTCCCATTGTGTATGCATACCACATTTTGTTTATCCATTCATCCACTGATGGACACTTAGCTTGATTCCATATCTTGACTCTCTTGAATAATGCTGCAATAAACATGGCAGTGTTGATATATCCTTGACAAACAGATTTCATTTCCTTTGGATATATACCCAGAAGTGGGATTGCTGGATCATGTGGTAATTATATTTTTAGTTTTTTGAAAAACCTTCATGGCTTTTTTGATAAATATTATACTAACTGGCCACCAACAATGTGCAAGGGTTCCCTTTTCTCCACATCCTCACCAATACGTGTTATCTTTTATGTTTTTGATAATAACCATTCTAACAGGGGTGAGGTGACATCTTTTATTGGTTTTGATTTGCATTTTCCTGTGTTTTGATTTCACTCTTCTTTCTCTCCTTGTTTTGACAGGTTCTTACATAGACACCTTGAAAATGAAGATACAAGACCAACGTCTTATCTCAGGTTAGTCCACAAAGCTGCCACTGCCTGTTGTCTTCTTCTAGACTAAACCACAACCAGATTCCCCCCGAGGGAGACTCAGGAAAGCTCACTAATCTCTAAAATGCTAAGCAATCATAAATGTCCGTCTTTAAAATTAACTATATCATTCTTTCTAAATGGCTGAGGTTTATGGCCGCAAAACTTTCAAATTAAAATGCATATGGTTTGTGTGTGTGCATGCATGTGTGTATTTTAAACTTTCATAAATGAATTTCATTCTGTTTCATGCTTTCGCTTAACATAATAGTTTTAAATTCTAATCTGTATGGCTTTGTGTACATCTAATCTGTTACTGCTAACTCTATGGTGTGCAAGCGTCAGTTTTATCTAACTACTCTCCCTGCTTGCTTCCAACTCTCTCCCACCGCAAACTTTACTATAAATTAACAGCTTCACGATCCCATATGGGCCTGGTGACAATATATTTGTAATGTATCTCGGGGAGCAGAATTTCTGTAATCTGTAATGTCTATAATGACTCAGCAATTCTTCTTCTGAGATATATTACAAATAAATTCTCACCCAGGTCTGTGTGTGTGTGTGCAGTGTGTGTGTTTTTGACTCAGTACTTCTAGCTCACTCTCCAGAATGGCTGCCAAGTCTAACCTCCCACATTGCCACATGTAGTAGATAGATGGATGAGGACTCCCGTGGCATTATCCAACTTTTTAATATTTGCCAGTCTTATGGGAGTAAAATAATATTGTTTTAATTAACAATTCTCTGATTACTAATGAATTAGAACATCTCTTCATATGCTTGTATCCATTTAGAGTTCCTCTTCTGCAAATTGTCTTCTGATATTCTTGCCTTTTTCTCCTAGAACTTCTGTCTTATTCTTGTTGATGTGAAGGTGTATCTTAGATATTACATAAATCAGTCACTTATTAATTTTGGGCAATGTAGATAACATCTTCCCTTCCATCTTGTGTCACCTTTGTCCATGGTGTCCTTAATTAAAAACATACCCATATACCTTTAATTTTGAAGACATCAAAGTCATCGAATGTTTTTCTCCAAGTGTTGCAGGGTGAGAGCATAGCTGGATGAGATTTGGAGATAGAGGATGCGGTTCATTGGCCTTATCTCCAAGAAGAAGCTGAAGGGGCTTGCCCAAGATTGCACAACTAGTCAGGGTCGGTCTTCATACCTTATGGTCCACAAAGAAAGAGAGGGAAGGTCAGTTAGGAGAAGATAAATACTACTATCAAAGAGGATCTAAGATTTCACTCTCTAGAAAAAGGTTTATATATTCAAGGTGAGAAATTTCTGTTGTCAACAAAGAGGTAGATCTGAGAGCAGTTAGAATTTTTAACCTTAATAGTTCTTATTCCCCTTTCTTCTATGATTTCCATTTCACTCGTGTTTCCTTGCTTCAGATACTTCATTGCTCCCTCTCTCTGTCCCTCCCACCTTCCCTCTTTTTCTATTTTGTCCTTCGTGTTCTATCCTACAGAGAAATATAATAAGCTTTCTAGCTAGATGTGACTTTTGCTTTGCTTTGGTAAAGACATTTATGTCATATTTTACCTGTTGTCACCATTAAATGCTCTAGTAGACATAAAGATGCAGAAGGGAAGGGTTTCCATTAGAAGAAATAAGACTATCAAAGCAACTAACAATACAGCATCCTTCTGGAGGTCCTGGCTAATGCAAAAACCTGGGGGAAAGGGAAAGAAATACAAAGACATGAATGTCACAGTCCTCCCCAAAGGAGGAACACATTTACATACACGCAGCATATGTTACATGACAATAAGATTTCAGAGGAGGACAAGATCCCAAAAAGCTTAGGTAGTGAGGTAAGATTTCCAGAAGTTCAATATACTCTCTTGTCTACTCTTATAATCCACTCCCAACTGTAGCTGTGGCCACTGAAAAATTAATGAAAAATAATTACAGATCTTGTAAATGGAAGAAAAAGAGAAAAGTTATTAAAGACAAATAAGGTTAGAGTACCCTTAGACATTTTCAGAAGCCAGTGTTTTTAAAAATTAGACCTCTATTGTGAACACACTAAGGGTTTCTAACAAAAAAACTAAACTAATATGGAGCATTTATCCAATTAATGACTATGTATTAAATAGAATCTTCCAGAGAAACAGAACCAATAGGCAATAGAGAAATGATAAGAAAGAAAGAAAGAAAGAAAGAAAGAAAGAAAGAAAGAAAGAAAGAAAGAAAGAAAAGAGAAAGAAAAGAAAAGAAAAGAAAAGAAAAGAAAAGAAAAGAAAAGAAAAGAAAAGAAAGGAAAGGAAAGAAAAGAAAGGTGATGAACAATGAGGAATTGGCTCATGCACTTATGGAAGCTGAGAAAGGCCATGATCTGCCATATGCAAGCTGGAGACCCGGGAAAGCTGGTGGTGTGATTCGGTCAAACTAAAAGGCATGAGAACTAGGGGAGCTAATAGTGTAAATCTCAGTCCAAGGGCAGAAGAAGATGAGCCAAGCTGTCCCAGCTCAAGCAGTGAGGCAGAAAAAAAAAGGGGACAAATTCGTCCTTCCTCCACCTTTTGTTGTATTCAGCCCTCAGTGGGCTGGAGGATGCCCACTCGCATTGGGGAGGGCAATCTATTGAGTCCGCTGGGTTAAATACTCATCTTGTACAGAAACATCCTCACTGACACACCCGGAAATAATGTTTAATCTGGGCGCCCTATGGCCCAGTTCAGTTGACACATAAAATTAACCATCACAGCCTCTAAACAAGCTACGTTAAAGCCCTTACAAGCCCAAGAAGTGCACTTTGGTTCTGTCTTTACACAGAGGCCATGCTGGAAAGCACAGTTCAGCAACCTTAAAGAATTACAGGCTGGGCGTGGCGGCTCATACCTGTAATCCCAGCACTTCGAGAGGCCGGGGCAGGAGGATTGCTTGAGGCCAGGAGTTTGAGACGAGCCTAGGCAACATAGTGAGACCCCAACTCTACAAAAAGAATTGAAAAATTAGCTGGATATGGTGATACGTGGCTGTAGTCCCAGCTACTCGGGAGGCAGAGCGGGCAGGATCCCTTGAGCCCAGGAATTTGAGGTTTCAATGAGCTATGATGATGCCACTGCACTCCAGCCCGAGAAACAGAGTGAGACTCTGTCTCAAAAAAAAAAAAAAAGTACAGTTGATTTTTATTATGTATCTTCTAAAGGGGTTACTCCAGGGATTTTAAATAATACACACCTTACAGAAAACTTTCTCTACATCCATTTAGACATTGTTCCCTCTCTTGAATGTTTCACACTCAGGGTAGCTAAAAAAGAATCCCATTGCTCTGCCATTTCCTGAGGTCCTTTTCCAGAACTCTGCTCTCCTCATTCATCATCTTCTTCCCTCTCCACCTCCTCCACCCCTTGCTGCAGCCACATCATCTGCCTCCCAGCAGAAGCGAGCCCTGGGATTTCCACTCCTTTTCTCACCCCGAAATTCCCTATAGGATGAAATTTTAGGAGACTGATCCCTCTCAGTCAGTGGGGGCACGTTTCTCACATCTGTTAAAAACTTTGGGGGTCTTACACTTGGCATGTAGCACTATATTTCTTAGTATTTTTTTCAAGAGTGTTTAGATAAATACACCTGCTGGCTATTTCACCAATCGATACAGACACCTTTTACTTTAATTGCCAGCGTCTGTTGCTTCTTGGCAAACGTCTCCGGAGCTGCTGTGCAGACACTCATTAACAAAACTGGGGATGCTTTCAACCACCCAAATCTGGCAGAATAGGTTTATGAGTCACTTAATCCAAAACATTTAACAATCAATGCTCTGAAATTTAGGGAGAAAAAGAATATGGAAAAACACAATAATTTCTGGAGTCTGTGTGTGTGCGTGTGCATATGTTTTGACATATCAGTGTTCTATGTCTTCCTCCTGACTGACATATAAACATGAGAGTTGATTACTTATAATGAAAGTTACTTTACAAAACCCCCAGTCTCTCCTATTATCCCCCATAATTTTCTCAACAAAAATATTAGTTTCTTTCTCTTGAAAATATCTTTTAAAATATACATAAAAGACATTAATTTTGAGACCCTACTCCATAACAGACGTTGTGTGCTAGGTGCTTTAGCCTGGTATGTTTTAGGACACAGAAGAAGGCCATAAAATGAAGCAAAAATTTAAAAGGAGGTAAAATGTGGCTTATATAATATTTAGAATTGATTTTAATTCTTTAATTCTATCCAAAGCCAAATTGGCCAAAAATAAATGACTCTGTTTGACTTTCTACCTAAAACTGAGAAGCACCAAAATATGTGGAAAACAGAAGAACTATTTTAAAATCCACAAATGAATTCTCTTCATTACTGAGAGCCTCACTTATCAAACATCCAGAAGGATCTCAAATATTGATTAATGAAAAGGAAGAGCTTTGTTTTGTAAAACCAACAACTACAAATTATGATGAAGAAATGCCTATTTTTCCTGTGTTTGAATAAGTACCTGAAATAATTGTTTTCCTTTAAAAGGATATATGCTGTCTAGATGTCCCATAGATTTCTTGGAATTCTTGCTATTTTTAGAATGCCTTAAATCAGTCATTCCCAGACACTCTGGTGTCGTAATGGATTACTGTGTCAAAATGTTTTGTAATCAATGTTCAAAAACACGAGTTATTTAGTCACTATTGTTGATTAAAGAATCAAACAAGATACAAAATTGTTGGTCAACTTTAAAAATTTTCTTTTGAAAAATGGGTTCTGAAAATAATCTGGAGAAGCCTTCTTCAACTCCATCCTCTAACCTGTCGATGACATTTTGCTCTTCACCATTTTAGTCTCACGATTATGATGTTCTGCCAATACTCTGGGCTACTAACCCAGACCTGAGAGTTTAAAAAAAATAAAAGTGTGGAGCAAAACTGAAAGGTATATTCTCAAGTTTAGGGGAAAAAGTAATCTTTGCTGAAGATTAATTTTATATTCTGTTTCCTAAAATCTGACTATATATAAAGGGTAACATCAGCCACAAACCCATCCGGAAGAAAAAAAGCAGCCTGACTGTGACGACAAATCTCACAATATCCCGGCACTTTGCCTCCCGGGAGAATCTGCCTTCTCCTCCTATTTACTAGGTAGCACTTGTGTAAGCCAGGATGTGGGATGTGTTTGAGATAACGTATGTGCAAATAGACTTCCCTTACACCCTATGAGAGAAATATCTTTCTCAACTCAAAAAGTAAAAAGATGCCATTTTTATAACCAAATCCTCCAAAACCAGCAAGCTCCTGTCCACTTCAAGTTTTAATAGCAATCCCTACAGACAACATCTGCCCTTGGACTGATTTAAAGTAATTAATTATAGCAGTTCATTAATTCCCATGTGATCCACAAGTTATCAGCCTATGCAAAGATAATTTAAATCAAAAAGGGCTGGCAATGTCCACATTGCAACTAAGATTATTATGACTACAGAAATACTTGTAGACCCGACTACTGCCTGTCTGGTCCAATAGAACAAGTTTGTTGGCCTACAGTTGGGGTGCTTGGTCTATTCAACTATAACATTTATTGAGCACCTTTTTTGGTTCCAGGCTAAAAAAAAAAAAAATTAGTAAGAGAGTTCCTGGGGCCGGGTGCGGTGGCTCACGCCTGTAATCCTAGCACTCTGGGAGGCCGAGGCGGGCGGATCGTTTGAGCTCAGGAGTTCAAGACCAGCCTGAGCAAGAGCGAACCCCGTCTCTACTAAAAATAGAAAGAAATTAGCTGGACAACTAAAAATATATATAAAAAATTAGCTGGGCATGGTGGTGCATGCCTGTAGTCCCAGCTACTTGGGAAGCTGAGGCAGGAGGATTGCTTGAGCCCAGGAGTTTGAGATTGCTGTGAGCTAGACTGACGTCACGGCACTCTAGCCTGGGCAACAGAGTGAGAGTCTGTCTCAAAAAAAAAAAAAAAAAAAAGAGAGTTCCTGACCTCTAGGAGTTCAGACTGGTAAAGAGAAAGATTAGAACAGAAACACATACCCAATTCAGCATGATAAATGCTATGATAGAGGTCACAATAACATTTAGAAGTCATTGCTCTAAAGTGTCAAGTATGTAAGGGCCCTAACCTCCACTTAATATTTACCCTGGATAAGATCCTTTTCTGATTTTCAACTTCAGCCAAACACTTTAGTATATTGTCTTTCTCATTGGTAGACATTTTTAAAAGCAAAAAAATTTTAAGGATCAACACACATTTGATAGAAATTGCTTGCATGTGCAGGGGAGTTCCACTGCACAGGAAGCCTCTAAGTTTCTATCTTCCTCAGGTTTTTTCTCAATGAAATCTCATTCGCTCTCTTGGTTTTTCTATCGCCTATGAACTGATGGCTCTCACTGCTGTATTTTACTCTTAATTTCTCTTCAAAGATCCAGACCCACTTGTCCAACTGCTTGCTGAATCTTCTGACCTCACTCTGGAAGTCTTCATAGTGTCTATCTTAGTCTGTTTTTGCATTGCTATAAAGGAATTCCTGAGACTAGGAAATTTATAAAGAAAAGAGGTTTATTTGGCTCATGGTTCTGCAGGCTGTACAAGAAGCATGGTGCCAGTATCTGCTTCTATTGAGGGCCTTAAGGAGCTTCCAATCAGGGCAGAAGGTGAAGGGGAAGCAGGCGTGTCACATGGCAAGAGGGAGGGAGCAAGAGAGGCTCTTTTAAGCAGCCAGCTTTCCTGCGAACTAATGAAGTAAGAAATTACTCATCACTGCAGGGAGGGGACCAAGCCATTCAAGAGGGATCTGCCCCCATGGCCCAAACACCTCCCACCAGGCCTTACATCTAACACTGAGGATCAAATTTCAACATGCAATTTGTAGGGGCCAAACATTCAAATCCTATCAGAGTCTAAAAAGCCTACCTGTCCAAACAAAACTAAAAACTAGCCCTGTCAGATATTAAAACTTGTTATAAAGCTACATAGCTAAGGTAACTTTATCCTGGTGCAGGAAGAGAAACAAATCAAAAAATACAAGTAGAAGAATTTACAATGGAATAAATATCACATTTCAAGTCAATGGGGAAATGAGAGATGACTTAATAAATGGTGTTGGATAATTGGCTAGTTTTGGCAGAGTGGGGTGAGATAAATAAAAAAAAAAATCTAAAATAAATTCCAGGATAGATCAAAACATTACCTGTAAAAATGAAACCATAAAGGAATATAGACGAACATGCTGACAATCATGAGATAAAGAAAATTTTAAAACATGACAAAAATCGTATAAGAAAAGATTAAAGATTAAGATCAACTTGAAAACTTAAAACTTTTGAAGTTTATGTATAGTGAAAAAAGCATAAAGAAATTTAAAATATAAATAAGTTAGAAGTATACTTGTGGCATATCTGACAGCATTTGATGTAGGAAAGGAGCAATTTCTCTAATATGTAAATAACTCACAAATCAATAAAAATGTCCAAAGTACACAGGTAACTATTTTAAAAAATGATGCACGTATCTACTAAACATGAAGCTTTTCAATGTCATTCATATTTATAGAAAAACAAATAAAAACAACAGCAACAAATTTTACCCATCATATGGCAAAAAGTATAAAGTTATGCTCAGTGTTAGCAAAGATATGGAAAATAGGCACTGTCATACACTTCTAGTCAGAGCATAAAATTGGTAAACTTTTTTATAGAGCAATCTGGCAATATCTATGAAAACATATAGCCACTTTTTCTCAGCACTTTCACTTATAGTAATCCATTATATATTAATAGACGTAAATACATCTTTGAAATCATATGCAAGTATAAAAATTATAGCATAATGTGTAATGACAAAAAAATAGAAACTACCTAAATATTTTAAATAGAGAATTGCTTTAACATTATGGTTTATTTATGAAATAGAATAATTTGTAGTTGATAATAATAGATGACTCTATATGTGCCAAAGTGGAAAAAAATTCATGCTCGTGCTTATATACACATTAAAATGTCCTCAAATTACAATAATGATTTCCTCCAAAGAAAAGTATAAAGAACAAAAATTTGGTCTCTGTCAGTTCCAGTCCCCAATGCCTTTCCCATATTTTTGCATTATTATATTTACAATCAAAAATAAAACTCATTGATGATATCAGCAAGCTGGCAGAATAGGAGATACCAGCCTTTGTCCTTCAAAAAACCAATTAGACAACCATCCATGAATGAAAAGAGCTGTGGGAGGACTCAAGAGTCCAATTAATGTGTGATGTCAGCAAAATGGTGGAATAGAAGATCCTCCAGCATCAGTCTCCCCACAAAAGTTCAACTAGAAACTATTCAAAGACAAGTAAACTACCCTGAATTTACCAGAACTCAGGAAAAGATGAAGAAACTGACTGGGCACACAGAATGAAAAAAAACCACAACTGGTAAGAGAAATGGTCATTTTAGACTTTGCCACCCACTCCCCCAAGCCATTATAAATCCAATCACAGAAAATTTTTCTAGACCCACTGTTACTGATTGAGAGGAGGGAATTGGAGACATTCAACCTCCCTGCTAATCTGGGAATCTTCCTGGGAAACCCAGTTTGGTCCCATCCCACAGGAACCATTGAGAGTACCAGGAGGAGGGCTGAACCTCCTGCAGCCAAAGAACAGGACACTGATTGCAGCAAATTGGTGGCTACTCTGTACTCAGTTCAGTGGGAATGCCATGCTGAAGAGACTGGTCGGCACCATAGCCCTGCAGGCAGCACAGTCCATGAGAAGGCCCCAGTACCTGGCTAGATTTCCCACAAAGCCCAGCTGCTTGCCTGGAGATTTCCCTTATCCTATAAAAAAAATTGAAAGGATGGGATTAAGTTCCAGTGCTCCCTACAAGTTTTCACCAGACACGGAAACAATGTCAGGGCAGTGGTTTAGTTCCAGTGCAGCATTTCAGCTCCAGTGTTCACTATAAGACTTCCCCAAACCAGAAAATAATAGGAGAGCAATGAATTAGTTCCAGGGCGGTGGTCTGGGTCTGGTGCTCACTGTAAGTGCTTCCCAGGACAGGAAGCAACAACAGGTCAGAAATTAAGTTTCAATACTAATTAGTAAAGGTCTAACACCACCAAAGAACAACTGCAAAAACTGAAAGAGGTGGCTGTCTCCCCAAATGTACAAGCATCAGTGCAAAGATGCAAGAATTATAAAAACTCAGGGAAATATGATGCCACAAAACAAACTAACAAAGCTTTGGCAATAGGCCCAGAAAAATTAAAGATCTATGAAATGTCTGAAAAGAATTCAGACTAATTCTCTTAAAGATGCTTAGGGAATCATAAGATAATACAAATAGAAAACAAAATAAAAATTTGAAAACAATCCAGGAACAAAATTAGAAATTAAAAAAAAAAATAGAAAAAATTTAAAAAATCAAATAGAAATCTTAGAAATAAAGAATACAATAACTGAGCTAAAAAACTCATTAGAAAACATCAACAGCAGAATTAATCAAACAGAGGAAAGAACCAGTGAGCTTGAAGACAGAACATATGCCATTACCCAATCAGAGGATCAAAAACAAAAAAGGATAAAAAAGAGTGAAGAAGGCCTATGAGAATTAGGGGTCACCATCAAGCAAACTAATCTCCACATAATAGGAATTCCCAAAGGAGATGAAAGAGAAAAGGTCTATAAAGGATATTTAAGGAAATAATATCTGAAAAATTCACAAATCTAAAGAAAGACTACATCTTCCAGTTACAGGAAGCTGAGAAGTCACAAATCAAATTCAACCCAAAGAGAAGCTCTTCATCACACATTATAATCAAATTATCAAAACTCAAATACAAAGAACAAATACTCAAAGCAAAGAGAAGAGAAATATGTCACCTCCAACAGAGCCCAATAAGGCTTCAGTGAATTTCTCAGCAGAAACCCTGCAGGCCAAGAGAGGGTGGGATAATATAGTTGAAGTGCTAAAGGAAAAAATACCCGTCAGCCAAGAATACTGTACCTGGCAAAACTTCCCATCAAACATGAAGGAGAGATAAAAACTTTTCCATCCAAATGAAAGCTGAGGGAATTACTTACTACCAAATCTATCTTATAAGAAATGCTAATGGGAGTTCTTCAATCTGAAAGAAAAGGATGCTAATGTGTAACAATAAAACATCTGAAAGTATAAAACTGTTGAGTAAAAGTAAGAATACAGACAAATTCAGAATACTTTAATACTGTGATTGTGGGAAGTAAACCATTTGTATTTTAAGTATAAAGACTAAAAGACAAAGCTATCAAAAATGACAATAACTGCAACAATTGTTAAGAGATATGCAATATAAAAACTATAATTGAAACATCAAAAAGTCAAAATGTGAAGGGGGCATGGTGTTAAAGTGTACACTTTGTTTTTTGTTACTTTTCTTTTCTTTATGGTCAAAGCTAAGTTGCTGTCAATTTTAAATAACCTGTTATTACTATAAGATTTTTTGTAAGCCTCATGGTAACAACAAAGCAAAAATCTATAGGAAATACATTAAAAATAAACATCATGAAACTAAAACATACTACTAGAGAAAAATCACTTAACTACAAAGGAAGACAGTAAGAGAGGAAAAAAAGAATATACAAAACAACCAGAAAATAACAAAATTGCAGTAGTAAACACTTACCTATCAATAATAATCTTAAATGTAAATGGATTAAATTCTCCAATTAAAAGATATAGAGTAGTTGAATGGATAAAGAACAACTCAACTATACTTTCTACACAAGAAGCTTACTTCACCTATAAAGACACATATAAACTTAAAGTGAAGGGATGGAAAAAGATATTCTATGCAAATGGGAACTAAAAAAGAGCAGGAGTAGCTATACTTATATCCGACAAAACTGACTTTAAGTCAAGAATGGTAAAAAAAAAAAAAAGACAATATAGAATTATATCATTATAGAATGATAAAGAGGTTACTATAATACATTAAGGGGATATAAAAATTATAAGTATATATGCACCCAACACCAGAGCACCCAAATATATAAAGCAAATATTAAAAGACCTAAAGAAAGAAGAGAGATATTGACTGTAATACAATAATAATAGAGAACTTCAACAGTATACTTTCAGCAATGGGCAGATTATCCAGACAGAAAATCAAAAAAGAAACATTAGAATTAAACTGCATTCTAGACCAAATGGACCTAGCAGACATTTACAGAACATTCCGTCCAATAGCTTCATAATATACATACTTCTCAACAGCACATGGAACATTCTCCAGGAAAGACTGTATGTTAGCTCACAAAACAAATTTTAAGAAATTTAAGAAGATTGAAGTCATATCAAGAATCTTTTCTGACCACAATGGAATAAAATTAGAAATCAATAACAGAAGGAACGGTGAAAACTGTACACATTCAGGGAAATTAAACAACATGCTCCTGAATAGTGATTGGGTCAATGAAAAAATTTAAACAAAAATTGAAAAATTCCTTGAGACATAAGAAAATGGAATCACAACACGGAAAATAGAAACACAAAACCTGTGGGATAGAGCAAAAGCAGTCATAAGAGGAAAGCTTATAACAATACATGCTTACATCAAAGAAGTAGAAAGATGTATAAAAAAAACTCAAACATTATACCTAGAAAAACTAGAAAAAACAAGAGCAAACTAATCCCAAAATTAGTAGAAGTAAGAAAGATCAGAGCAGAAATAAACAAAATAGAGACTAAAAAGTACAAAAGATCAATAAAACAAGAAGTAGGTTTTTTGTAAAAGTAAACAAAATTGACCAACCTTTATCTAGACTAGGAAAAAAAGAAAAAATACTCAAATAAGTAAAGTCAGAGATAAAAAGAGACATTACAACTGATACCACAGAAATACTAAGGATCATAACAGATTATTATGAGTAACCGTATGCCAACAGATGGGAATATATCAACCCACTCTTTCCTGGCCTGTAAGGTTTCTGATGAAAAATCTGCTCCTAGCCTTATTGAAAATCCCTTATATGTGACTTGCTTTTTTTCTCTTTCTGCTTTAAGGATACTCTTTGTCTTTGATTTTTAACAGTTTGATTACATGTCTTGTGGTAGGCGTCTTTGAATTCTATCTCACTGGAAAGCTTCGAACTTCTTGTATCTGGATATTTATCTCTTTCTCCAGGTGTGGAAGGTTTACTGCTATTAGTTCTTTCATCTTCCTGTCTTTTTTTCTCTCTCTTCTCCTTCTTAAACTTCTAAAATGTGAATATTTGCTCTTTTGATACTCTCCCATATATCCTGTAAGCATTCTTTTTTCTGTTCCATATTTTTGCTTTTTTTCTCCTCTTTTTTTTTTTTTTTTTTTTTTTTTGAGACAGAGTCTCACTCTTTTGTCCGGGCTAGAGAGTGCTGTGGTGTCAGCCTACCTCATAGCAACCTCAAACTCCTGGGCTCAAGCAATCCTCCTGCCTCAGCCTCCCGAGTAGCTGGGACGACAGGCATGAGCCACCATGCCCGGCTAATTTTGTCTATATATTTTTAGTTGTCCGATTAGTTTCTTTGTATTTTTAGTAGAGACAGGGTCTCGCTCTTGCTCAGGCTGGTTTCGAACTCCTGAGCTCAAACAATCCGCCCACCTCGGTCTCCCAGAGTGCTAGGATTACAGACGTGAGCCACGGCGCCTGGCCTTTCTCCTCTTATTGTATCTTTTAAAACAATCTGTATTTGAGGTCACAGATTCTTCTGCTTGATCAATTCTGCTGTTGACACTCTCTATTGCATTTTTTCATTTCATTCACTGTATTTTTACACTCCAGAATTTCTGATTTTTTAAAAATAATTTCAATCTCTGTTAAATTTTTTGTTTCAGTCTTTTATCATTTTTGTCTGCTTTCGTTGAACTTTTCTTGTCTTGAAGTTTACTGAGTTTCCTTAAAAAATTATTGTGAATTCTTTGTTAGACAGGTTATATATCTTCACTTCTTTAGATTTAGTGACTAGTGCTTTATTTTGTTCTTTTGGTGGTGTCATAGTTCCCAAATTGTTCTTGATCCTTCTGACTGTGCATTGGAGTCTGCACATATGAAAAGAAACTTATTCCAATCTTTGAAGACTGGCTTTGTCTTAGAAAGCCCTTCACCAGTCAGTCCATCCAGATATTCTGGGCAGAACTTCCTTGTATGCTCCATGAATGGGCTTGCTGCTAGAGTCCTCTGTAGGCTGGCCTAGTGCATGGGTCAGCAGATGGGTGGACCTGTCACCTGGGTCTATGGGGTTGAACTTGAAATCTGGATCCACTGGGCTGGATCTGTTGATTGGATCCATGGTGTTAGACTTGGAGGCTCTATTCACAAGGTAGGATCTAGAACCTATATCCATGGGCACTGCCCTGAAGCCTGGGCTCACAGGGGCTAGCCTGGTGCTAGGGCGGGCCTGGACCCTGAATATGTTGGCAGAAGGCCTAAGTTCTGGGTCCATGGAGGCTAGACTGGAGCCTGGGTCTTCAGGGTTGGTCCTGAAGGCTCAGTCCATGGGCATCAGGGTGGAACCAGGATCTACTGTGGTGAGTCTGGACCCTAGGTCTACTGGAACAGCCAGGTACCCTGGGTCCACTGATGCCTGGGTCTATGGGGGCTGAAGACCATTTGATTTTAAAGACCCTACAGGCAATAGAAAATAAACTGGAGCATGTTTAAGGTAGAATTTGAAATAGACACAGACCCTCAAAGGAGTACACTGTTAGAAAAATGTTGAACTAGAGAAACATCAGCCTAGAAGCAAAGAGCACCCACAATAAAAGGTGTTTGTCTTGGCCTGAGCTCAGGGTAGAAAAAAAGTTCGTGTGCACTAGGTAAAAGTCTAGGATAACTTAATCTGAGAGATCAATACAAAGCAATTCACATAAACAGAACTAGGAATAGCTATAAACACATAAACTATAAAAGCTCAATGACATACCATTTCACACTTTTTACATTTATTATCCAGTGTAGGAGACGATACGAAGGAATAGGAAAGTCTTAACTACTTCTGGCATATGTGTATAAATTGGTATAACCTCCTTGGATAATAATTTCTCAATATGTAATAACGTTGAAATATTCATATTAACTCCTCCTATAGCTTGTTAAATATGTATATTTGGCCACCGTGCTCAATATAAGTTCCTGTTCTCATTGTCTTCGCCTAGAAGCACCTGGTCCTGGCTTCTGGCTGGGGGCTTGGCTTTCCAGCCTGTTGGATTGGCCACCCACATGTTCCAACCCTTTAGGAGAAATAAAGCTCTCCTTTCTAAGTTAAAAAAAAAATGAAAAAAATATGAATATAAATCAAGAAGTATGGATATCAACAGTAATTTTAGTAAGGAATTTTTATTTAAACAAACCCTCAATAGTGGCCTGATACGTTTTTCTTTACTGCAGAGAAATAAATAGCAAAGCAGTTAAGGAAGCATTCTTACTTTATTGAACACAGCGTCCAGACTTTTGAAACATATTTTGTCATGGCAACATCTTGAATTAATAATTAGTTCCTCAAGCACATTCTGGAGGCCATCAGGGTACTTTCATTCTTCTTCTCAGGGACAGACAAGGGCTCCTTCCTGGGGTGTTTGGGTCAGATGAAACATCTGTTTACCTCAGGTGAAACATTGGGTTAGCAGCCAAAGAAACTAAACAAAACAAAGAAGGCAAGCAGAAACCATGGAAACTTAGCTTGTTTTCTGTTCCATGATGTGAATTGTATTTCATTAAAAAGATAATGTTGGTTGTTAAAGCTCTGAAATATCTTCATTAATTTGACTAGAGATTTTAATTGCTGGATCTGGATCAAAATATGGTCCTGCGTGGCATTTAGGTTGTTAGTGGAGTCGTTTGCTTTCATCAGCTACCTATTCTCTGCCTGCTGTCCTCTGAACCCTCACAGTTTGTCCCCAAAAGTGTCTCTCCTATCTATTTTCCAGTATGTAGCTTGGTACCTTTTCTTTTACAAAATAGCCTATCTCTTTGCTCTATTTTTTTAAATCCCACAAATCCACGTACTCTCTTGATTAACTAAAAGGCCGGGGAGGAGGAATCAACATTTCTGCTTTAAAATATTTCTCTAGATTATATTTTCTCCTAGAATACAAATAAATTATTCATATATTATATGCATAAATATATTTTTACAGACACACATGCACATATATAATGTATATTACGGAACAGATTGGCTTTTGTCTCACGTATATAAAAGGTAAATGTTCTCCGGGTGATGTCAGCAGCAATATAGAAGAAGAGGAGAAGAGGAGGCTCCTGACTACTCTCCTCCCACAGCCACACCGAGCAGACACCTACACAGGGATCAATTCTCTCCAAGAGAAAGACAGACTTTAGTTGAAAGACTCCTACACACAGGATGACTGAGAAAATATCCACATCAAAACGGGTATTAAAAACAGATATACACTTGCATACCAACCCCATCCTGAGCACAGCGCCTTACAACCTGGAAGGAATCCCCAACTCTCAGCTTCCTCCTGAGGGGTTAGGGACTTGTGCCACACACGTAGTGCACAAATTTTGCAGTGCCTGCCGGAAGACCTGGCTGTTAAACCACCGTCCTTGAGGAACAACAGGGACAGGGCATTGAAGGATTTACCCCAGGCACAAAGAACAAAGAGGGGTTTTGAAACCTGTGAGCATTCCTAGCAACCATAGCCCCTGCGATCAGGCCAGCTTCCAAGTTCCCCCTGGAGAGGGTTTGGATGCACACTTTTCCAGCAGCTACCTGTGGTCCTGGTCCCTGTGAAGCCAGTATCTGGAAGCTTACACAGCAAATGAAAAATAAAACTTCTTTGCCCAGATGGGAGGGAGGGCACTCCTTGTGTCTTCTTCTCTGGCTTGCTCCAAGGGTAAATCCCTGCAATTTCTCACTGTAAGGAGGCTAGGGGACCTCCAAGTGACTGAAAGGAAAAGTGAGCATGCCCTGAGCCTTCTCCCTTGACTTGCTTCAGGGATAACTCAGGACCAGAAGCCTCCACCTGGAAGGAGGGCATGAGACTTCTGCTTGCTTGAACAGCAGAGTGGGTACTCCCTGCACCTCACCCCAGCTGCTTCCACGATAATTCTAGCCCTGCAATCTCTCCATGAAAAGAGGCTGAAGGCCTCTCCCAGCAAGAATGGGAGGGGCAGCACTCCCCATGCCTCTTCCCAAACTTGTTCCAGAGATAAATTTCTAGAATCTTTCATTAGAAGGGGCCTATAAGATCCCCCACCATGCCTAAAAAAGAAAGTGGGAACTCCCCACACCTTCTTCCCCAGCTTGCTTCAGTGACCGCTACCAACCAAAAGTCCCCCTCTGCAAAGAGGGTGTGAGACTTCTTGTCTGAGCAAGAGTGGGAAATTGCAAAATTGCTAAAAGAATAGATTTTTAATGTTCACACCAAAAAAATAATAAGTTGGTGAGGTGATATATATGTTAATTAGCTTGATTTAATCTTTCTATAAAGTATATAAATATCAAAACACACATTGTATCCCATAAACATACACAATTCTGATTTGCCCATTTATAAAAGATGGAAGGAAGGAAAGAAGGAAAGGAGGGAGGGAGAGAAATAAAGAAAAGGAAGAAAAGCCAAAGTCCTCAAATAAGAACATATTTTATTTTAGGCTAATCAACACGGAAAAATGACATTGGATTAGATTCTTTGAAAATACTACCTAAGAGATATTGGTACAGAATCACACTAATTCAAAGAGAGCAGTCTTTGGTTCCAGTTTGGTTATGAGTTGCTTCCTGAATGCCTCTTTCATTTCCAGTATTTTTTTGGGGGATTCTTTCATAATATTTCAATTTCTTTAGACAATTTTTCATTCATTTCCTGTATTCTTGTGGCTTCTTTGTGTTGGGTTTCTATTTTCTCAAGTCCATTGAGTTTTCTTACAATCCATATTCGGAATTCTTCCTCTGTCATTTGAATCATTTCGTTTACGTTGGTATCCATTGTTGAGGATCTAATTATTTCTTTTGGGAGTGAGTTTTCTCTCTGATGTTTCCTGCATTCTTTCGCTGATTCTTTCTCATCAGGCTACTTGGTCGAGAACCAGGGGTGCTAGAACTGGGTTATGGCCCTATCTCCAAGTCCCGAAGGGTCGGTGCTTGACAGTGCTGGGGAGAGGCGTACTGCTCCTGTATTGCCTTAGAGGTATTTTAGCAAGTTGGGTCACCTCTGACCTGTTGTCTTCACCTCTTGCCAGTGGAAACTAGTGAGTTTGATCCCCCAGCTTAAGCTCCCAGCTTGTGGATCACACTTGTGGTATGACTCCTCTGCCCTCTAATAGCTTGAGATGGAAGGCACTGTGCTAAGCTATGGGGTCACCCTCTCTGTCGTTGGTTGTTGTTTGCAGGGAGGAGCCAGTTATCGAGGTAATCTGATGTCCCTGTGTTAGGCTTTGGTACCCGGGATGGTGTATACGAATGCCCCAGTCTTTGGGAGGGGCCTTGTCACTGCCGAGGGTTACCTGGACCCTGTTCCCCCTTAGGGTGGGGGTAAGGGCAAGATAGATTGTAGCTGGTGCCTGCAAGCCTGGATGTGCTTCTGTGGTTGCTTGATCTGCCGCTAGGGGGAGCCGCTAATATGTTGTTCAGGGCTCTTTCACCACGCTTGGGAGACTGCTCCTGCTGGGAGCGGTCACTTGGTGCAATTGCTGAGGTCTCTGGCCGTGTCTTTCCTTCCCTGTCCACAAACCCCAATGCTGGTGGCCGCGGGGACGCACAGAGCAAGGCCTGGAGTTAAGTTCTTATTAGATAACCTAAGCCAGTCCAGTGGGCTGAATCAACAGGCCACCGACTATTTTTCCGCACCAAGGCCCGGCAGATTCACGCCAGTTGCACAGAGAAAGCAGCTTTTCTCACTTTTCTCACTTCTCCCCACCTCCTCTTCCCTCCAGGCAGAGCCCACCACGCCCAGCACAAAAGTCCCTGAGCCCTGGGAGGCGTGTTGCCTGAAGCCACCGTGTGCTGCAGTGTCTCCGGGCTGTGTACCCCCAAAATGGTGACCGCCTGCCGCTGAAGAGCTAGTGCAGGGGCGACCACTGAGGAGTTGTCAGATGCCCGTCCGACGGGCTGACTCAACAGGCCACCCGCTGTCCCCTCTGCATCGCAGCCCTGCAGTGTCACGTCTGCCTAGCAGAGCGTCCTGTCTTTCTGTCCCGCCCTGAGCTGGCCCAATCATAAGCGGTTTCCAGGGGCAGAGCCCCCTTTTCAGCGTTCACTCCTGTGCTCTGGCCCCGCTGACCACCAGAGGCGGGTGCCTGTCTCCAAACTCCCTGGCCCGGTCGTGGGAAGTGACCGTTAGTAGACCAGTCCCTCCCCCGCCCAGTGCGGTCCCAGCACAGAGCACCAGGCTGTTGTTCCCTCTCCACAGAGCCTGTACCATTATATACACTATATGGAATGTCCACATTCCCACCTTATATTAATATATACTACCTTTCAGTATTATTCCATCTTCATGCCTGCTCTGTTTTGTTCTCTTTTTCTCTCTCTTCAAATTTCAGTGTGGGGAAGTTTCTATTTCACGTCTTCAGTGTCACTGAATCTTTTCTTGCCCGTGTGCAGTCTCTGGGTGAGCCCGTCAAAGATGTTCTTTCTTTCTATTACAGTGTTTTTTATTTCTAGCATTTACTTTTGATTTCTTCTCAGAGTTATAATCTCTATGCTTATCTAACTCATCTATTCTTGCACGTTTCCCATTTTTACATGAGAGACCTTGGCATATCAATAATAGTTATTTAAAATTCCTGGTCTGATAACCCCAAAATCTCCACCATCTATGAATTGGATTATGACACTTTGTTCCTTCAGACTTTTTTATTTTCTTTTCTTTTTCTTTTCTTTTTTTTTTTTTTTGAGACAGAGCCTTGCTGTGTCGCCCTGGGTAGAGTGCAGTGGCATCATCGTAGCTCACTGTAGCCTCAAACTCCTGGACTCAGGCGATCCCCCTGCCGAGAGCTGGGACTATGTGAGCACCACGATGCTTGGCTACTTTTCCTATTTTTAGTAGAGACAGGTCTGCTCTTGCTTAGGGAGAGCCTGGTGGGGCTCCTGGGGTAAAACACAAAAGTACGAAGACCCCTGGAGACTGAGCCCCCAAGACTTTTAAACTCTCCAGCTTGCCTGACACGGAGCCTCAGCAGTTAATCCACTTCATGTTTAAGTGTTCCTAAAAATAACCGGCTTCCTCTGCGGTCTTCTGATCCGGGCTTTAGTTCTATTGAACCAAGTAAGTGATGGAGGCAAAAATCTCAAGCAACAGAGGTTTGTTAAGCCAAATTGAGGACATGCCCAGGAAAAACATGAATGACAGGCAGACCTGTGGCTGTTTCTCAGAAGGGCAATTTGGAAGCTTCAGCATTTGAAGGTGTACAGAGTGAAAGGACAAGGCTGGGAGCAGGGCAATGGTAAGGAAAATGTTTCCATTCTTGTGAGGCCCAGGAAAGCTACATTTTATATAAGATACGAGGAGTGTTAGAAGAGAAAAAGGCGGTGAAGGAAGCATCAATTATGTAGCTGTCCCTGCTTAGGTGGAAGAATGTCTGATCCTGTCCTGTCTCCTGTTCTGTTACCTGTAAAGATAAACTTGTCACTTATTATTAGTGTGGAATCAAACAAGTTTTAGTTTTACATGCTAGACATGGTGACAATATCAAGTTCTTGCTTACAGGAGGTCAGCAAAGAATTTGATGAATGATCTGTGGTGCCTGAGACCTTTACCTTCCCTTTGTCTGAAGAGTTGGACGGGGGGCCCTAAGATTTTTCTTTTTACAGTTCCCAGGATTGAGAATGAACTCTGATTCTCTATTCACCCATCTGTCTCTCCACTTTTCAGGGCAGCAGTTTGCCCTGTGACCTCAATTCTATGATGGATCTCTCAAGAATTACCTATTTTCATTTTATTCGGTTTTCTCCTTGATCAGAAGATGGGAAGGATAACTCCATACATTACCTGTTGAAATAGAAACCAGAAGTTTTGGTAAACAGATATTAAAATTGATGTATTAAGCAAAAACAAAAAAAAATCTTCAGCTTGGAGCCCATGCTGCCATAGAGCCGTTCTTCAGGGAATTTCAGGAAAAGAAGAGCTTGTATTCCTTTCTTCCTGCCTTTGCAAAAACAATTTTTTTTTTCTGTAGCAAGGAAACAAAGAATCAGTTACCAAACTTTAGAATTTTGACATAAAACTGAGTTACCACAAGTTAGAATATTTAAACCAGACATGCTACTGTCTCCGATGCTTTTAGTGTTTTTAAAAACACAAACCACACGCTTTCAACTTGCTTATGTCACAGGGAAGAGGGAGCTTCTCTTTATGTTGTCACTATTATTACCCAGCCTATCTCTGTGTCTCTTGCTGCTATGGTGATGGAGTGCTCAGTGACAGTTTAACTATTTCCAACTTCTGCTCCCCTTCCACGTACTAAAAAAACTTGATATAGTCAGATTTTGGCTTGAAAGTTTTGACAGCCACTCCACTGGAGGCTATACAGTGTTCTCCAGCCCTCTGACGTCCCAGCCCTACAACCTGAGGTGCTCTTGCCCTTGGACATGAGGATCCTTGACTCTGGCCGCACCCTCCCTTAGCCATAAGCCCTCTGATCTCATAATTTCCCAGACAGCTCTTGCTGGACATCCTTAAGGCCCCTGTCACTTTGGCAGTAATGATAGAAGCAATCTCAGAATTATAAACTTGCTAATCTGAATTACAACATTTCAGATTCAGGTGGCAATTTTCCCAGAATCAAGGGGACAGTGGCCATGATCCACTGAACAATTCTTTTCCTATACTCCGCCAAAAATGGTCCAGACCCTAATTCTACATTCAGGGATTATTTCTTCCCTGTCCCTCCCCCACCCTTACCTCAGCCAGTGTTTTTCTAGCAAGATGCTCTACAGTCCATCACCCTGGGTCCTGGCTAATGTGGCAGAAGCAGCTCTTCCTCCAAACCTTGCCATTTAACTCTCAAGTGGAAATGTGAAGGGTCGATAGGTAGGCAAAGAGCTGCTCAAGGTCACTAGATATGACAGAAGTGAAAATGAAAAGAACACTGAGTTATCACCTGAGACACAGAAAAGTGGCACACATTTGAGGGTTGCTAATACCAAGTGTCAACCAGGATATGAGGAAGACGGAAAGTTTTCTTCTATACAAAAGGACAGAAATCTGGTAGTGCTAAGTGAAATTAACTGTGCCTATGCCCTTCCCCTCAGCAGATCCCATTCCCGATATACATCCCAGCAAAGCTCAGTTGCTAATCTACAGGGGATGTCTAGGGAAGTATTTATCACACCGGTGTTTGTAAAAAACCGGAGTAGGAGACCAACTAAGTGTCCTTCACCAGTAGAACTGGTGAGTTAAATTGTCTCAGCATGGGTTCCTCTAAAAGCAAACCCTGGCTGGGCATGGTGCTCATGCCTGAAATCCCAGCAAGTTTGGGAAGCCGAGGAAGGAGGATCGCTTAGGGCCAGGAGTTCAAGACCAGCCCGGTCAGCATAGTGAGACACTGTCTCTACAAAAAAATTTTTAAAAATAAACAATAAATAGAACCTGATGCCAAGACAAGGATTTGCTCTCGAGTAGCTTATTTGGGAGGGGATTTAAGGAAGCACCAGGGCGGGAGTGGGACAGTGAGACCAGGGCAGTGTGAGGATCAATAAAAGGTGCATCATTTCCAGGTTACCTGTGGACAAAGGGAGCATAATGCCACTAGAGGACACCAGGAGGCGGTGTTGTACATGCCTAAAAGTCATCTCACCTGAGCAAGCAGGACACAGGGACATTAGCCTCCAACTGCTGTCATCCTGGCCTGAACGGTGGTCCCAGGGGCATTAATTTACAGGTCCATCTGCCTGCCCAAGCACAGGCTGAGAAAAAGCCTTGTCATAGACAACCTCAAGTTCATACAGCAGAGACATCCACCACAGAGACATGTGCTGGAACAGCAGGTTCAAAGGCAACAATCACGTCATGAAGACCACAGATCGAACTTATGTGTGGACTCTAAAAAAACTGATCTCATGGAAATTAAGAGTAGAACAGAGGTTCCCAGAGACTGGAGAGAACGGGGGCAGGGGGAGATGGAGAGAGGTTGGTCTAGTACAATGTCACAGTTAGGAGGAAAAAGTTCTGGTGCTCTAGTGCTCAGTGGAGTGACTGTAACTAACAGTAATGTGTTGCATATTTCAAATAGCTAGAAGAAAGCGTTCTGAATGTTCTCAAGACACAGAAATGATAAATGTTGAAGGTGATGGACGTGCTAATTACCATGATTTGATCATTCCACAATGTATACATGTATTAGAACGTTCTACCCCATAAATATGTACAATTACTATGTATCAATAAAAAACATTAAAAATAGGGAGAGAGAGACTAGAGAGAAATGCATAATAGCAAGAGTTATAAACCAATACCATTAAATAAAAAACACAAGCAGAAACATAGCCGTATGACCTATGTCACACTCAGACCCTCTGCGTGGACTGATTACAGACACCCATCACAGCACCTTGGGTGGAGTGGTGAATGGAGCTGAGGATGAGGGATGAAAGGAAGAAAAATAAAAAGAGAGAGGCCTTATGGGAGTTGATGAAGAAAGTGTGCCATAAACTGGGAGTGTGATTAAAACCTTCCATCTTCCTCTTCTGCCTCCTCTAGGTTATTGGATCTGCTTTTCCCGGACCCCTTCCAAGCTCTCACCTTCTGCGTCACAGCTAGAAAGTCTGGCATCAGGCTCCCAGGGAGCAGGAACTATGTGACACACCAGGGCACACCCTGCCCAGCCTGGGGCATGGGGGATCATCGCGTAATGGAACGCTCCACATTCTTTTCAATGCAAATATTTGAATAAGAGGTACACAGGAGCAACCTGAGGTCCTGCAGCTACATTTCCCAGAGATCCCTGGGATGATACTAATCAGACTGTGGGGGCAGGGCCATTTGAAAGGCAATAAAGGCACCTTCTCTGCAGTCCTTAGAAGGCAGAGGATTGCATTCAACCTGGTTCCCGCT
Organism: Propithecus coquereli; assembly: GCF_000956105.1. Classification (NCBI taxonomy): domain Eukaryota; kingdom Metazoa; phylum Chordata; class Mammalia; order Primates; family Indriidae; genus Propithecus; species Propithecus coquereli. The sequence goes on from NW_012154062.1 coordinate 1,367,502, forward strand.
GCAGGCCGAAGTAACCCAGTGAGTAGAGCTCCGTAAGTAACTTGCAGTGTACTTTGAAATCGGGGTTTAATCCTATCTCAAATGTGTGTGCGGGAGACTGGATTCTACACCATGCCTGAATTTCAAGTTCTCAGGGTGTTCAGAAAGTTCGGCTGGCACGTGCTAGAATCTAATGCTGTAACTACACTACAGCATTATGGTGACTTTAACAGACGCTTGATTTAAACTGTCTGTGTTCAAGTCACAGACAACCACTTTGTAGCTGTGAGATCTTGGCCATGTCATTTTAGCATCTCCAAAACTCAGTTTCTCCATCAGTAAAATGGAGCTAACAATGGGGTGTACTTCAAGGGGTTATGGCTAATGTGTTTAAGGGAACTTCCTCAACTGGATTTCCCTGTTGGATACTTGTAAGGTGGGAGTCCACGCTCCTCTGTCCTCAACAGGGTGTGTCCTGAAGAGCCCAGTTAGTCCTGCAGACACCGAGCTCCTAACGGTCCCTGCTCCTCTTGCATTGGCTGATCAGAAAACCCCTAAGGATCCCACCTTACCGGGAGGGAGGTTGCACTGGGTTGTCTGCAGTGTTTAGGGGAGTTCCTGGGGGAAGTTTTATCTCCTTGGGAGGAGGCTTAGTGGGGAGTGTCTCCAGGAGCCATAAGTGACAAAAAATTAACTCCTTCACTGTCAGACTGAGGGCGTCTCTCCCTGAACACACAGGATCTCCCAGGAGACAGGAGCCTGCCTGGGCAAACAGCCCCGGGCACTGCGGGCGCGATGGACCTTGCCCTGGTCACTGCTCCCACGCTCCGGCGTGATGCGACACATCCGCCTCTTTGCTCTTCTCTGATCAACTGCTCTTTCCTTCTGCGGGCCACTCCTTTTAGTGCCTGAAACACAAAACAGCCGACGCCGCTCTTTCCCTGCAAAGGAACTTTCTATCAGCTCTCAAGCTGCATCCTGTGCACAGACTTATTTTGTCTGGGATTTACTGTCTTTAGCTGCAGTGGCTGTTGTCACTTAGATTGCACTCCTGGCCTGGCCACTGCAGCCATTTACTGGCAGTGGTGGCTGGGCTGCGGGCCTTCCGGACACTGAGGACTGGTGAATGACGCTCTTTGGGAATGGCTGGTCCAGCAAGCCCTTTTCCACTCAGACAGCCAAAAGGCTGGATTGTAGTGTCGGCCCCCTGGGATGCCTTGCTCTTCCTCCACTATGGCAGAGACCAAAGAAAAGATAAGGAACAGGAAAAGATAAAAACCACTCACACAAAAGGAAGAGCCACTCACTAGCTCTCCTTACAATTCTTCTCTTTGCTAATGCCAGAAACCCATGCAGCAGGTGTAAGAGAATGCACTTCCGTCCATTACTGCGTTGCTTGTAGCCTTAAGGTACAACAGCAGCATCTCATAGACGGGCTCCCTCTGGATCAGTCTGCTTTTAACTCCTCTATGTTGGGCACTTACTTACAACTTCCTACGGGGAAAGAATAAGGGTTTCTTTAGCCAAAAAGCATTTGAAAACCACCGCTGTACCTGAAAGGTTTAGATGTCCTAGACATTGGGAATGGAACATAAAGTTGGCATATTGAACCTGCTCTCCAGGGATACACATCCAAGAGCGGTGATTTATAACCGAAGTGCCAGGTCACTTAGGGAGAAATCACAACCGTTAGCAAACTATTAAATATCGACCATTCAACAAAACAGCAAACATTCATGTAATCTTCAGGAAAAAAAAAAAGAGGCAAGTCTTTTGCCTGGCATTCAAGGCCTTCTAGAAGTTGCCCAATTCTGTGAATCTTACCTTTCTTTTGCACAGCTCTCCAAAATGACCCCCAAGGTGACTTAAGTCAGGTTCCCCAAAACCAGACAGTGAGACAAGGATCCACAGGTAACTGACTTAAGGAAGTGCTGGGTGAAACCCAGCTGCAGCCTGAACGTGAATTAGAGCTCAAAAGCGTGTCCAGACTCAAGGCTTTCCAAACCTCCTGCCAATGAGTCGTTGACTCAGGGCTGCCCTAGCAGGACACAATCAATGGCACTTCCAGCTCTCTGTGAAAGAGGGCAAAGAAGTTCCAGAAGCCCCAAGGGAATCCTCCAAAGAGAGTCTAGGTTACACGTTCTAAAATACAATAACACAGAAGCCAGGGCAGGGGGCACAGCAAACTGGTGACACAGAATCGAAGGACCTAGGTGACTTGCTGAAAGCGTTCTTCCCCTGCTAACCTCAGTCCTGGATCCTCCCCAGCACCATGTGCCCGCTCTAAGTTCACTAAGTATGCTCCTTTGTTTACCTATGATGGGGACCAATAGGTCTCATGGAGTTTCATTGGAGTAACTATGGTTTTAAAATGGTTTTTCAATTACTTTAAGCAGGGAATGCACTCCCCAATTCCCATGAGGCTCCACCTTTTCCTATTTTATTACACTAGATTCTTCCTGCCGTTACAGTTCAATAATTTAATCAGAATGTGTTCTGTTAAGATTTTTTCATGGGCAGGTCATTAGGCTGGATGGATCCAGAGCTTTGTGTTCCCAATGTAAACAGTAAAATGAAGCTATTTACTAATGAGAAACTGCCAACTAACCTCTAACTAGGGACTCTGCACTCTACCCAATCAAGTATTTTTTTTTTTTTTTTTTTTTGTCTACTATGGACATTTTATAAGTTTCACTCTCGTCACCTCCCCTCCAAGGACCGCTGAACCTCTTGTCAGCTGGTGCCGTCTGATGCATAAATTGCTGTCTGCTCAAATAAACACTTCAAAATTGTAATGCGTCTGAAGTTTATCTTTTTACAGTTCCCATCTTGACAACGCTGCATCACATTTTCCTAGAGTCTGGTCTTTCTTGATCTTCAGATTTAATGTTTAGCTTCCTATTTCTATTTCCATATAAGCCAAAATGGTTTGTTCAACGGCCATAATTCTCATAACATTTCCACTCCTTGTTCTGTACTGAAAGGGGTCGTTGCTCACCAACAATCCTTTAGTGTGGTCTCTTCAGATCTTAGTTTTCATTTTCATTTACTTCTTCCCTGACCAACGAAGCAGAAAATCTTTATCAGGGTAGCCCATGGTCGTTGGATTTCTCCAGCTCTTTCACATTTGAAATTATCTTTATGTTTATGTTGCCTTTATGATTAAATAAAGTACTAACCAGGATGCCACTTGGGGATAACAATTCCCTTCAGTACTTTGCAGACATAGTTCTGCTAGTTCACCTTTGGATATTTCTGTGAAACATTCTATACCAGCCTTTTATTTTATTTTCTCCTTTATGAAATATTTTCTTTCTCTGCCAGATGCTTGAGTCGTTCCCTTTAATTCTGAATTTTAATAATTTAACAAGAATATAGTCCAATGTCAAGCATGTTGCATCAAACTTTCCCAGACTCTTATCTCTCTTGTTTTTCAGATTCAATTTTTGCTTCAAGAACATATTTTTTGCTGTCTTTATATACATTTTTTACTATACTTTTGAGTTTTCTTCAGAAGCTCCAATTATCTTAACATTTGATGGTCTTTGCTTTCTGTATCAATTAGCATCTTTCCACTGTTTTAATTGCTGTGTCTTTTCATTAACCTTTACTATGGATAGCAAACTTTTCTTCTATATAAGTAATGTGATATGATACTCTATATAGTTTTTCTGTTTATCATTAATTATTGTATTAGCTTTGTTTATGTTCTTAATAAATATTCTAAAGCCTGAAAGCTTTCTTTTCATAAAACCTTAGTATTTTATCACCTCATTGTTTAGCTCTTTGTTATTGAGTCCACTTCACATGGTTATAGCTCCTGGTACCTGTAAAAGAATTTTTTCCATTTAGTTTATTTTTCTTTTTGAATTGGTTATATTTTTTTCATGTAATTTATGCATGTTATAACTTTTCTTCTAATCCCCATCTATAGTATATTTTCATTTTATTTTTTCATCACATTCATGTATGCATAGCTCTGTTCTCCACCTCTTGTTTTTTGTATCCAGTGTGGCTGGTGAGATGTCCAGCTGGGGCTGGGCTTGGATTCCTCAATTTTTTCAGTGGAGGTGGAGGAAGATGAATATGACAGGAGATACATTGATGGCAGATCTTCTGGAGGCAGATGGTCCTACTTTGTTTTCTGGTGACACCACGCATTAAGGTCATTCCCTTCTTTTTCTGCCACAACATCCTCAATGAGTTGTCACCTAAAGGAAGACCTGGTGCTACCACCACATCCTGGTTGTTGATGTGTTTGGTATATGCCGTGGTAGTGATCGGGGCCATGGAACGTGGCTCACCCCTCCTTGCTGATCCCAGGGCAGGTCATTATCTGATTGGTTGCTTCTGGGCCCCTCCTGGTGGCTTCCACAACCTCTAGCTTTGAAGCTGGATGCTCTGGCCCCATCGGTGTTGCTCCCATCTGCGGTGGTTATAATTTCTGCGCTTTTCCTAATGCAGCTCAGGTGTTCACTTTACTATGCAGTCCATTCTCTCTGCTCTGTGATTTTTAGGAATTCTTCATAATTTCTGGACCACAGAACTATCCTTTTGTCTCCAAGGAAAGTCATGTTACATTCTTGTCAATAACTTTTCTGTCGCTTTAGAGTTAGGCCAGCAAGAAGAAACATTCCAAATATTCTGAATTAAAACTGAAGACTGACCTACTTTGAACTTACCAAGAAAGATATTAAGTGCCTTTTTGTGGGTTCTCAGTGGGCCTCCTGTGTATGTTTAACTCTGCCTCTTTCAAGCTGAAAGGTGGGTATATAAAACTGCACTGAGATTCCACAGATGAATATATAAAGCTAATAGCGTTTTCAGTCTGCTACTTTCCCGGTAACTACTTTTCAAGGGCTTTCAGCATTTCTCGTTATATCACAACTTTAGTAACACACTTTCTTATGTTTAGTCCCAAAACACTCAGATATTATTTTGTTACAACATGTTGCTAGTATCCAGGCCTGGAACAAAAATGAACTTCTTTCAAATGAACCTGCAGTTACTAAATTCCAATTCAACATTTCATCTTTAAAAAAAAAAAAAGAAATAGAGGGGAAGTAGAGTGAGATGGAGGGAGAGAGAGAGAATGCAAAAGAGAGAGAAGAAAAAGAAGGAAAATAAACACTCGTAAACAAATTATACCATTTAAAAAGGAACGTACGTAATTTCTTCGATATAAGGAAATATGGTCTAAGCAAGAATCCTGTGGCCAGGCATGGATAAATCACTTGTTCCCTTTGGATCAAGCTTTCTCTGTTTTTCTTACATACTCGGTACAGATTCTGTGTTAGGGGCCAGAGAGGGTTTGGGGTGGTCTGACTGAATACAATTTGTTCTCTCCATGCCTCAGTTTTAGAGCTTGTCTCAATGTTGAGAAAAGATGCTGGCACAAGGTCGGATAAGAAGAAATGCAATGAATGTAATAAATACATTTGGGGGGAAATAATATTGTAGCTCTCATGGACATAGGAAGTTGGAAGCACTAGCAGTATTGGAAGGATATTTGGGTCAAAAAGAGAAAGAGAAGAGTATGAGAGAAATGATAGGAGGAGGGAAAATAGAGATGCTTTGCTTATCACCACTAATTCCAGGCAGGTCCCTTTGTACCATGTCATGCTCAGGACGTGCCACATTACAAAGGAGTTAGTCTTGAGGTCTGGGCACCATTGTTGGAGCAAAGACTCAGTAGATTAAGAGTCTTGGATAGCAGGTTACGAAAACCTTTTCTAAAAGGATTAAAGAAAATAAGGGGCGTTTATGTTTTTGGCTCACCTTACCTGAAAGTTAAAAGATAGCTTTAGGCTTCATCGATGGCTCTCCTTATCCTCCCTTCTCCTGTTGTTCATCCCTCAACTTGGTCAATTCTTCGCTAGTCTTGTTGTTCAGTCAGTTCTCCCCCGATAACTCTGAGTTAACGTCTCACCAGCATCTAGCCCTGCAGCAGAGTGTACATGCTTAGGTGTCAGCAAAAGTCCCTCAATAAAGTCTCATCATTCTACTATGTCACACGCCGTCCCTGAGCCAGACGTTGGTCCTAGTGCAGATGTGTTTGAGTTTGTCCTGCCTAGTTCATGTGACTTTCCGTAGAGCTCAATATGAACAGCTCCTTCTCCATACAGTAGCCAGAAATGTCCCATTGGTTATGGCAAACAGTGTTCAAATTATAACCCTCCCCTCATCCCTTTCTCATTTAGATTTCTTATCTTAGAGTAAAATCAAAATGCCAGCACCGGCCCCAAGGTGACTGTTACCTGTCTGATATCATCTCAGTCCATTTTCCCTCTCACTCACTCTGCTCCAGTCACCCTGGCTTCCTAGATGTTTCTTCTTTTCTTTTTTTTTTTTTTTCCCAACAACTTTGGTACAAACTAGATGTTTCTTTAACACTCTACACGGGTTCCAGTTTAGGGCCCTTTTACTTTCTGATCCCTCTACTTGGAACATTCTCCATACATATCCACAGGGCTTATTCTCTAGCATCCTTAAAAGTCTTAATGAGTCTTTCCCTAACCACCTTATTTGACATTTAAGCTCTCCCTTTGTATTTAGTAACCCCTTCCATAGCTTTAGTTTTCCACGAGGCACTTACCACAATGTAACAGATTGCATGTTTTATTCGTTTATTCAGTTCAGTCTCTATGTCACTCCAACTCCCACTAAAATGTGAGATTTTTGCAGGCAAGCAAGCTCTAGATCAGTAGCAAACACATGATTGTTATTGAGTAAACTATTTATTGAATGAATCAATCAATTAATGAGTGAACCAATAAAATTCTTTAAGTGAAGAGCTTTGACTATATAAGGTTCAACGAAAGGGGAAATCAAGTGGGTCGTGTACCTTGAGTACCACGTCCTCTATTGCATAATTCTGCTGCTTATATCAGAAACTGTTTCTAAAGCTACTTAATTGATACCAACTGGAATCCCTTTTTTATCCATCATCAAGGAAACCACAAACAAGCTATTTATCATTTGGCTCATCATTTCTTCTGGATTCGCAGGTTTTCATGCCTAGAAGATAGAAGAAAGGATACTACTTTCCTTACAGGGTTCTGAGACTATTAAGTGAACTTCTGCATGTGAAAGGATTTCATACAATAAAGCACTAAACAAGGAGTTATTAATAAGATACTTGTAACCATAGAGTGTTTTTCCATAGGTAAAATACATTATACCTATAATTAACCTACTCAAAGAAATCCACGTGCAAAAGTAATACTATCTATCTTTGTTTTGTTTTCCTTGCTTAGGGCATCATGGACATTGAAGCATATTTTGAAAGAATTGGTTATAAGAACTCTAGGAAGAACTTGGACTTGGAAACACTAACTGACATTCTTCAGCACCACATCCGGGCCATTCCCTTTGAGAACCTTAACATGCATTGTGGGGAAGTCATGGAATTCGGCTTACAAGCCATTTTTGATCAAGTCGTGAGAAGGAACCGGGGTGGATGGTGTCTCCAGGTCAATCAACTTCTGTACTGGGCTCTCAGCACAATCGGTTTTGAGACCACAATGTTGGGAGGATATATTTACATAACTGCAGTTGACAAATACAGCAGTAACATGATTCACCTTGTACTGCAGGTGACCATTGGTAGCAGAAAGTACATTGTTGATGCTGGGTTTGGATTCTCCTACCAGATGTGGCAGCCTCTGGAGTTAATTTCTGGGAAGGATCAGCCTCAGGTGCCTTGCATCTTCCGCTTGAGAGAAGAGAGTGGCATCTGGTACCTGGACCAAATCAGAAGAGAGCAGTATGTTTCAAATGAAGAATTTCTTAATTCTGATCTCCTGGAAAAGAATAAACACCGAAAAATCTATTCTTTTACTCTTGAACCTCGAACAATCGAAGATTTTGAATCTATGAATACATGCATGCAGGAATCTCCAACATCTGTGTTCAAAACCACATCATTGTGTTCCTTGCAGACCCCAGAAGGCGTTCACTGTTTGGTGGGCTTCACCCTCATCTCCAAGAGATTCAATTATAAGGACAATAAAGATCTGGTAGAGTTTAAGACTCTGAATGAGGAAGAAGTAGAAGAAGTGCTGAAAAATATATTTAATATTTCCCTGGAGAGAAAACTCGTGCCCAAACATGGCGATCTAACTGTCAATCTTTAACTTTTTAGTGTAAGGAGAAAAAAAATAAAAAACTCTTGTTTTTATCATCCACCTGACCAACTATCAACTGATGAGTGATCACATTTCCTCTATACCTCCACATAATTTTTGAAGAAAATCCTAGACATGAAATCATTTCACCCATAAAAATGTCAGCATATATAATTAAATAGCTTTTTAATGAAACATAACAACACACCTTTTCAAATTAATAATAAAGTCATTTTAATGATAACCTGTGGGCATTTTGGGAATCATAGTGATTTGTGCTATAAAATCTTTAAAATTTGTTTATTATTGAATTCATAGACAGTTTTTACTGGTAGATGAAGTAGAACATTGTGGAAAAATTTATTGTCTATAAAGTATATTAAAACATTTTTGGCTAATATGTGAATCAAAGTGGTTTTTTTTGGAGACTTAGGATGTTATGGTTGTACATGATTGGATGTACATGATTGTTCCTCAATGGAATCTTCTTCTCACTCTCTTTCTCGTCTCATAGTTATATTCTTTTATTAATACTTCCTTCCATGCTTTGTCATAAAAGAAAGAACATGAGCTTCTTTGTGTAGATCTGATTTGAAATCCTGTGGTTACTGGGTCAAGTACCTTTTTTTTTTTTTTTAGTTCTTTCATTTTTTTTAAATTTCAGCATATTATGGGGGTACAAATGTTTAGGTTACATATATTGCCTTTTCCCCACCCAAGTCAGAGCTTCAAGCATGTCCATCCACACCACACCCATTAGGTGTGAATATACCAATCCCCTCCTCCCTCCCCACCTGCCCAACCCAACAGCTGATGAATGTTACTATCTGTACATGTAAGTGTTGATCAATGAGTACCAATTTGATGGTGAGTAAATGTGGTGCTTGTTTTTCCACTCTTGTGATACTTCACTTAGTAGAACGGGCTCCAGCTCTATCCAGAATAATACAAGAGGTGGTAAATCACCATTGTTTTTTGTGGCTGAGTAGTACTCCATGGAATACATATACCACGTTTTATCAATCCACTCATGTATTGATGGGCACTTGGGTCGTTTCCACATCTTTGCAATTGTGAATTGTGCTTCTATAAACATTCGAGTGCAGGTATCTTTTTTATAGAATGCCTTTTTTTCCTTTGGGTAGATGCCCAGTAATGGGATTGCTGGATCAAATGGTGCAGATGTCTTTTTTATTGAATTACTTTGAAATCAGTGGCTCTGATTCCTCAGAGGTAAAATGGGGATAATACTGATATTATTCAGTGGCAGACCTAGTGTCAACTCTCAAAAAATATTTGTTATATGGATGAATGAATAATGCCAGTAAGTTTTTGGTACTGGATCATCATTTAATGAAAGTTCTCCTTCCATCGTGTTTTATGTCCCTCTAGCTTGAAATCCTGGCCCCACTGTCATCTGCCTGCTTCTTTCTTGCTGAAATATTGATAGGATATCAGATGCTTCAGATCTAAGAGTATGTCTTGCACTTCAGCATATGAATCCTGTCTATGGTCATACCACCCTGAACATGCCCAATCTCATCAGAATATGAATCTTTACTTATCTGTAACTCAGATTTTCTGTTTGTGGATTTCAGTATCAGGTCTATAGTTTGAAATGTAAACTGGTTTTTATATCATTCTCCCTCTTCAACCTTATCATTGTAATAAGGTTAAGAGAAAAGCAGAGACTGGAAGAAGAAATGTTAAGAGGATAAATTACATTGTAGCATGGGTATTTTATGTAGCTGTGTATTGATTGGGATATACTATTATGGGTGAATATCTTAGAAAGAGGTGGATATGAGACCTTGCCACTTTTTTTCCTGTGATCTAGAAAGACTTGTGTATGTCTAATACCCTCTAAGAGCTACGAGGTTCAGGATGCAGTCTCTTAGGTGGAAGCTGTAAATGGTGGGATGCTCAACATACGAACAAGCTTGTTCCAGAAGGGATCAATAGATGTGGAGTTACCACTGACATGACTAGGAGAGGCAGTTATCTTATCTAATGTGTAGAAACCAGCATAGAATGCCAAGAAAATGAAGAAACAGGAAAATATATTCAAATAAAAGAACAATATAAATCTCCCAAAATTGACCCAAGTGACATGGAGATAGTGATTTCCCTGACAAGGAATTCAAAATCATGGTCATAAAGCTGCTCACCAGGGTCAGGAGAACAATGCAGGAACAATCTGAAAATTTAAGCAAAGAGATAGAAAGTTTTAAAAAAAGGGTACCAACGGAAATTACAGAGCTGAATTATACTATAACTGATCTAACTCCTTTAGCTTATCTTTTTCTTTTTAGGTGTTTAGTCAGCTTCTCTGATGAATAGGACACTAACTAAACCAGTACCACATGTATGGCCAGACTGCATAGAAAGATTTAGAACTGGTGCCTTAAGCATGAAAATTTGGGGAGATGATGCAATACCTAAAAATAATTTTTTATGCAACAATGTGTATGAGAACTTTCTGGGGTCAGGATTATGTTGACTGATTAGCACAGGAAGTTTTCAAGGAGGTTCAGTAAATACATGCAGGTCCACATATGACTCAAGAACTATGAATAGAGACATGAGCACATTATAAGCATCAAGGACTTTCCCTCCTGATGGAGGTTTAAACTACGTTCACAGTAGGCAGGGACTCTGCCTCACTTATCATTTATCCAGTAGGCATTGAGTGAATATTCTTGAATAAATGTGTGAATAGCCCCAGCTTCTGTCTAGTACAGTTCTTGACAAATGGTAGTGTTCACAACTTGTTTGCTGAATGATGGCATGAGGTGTAACTAAAATACATGCCTTACTGTGGGAAGGGAAAGTGCAAACAGTTATCTTGTGCTACTGAGGTCGACATTATCCACTCCACCCACATCAAGCAGGCTCCTGAGTCAGGTATAGTGGCCATAGTGTAAGGGGCTTCTGTGCAAGTAGCGTAAGCCTGCCTGTCTCAATCCCCCACCCATTCTGGAAAGATGGCAAGGTGCTTTCCCCAAAGGGGTGGCTGGAAAGATCCAAACCCAGGAGTCCCTGGCTTTCTCAATTCCTGGAAGTCAAAAGCAGAAGACTATTACGTACACCTGGAACAGACTTTGTTTGGTTTTGTTTCTTACTTTTTCCTTTGGGCCAAGGGAGAGAAGCAGAACTGGAAACGAAGTAGCTGCACTGAGGAACTGGGAAAGGATACATGTTGGCAGCAGCTTGGCAGCAGCATCCCTTGGTTGGTGCCGAAACTGAAGAAAGCGAGAGGGAGAGGGGTGTCAACAGGGCTACCATGGTCAGTAAGGAAGGGAGCCACCTGGGAGGATTTCGCAGTGAACAAGGGCAGTGCACGTGGCCACACAGGTGCCAGTAGGCAGGCATCAGTGGGTCCTGCAGCAGTGTCCCCCACAGGGTGACCAGGAGGTCAGGTCTGAGACTATTGTTCCATCATCTTGATGTTGCCCTCCTCCTCCAACCCAGCACCCAGCACCCAGCAGGCAGGCAGCGCCGTCGCATTCAGTTCTGTCTGCACCATTAAACTGTGAGGTCCTTTAGGAAAAAGAATATCCACGTGCTTAATAAATGTAGCCCAGTGAATTCATAGTTTTGGCAATAGACACATAAATAAAATTCGAATTCTTAATGTGTTAGTTCTTCCTCACAGTTGAGTACGCGAACCAACTCCCAGCTTTTGGAATCGGTCGTTCTGGTCAGAGGTCAATTTCACTTGCTGTTAAGAAAGCCTATCATTCAACACTTTCTAACAGTGAAAGGATGTTGTGCAGCCCAGATGCCAAAAGAAATTGTCACTGCCAACGCCACCATATTCCAATACTCAGGTTTCATCTGCAAGTGGATTCAACCCGCAGAGTTCTCTTTGCAACAGGACTTGGAATATAGTAACAAATATCTTTTTTTAAAAAAATTATTGTTTTCCCAGCAGGCAGGACTTTTGACATGAACAGATGTGGAAACTTGGCTATTGCTATTTTCTGTTACTGACTCCAGTTCTGATCTCCATCAATCTGCCGGTCTTCCACCTGAAAACGTCTCAGCTCTCCGCCACGGAAGGTGTGTTCATGCAGGGGAATCACTAATCCTTTTCAATAACCAAGAGAAATCGGGGGCAGGTATCCAAAGTCTGGGATGTTGACATTCTTGCAACCATTTCCTACCCACAGGGAAACCATTCAAGTCTCTCTCCATCAAAAAACAACATATCATTTAACATTCCAGTCATTTGGAACAAAGGACCGATTAATCCAGTTAGAATCTAGATGCACTGGGCATTCCATCTTTTGATCCTCTTTCTCCTTAACAACACACTCCTTCTGGGACACAGATATTCTGGTTTCTCCTTAATTTTTGGTAAGTGTAATCACTGACAGCTTTTCTCTTCTCCCCTCTAGAGAGCTCAGGCTACAGCCACTCTGATCTCTGAGCCGGTCCATCGTCCCAGGCCATCTGCGCCATGCATGCCCACCCCTCTTCTCTGTCTGGGGCTGGAAGGGCCAGAAAAAGAATGATCCAGGTCTCTAAAAATGTCACTAATTCTCCTACAAAACCTGCAAAATATGTTTTATTGTCCCTATTTTATAGATGAGAGTACAGAGACTCATAGCAACTAAATAACTGCCCAAAGTTAAACAGCTGTAAATGTCACCATTGGATCAGTTCGTGTTATAGGCTGAATTGTGGCCCCTCATAATTCATATACCGATGTCGTAGCACTCAGTACTCAGAATGGGACTGTATCTGGAACAAGACCTTGAAAGAGCTGGTTAAGTTAAAATGTGGCCGTTAGTGTGGGCCTTAATCCCAGCTGACGTGGTGTCCTTGCAAGAAGAGGAAATTTGGACACAAAAAAAGAGACACCAGGGGACACACACTCACGGGGGAAAGACCACGGGAGGACACGGGAAGGAAGTTTCCATCTCCACGCTAAGGAGAGAGGCTTCAGCACGGGGAGCCCTGTTGGCACCTTCATCTTGGACTTCCGGCCTACAGAACTGCGAGGAAATACATTTGTGTTGTTTAAGCCCCAGTCTGTGGAATTTTCTTGTGGCAGCCTTAGCAAAGCCAGCTAGTATAGGTGGGAACTGGATTCAGCTGCTGGGAGCAGAGCTTTAATGCCAATGGCTTAAACCAAGGGCCGAAAAACTATGGCTCATGGGCCAAATCTAGTCACTGCCTGCTTTTGTAAATAAAGTTTTATTGGAACACAGCCATGCCCGTTTGGTTATGGGTTGTCTGTGGCCGCTTTCGCCCTGCAATAGCAGAGTTCAGCAGTTGCAACGAGACCATATGGCCCACAAAGCCTGAAATATTTTCTATATTGCTAAATTATATTTACTTATCATAGTAAATAATTTACTATGTTTACTATACAGCTTTTCACAAAAAAAGTTTGGTGACCTCTGTCTTAAACAAACAGGGGTTTATTGTTTCGTGTAAAAGAGATCTGGAGGCTGAAAATTCAAGGCTGGTGTGGCAACTCCCCCAAAGTGACCAGGCACCTGTGCTCCTTCCACCTCTTTGCTCCGCTGTCATCAGGGGACCATTTGTAGCTTGTATCCTCAAGATGCAAAATGTCTGCTGGACCTCCAGCCATCACACTTGCATTCCAGGAAGGAGATGGGAACAAACAAGGCACAGAAACAAAGAGACTTCCCAGAGGCCTCAGCTTTTTAAGTGGTTGTCAAAGAAGAAATGAGGGCCTCGTTTCAGATAGCAGCAGTGGGGTTAGGAGAGAGAGATAATGGAATTAAAGACCATTGGAGGTGGGGGATGAGGCAAAGACACACACGCAGGGACTGCAGAGTTGGAAATGTGTCACCATCCTCAACGAGGTCCGTGAGATGGGCACAGTGAGATGGGGCATGTGCATGAGGCACACTTTGCCTGGAAAGAGATTGGGTCTAGTTTGGGGCAGGGAAGGACAAGACAGGTGGAATAAAATCACAGGTAATGTAAAAACATAGGTAATTCAAACTCGAGTCAGCTCAAAAATCAGTGCGTTCTGGCTCACCGGCCATGGGCAGGCTGTCCTACCATATTGTTTTGCAGAAAACTAGGGACATGAAAGCAGCTCAAGAGATGGAATCTGCTGAGAAGGTGCTGGCACAGGAGGCAGTTGCTGGAGCTTGTCATCCATGGCTGTTTCCAGACCCTCTGCCCCTCCTTGATCACACCCCCTCCTGCCTGCAAAGGCGAGACACTGGCCTTGACAGGGAGGTTCAACCTCCTGCGCCACCCTCAGCCCCAAAGCTCCCACCAGCTGGTCAGCCCTGCAGACCAAGAGAGAAATGGGCATGTGCCTGTTGTGACTGGCGGAAGGGAGGGTGGAAGTTAGTCTTGGGGAGGGAGCCAGAAATAACAGTGGGTTCGAAAGGCACCAGTGATAAGTCGATTCCTTGCCTTAATCCAGCCTCTTAGTGGAAGAGCCAAACAATGAATTCTCTCCTTGTTTCCCAAATATATGTTCTCCCTTTGTTGTATTCATGGAATCATAGAAAATGTGATAGGGTGATAAGGCTCATAAATCAGCTTGCCAAAAGGAAAGCCTCAAAAGCAGAAGTTTTTCTCTGTTACCTTCTCCCTGTCCTCCTGCCTCTCAGCCCCTTCTCCCCCTGGGGCTAGCCACGGAAACTAGACTCCCTCTCCCCCCAGGTGGGTCATAAAAGCCAGAGCCCCTGTTCCCAACAGAGAGCCATAAACCTAGCCATAAAAAAATTATGTGACCTACCCAGTTTGACTGTAGGTCATAATGCGACAGAGTCAAAGCCCTGACAAAGAACAAAAATGTTTTATCAGTTGTCTTCTCTTTAAACGCCCCCCAACAACTGTTTTTGGAAATTAAAAACTACATCTCTACCCGAGGCCAGTAATCAGAAGGGGAGTGGAGTGTTCTTTGTTTTTTTTTTTTTGTTGGTTTTTTTTGTGCCATAGGTGATTGCTTAACGGAATTGTCTGGGGCAGAGGTTGAGAGATTGTCTTCACCTGGAGATGGGGTTGATCGGGACCCTCAACTATCTCGTTAAACAGCAATAGCCCCAAGATGAAAACGCCCTTTAAAAGCTTTGTATTTCTGCTTATAGATGGGACAACTTTCAGATGCAAATCTGCCATTCTCCTCATTTGCCAGCAGATGAAGAACCTTCTATTTCCTTCACCTCAAACCACTTATCCTGATTCTTCTGATGCGGCCTTGGGGAGAAGTGCTGAACTCTCAGTAACAGAATTTGGCCTCCCTGGCTGGGCCCATTGGCACCCCAGGGGAACAGCACCCTGAGACTGCTGCAAGAGGCAGGGAGCAGCCCTGGGTCAAGCTGTGGGTAGGTCAAGCCTTGCCTTTTAGGGTTAGAGAGTGAGGGACCATCCCCAGCAGCTGCGAGAGCCTGATTAGCTCCAGGGAATACCTGCCTCTCTCTTCTCTGAATTAGATGCAGCTGCAACCAGCTTTAACTTTGCTGAGGAAAAGGAAATGGATTTGAGAAGCGTCCGGACGCCTTGGCCGTTTGTCTGAGTAAGTTCCCCGGCGTGCTCCCCAAGACCCTTGATTCCACCCATTTGGGAGGTTTTCAGACCTTCCTGCTCCATGGCGGGGCATTTTGTTTGGATTTGTTTGGAGGTGCCATTTTGGGGTGGAAGTCACGGTTGAGTGGAACTGGGGAACCTGGTTTGGATTTGGAGCTCGTTTGCAAGGTTCCCAGGGAACCCGGGGAGTTCATTCCCCTTTGGATTAGGAGATATGGGTTCTCATTTGAGAATTTCGTTCTCATTTGGATGCTTCCCATTTGTTGGAAGGCCTTGGCGTTATTGTTCCGTTGTCTGTGTTTGTTGTTTGTGAGTTTTGTTTCAACATAGAGAAGTTCCCTCTGAAAGCCGCTTGGGGAGAATCTTGGCTGAATGGCCAACTTACAGCAATAAGTCTATGTCTAAAAAGGAATGATGCTATTGTAATCCAATGTATGTGCTGGAGTGTGGGAAGTGGCTGTTGAAGGAAACATTAAATTATTGTACTATCTTATAACTGAAATTATTTTGTCAAAAGGCAGGTAAATGGGACAAGATCCCGTATGTATAATCTTTCATGTAATTGCATAATAAAGAGGCTGAAAAACTGGGTAATAGAAGCGAGGAGGGATTAATCAGGTTGGATCTCGTGAGCCCTCTACACACTGCCCCATTCACCACGGGCCTTTGCAATGCTTTGTTTTAATTAAACAGTAGATTCCCCTGGTCCGCACCTGTTCTAAGATGGCTGCTAGGCACGGGCCGAGGCTGGCGCACGTGGCCCACCACCCCGTGGCGCAGGGCGAGGGGGGAGAGGAGCGCCCACCGCAGCACGGGAATAATATTTTTGCATGATGACATTGAAAGTAATAATTATATGGTTCTGGTATATTTTTAGAAACCATAAACAGTCTCCCTTTATGCATATACAAGGAAAATTGAATCAGTGCCAGGAATTTGGATTTTATAAAAAATTAGATAGATCCTCTCCCCAAAAGTATTTACTCACAAGGAAACAAATGAAGACATGTGTCAACATAGCATTTCTGTCTTATTGCTTAGTCAAGCAGAGAGCCAGGCACACGGCTATGATCATTGTTTGGGGAGAAGTAGAAGATGTGGAGTGCAAGAGGCCCTCTCCCACCCCGCTCCCCATTACCTCATGCCTGAAATTCTACCGTGTGCTTAACACACGCCCTCCTTTTCGGCAGTTTCTCAACATCGGCGCTATTGACTTTTGGGGGTGGATAGTTGTTTGTGGGAGGCTGACCCATGCATTGTGGGGCGCTTTGCAGCATCCCTGGCCCCCACCCTCTGAACGCCGGTAGCACTTGCCCCACCTCCAAACTGTGATGTCCAAAAATGTCTCTAGACATGGCCAAGTGTCCCCTTGGAGGCAAAATCAAGACCCTGGTTGAGAACCACTGCCTTAAAGACAAATGCCGCTGTGAGCGGTCGTCAGTGCCTTGTGAAGAAAGGGCCAAGGAGAACGGGATTGGCTAAAGTGATGGGGAGGTTGAACTGGTGTCAGGGAGGGTTTACAGAGGCACCTCACAGGGAAAGTCATGGGTGTGGATAGCAAGAGAACCACCGTACACTCTGCCAAGGAGGTGTGCTGTCCTGGGAGACAACCATCCTGCAGCGATGGGGCTCACCACTGCTTGGTGCTTCCTGCGATGTAATTATAGGTAATGCTGTATTGTGTGGTGTGGCGGATGTTATAAGCTCCCTTTACATGACCTTAGTTTGCTTTGAGTTGACTGGTGGAAATTTCTTGGCTCATCTGGGTGGCATTTGCTGAAGCGTGAGTGGTATATTACAGCGGTTGGGATTACAGTCACTGGAACTGGGCTGCCCGGGTTTCACATCCCAGTTCTGATGCTCAGTGACCATGCCATGCTTGTTCTCAGTTTCCCTATCTCTAAAGTGGGAGAACTAATTATATGTACTAAGTCAGCTGGAGTCTGTCATTGCACTGATGGGAGTAAGGCTTACCTAAGATGTTTTAATTGTTTTAATGACTAGAATAATTTTGTGTACTTGTCAGCAAATGCCTTGTGTGACATAGTCTTTTGCCAACCCAATATCCATTTTTCCTTTCTCCTCCCTAACAGAAATTTAACATTGTTTTATTATCTTCCTCATTCTCAATTCCAAAGGGAAAGTTTGATTCATTCAACTGAGCCAATTGGCGTAAGGCCTCTCCCCCAGCTGCTGCTTTTGGTTTAGGGTGGGCACCTGCCTGAGATGACCCAGACTGTCCCCCAGAGTCCGGGCTATTTCTCTCTTGCTTGTATTGGATGTGAATAAGAAAGCATATTGACACATTTACTTGTAGTCCTTTTATAACCAGGAGGGTGCCCAGCATTAGAACAAAGCTAATGCTTTGGATAGAAGTTTGGAGAGACAGAAAAAAATGATGCTTATCTTTGAACCAGCAATTCCATCAACCCCGGAGACTTTGCTATGTCTAGCCTTCCTGTTTCGTGAGATAGTAAAATTTTCTCACCAGATGAATAGGATTTTCTATTAATTATATCCAAGAGAATCTAACTGGTTCCTTTAATTTTCATCCTCCATTTCCTGTTTCCTAAATGTCTATTCACACCCCTAAAGGTCTTCTGTCCTACTTCTGACCTGCAACAGCCCTGCTGATTAAAAAGTTTTGCATAGTCGGTGTTTGGAATTCCAGTCTGTAATGTAAAGGGAGGGAGAAGTGGGGTGGGGGAGTAAAGGCATCGACCAAAAGGAGAAGAAAAGGGTCAGTAAATAGTTTTCATACATAAGGAAGCAGAAAATCGAATAAATGTGAAGATGCTAATGACACATTGTTAGGAAACTTCCTTGGGTTGTTTTCAATCCATAATCTTGCCTTCACTACCAGAAACTATAACATTTTCAAACAGTTTCATCTAATTTCCATGTCCCATGACTATTTCAGCTCCTATTATTTTTCCTGCCTGTGATATCCTATTCCTCTGATACAGGAAAATATTTTTATACATGTGATTCACCCGGAGAGATTCAGTTTGATCACATAAGATCTTTCCAATTCTTTGTTTTGAATAAAACCCAGGGAAATGAGAGGGCTCCCCAAAGACTTTAAATATAGTAACATTTCTTGTATATATTACAGCACCTAAATCATTCAGTAATCGAAATTTCATCCTTTAATACTCCTTGACATTTTCCCTTTAGAAAGCAATTATTCTAGAACTAAAAAAGGAAAAGATAAAGAAAGAAAGAAATTAGAAACAAACCAATGTTGTTTTCTCCAAAACCCTCAAAAACTTCTCAGAGCAAGATGAACAGGATAGTAGGCTGTAATTTGAATGGAAGGCAGTGACGTCACTACTCACTTCACTTCCGTAGGAAACCAGCGCACACCACCCTTTAAGAACCATTCCAGGGCCAGGTGTGGTGGCTCACGCCTGTAATCCTAGCACTCTGGGAGGCCGAGACGGGCGGATTGTTTGAGCTCAGGAGTTCGAGACCAGCCTGAGCAAGAGC
>NW_012154062.1:1397312-1398536 GCF_000956105.1 Propithecus coquereli
AAAGGGTGCACAAGATCTCTTTGTCCTGTTTCTTACAATTGCATGTGAATCTTCAATTATCATATAATACGAAATTTAATTTTCTTTTAAAAAAAAGAATACTTGAGCCATCCTGACACCAAGCATTACTCATTAGCCGCTTTTCTCTATAGACTCTCTCACTGTCAAATTCTGGTCTGGGATCTCTGTGTTTTCTTCTGCCCTTCCAACCTGTACTCTCAGGACCCAACTTCTGCACCCAAAGCAGGTTACCAGGCACGTTCCTAAGCAGTCATAACCCCGATGCTGGCTTCTGCAAGCAGTTTCTGTCTTCACTCTGTTGCAGTCAACATAAAGAGACCTCTTACACCAGGTCATTGGCTAGCAACAAACGTTTGCATAAAAATTTGGAGGAGAAATGCAGAGGAGGGTGCACAGTGTACATTCCAAGAATCCACCCTAGACATCTCTTCCTAATTCTCTTTTCTCATTCTTCAAACCTCCAAGTATCCTCTCTGCTCCCCTTGCACCCAAAGCGCTGCCTGCTGTCTCAGCAGCGCCTCTCCCTTCCTGGCGCGTAAACCCACCTTTGCCTCCCTCCTCCCACCCTTCCTCCCTGATCTCTTCAACTGTCGTCTGCGGCCCAATTTAACCTTCTTTCAGTTCCAAAAGACAAAGCCGATGAGGGCACCCAGATGTCAAAGAATTTAGAGATTGAAGACATTTATTCTCTTTTAAGGAAGGCTTAGGAGTGGTAAAGCTGTCATCAAACTCACTTTGTATTGTTCCAGAGGGGAGTCAGGTAGAAATTAGAGACAGCTAGATTTTGACTGAGTAGAGGGGATATGTTCTAACAAAGATGACTGCCCAGTCTACCTCTTGATAATGGGCAAGATCTGCCTCTGAGATAGCGAGCATTCTGTCACTCAAAGTTTTTAACCAGAGATTAAAAGAATAGTTGAGAGGGTGATGGGAGTATGTATTATTGCAGCAGGAAATTGGCATGGAGCTAACAAGATGAGTCTAAATATGACCTTGGAGTCACTGAACAAAGACAAGAAGAGGGGAATGGAAGCATCAGGTAGCAATTGTCAATGCAGGTTTATCAGCAGCAATATATAAGGACCACTGTGGTGGAGGATGCTGATAATGAGGTAGGTGGCAGGGATAAATGGGAATCTCCATACTTTCTGCTCAATTTTGCTGTGAACCTAAAGCTTCTCTAAAAAATACAGTCTATATTTT
>NW_012154062.1:1398586-1404139 GCF_000956105.1 Propithecus coquereli
ATCCCATCCTCTGCCCACTGCCCAGGAAAGCCCAACAAGGTAAAAAGCAAACTCTTTTTCAAAATCAGTAAAGCACGTCCAAGAAGTGAATTACTCCCTAACAGGAAAGAAATGAGCTTGGAGACGAGCAGTGGCATCCTTTGGCTTTGAAGGAGTGTGAGAGAAGTTAATAGCTGAGAACGTGTGATCCGGGTTAAGACGTAATTAATCAAAATTTTAGGCAAGGCAGTTGAGACAGGGAAAAAAACCACAGAAGCCGCAGATAATTGATGGCCCTTAGCATCTTCCTTGAGGTCTCGGAGACCTCATAAATCTTTACCCAAAATAAATTTCTCGCTGTTTCCTTAGCGTAGGCGATTTGTGGTCCTGTTCATCCATTTTTTCCAGCAAACCCAAAGCAATGGGGACGTGGATGAATTTCAAGTTTTATATTTTTGCCTTCATATTCCAAAAATGGGTCTGAACTATTATAAAAAGCCTTTCTGTCAAATAGATATCCCATCCACAAAGGAGCAGTGTTCAAAATGCAGAATGTTCCAGGCATTTGGCTATATTCATCTAAATCCAAACTTCAGGGAGAGGTGATACTATTAAAATGGAAATTGTACACGTCTGCATGCTTTGGTAACTTTGTTTTGTGAAATTAAATAGATTTCCAGAAACAGTCAAGCGCTGGGGGTATTGAGTTATTGTTTAAATCTGAGATAAAAAAAGATGCCCACTTTCAAAAGGAAAAGAACTGTGAAAAACCTTGTATCTTGAAAGATGAATATGAGTCAGAAGAATGAGACAATCTCACCCTTGAGGGGGAGGAAAGGGCTTTTCCTTTCAGGGCTGGAGATGAAACATTTAAAAATAAGAATTCAAAGCTCCAAGTCTCTCGCAGGGCTTGGTGACTCAGAATTGAATTTATTAGCCTGACAAATTGGTTTTTACAGATGCCTTGATTTGAAAACCAAATAGACTGTTTGGCTGATAACCTCAGAGAGGCCACACATCTTGCCGAAGTGCCTGCGAGCGACGTCCCCTGTGTTTGTTGATACAGGTGACAGAGGACAGAGAAGGAGGCCGCCTCCCAGGTGAGACAGTCTCACTGTGCACAGGTCTTATCAATCAGGGGAGGACTGGATTGTCTTGGCCGCTCTGGACTGGGAGCTTCCTGAGTTTGGCACCTCCTGTGTCTCCTAACCAAAAGCAGGAGCAAAAGAACGTGTGAGATGGAGTCGAAGCCAGGACACAAAGTCGAGACTTATCAGCCCTATAATTCTGGAGCTATCACTTCTCTGTGTTTCACCTTCTCATGAGGCCAAGTGAATGCTTAGGCTCTAGAGTCAGGCATACCTGGACTTGAACCTATCTCTGCTATGTGCTGGGTGTCCTCTCGGAGCCTCAGTTCCCGTATCTGTGAAATAAAGATAATAATAATATCACAGGGTTCTCCAGGGAAATGGTACCTACAGGATGTTTGTGTGTGTGTCCATATGTACAGAAGGAGAATGATGATAAGGAATTGGCTCATGCGATTATGGAGACTGGCAAGTGCAAAGTCTGCAGGGGGAAGAGTTAGGAAAGCTGAGTTCAAGTGCGGAGGAGTCTGCTACAGAGCCAGGAAGAGCCAGTGTTTCCGATGAAGTCTGATAGCAGTCTTTGGAGATTTCCCTCTTGCTGGAGGGCGGTTGTTCTTTTTGTCCTATTCAGGCCTGAGCGGATAAGGCCCACCCATGTTATGGAGGGCAATCTGCTTTCATCAAAATCCACCCGTTTAAATGTTCGTCTCATCTGAAACACCCTCCCAGAAATACCCAGAATACTGTCTGGCCAAATACCCAGACACTCTGTGGCCCAGCCGAGCTGACACGTTAGATCAGCCATCACACTCACGCAGTCCTCGCAGCAGCCGTATGAAAGGAGGGCTATTTGTGAAGCGTGTCTCCCAGGCTCGTGCAATAAATAGCCATTAGTATTATTCCTTCGTGTGTAACATGGTGACAAAGTCAGGGGTCACTTCAGTTCCCTCTGTTCTCAACGCGTTTCCAAAACAGCCCCTTCTCCTCAATTTCAGCCCCGTAGATCTCATTCACTGTTTCTTGATAAGGAAACTAAACATTTCAGTCCAGTGAGTGGACAGTGCACGTTCATTTCACTTCCTGACGGCTCCTCTGTGATGTCACTTCTGAGGGGCATGAAATCATAAAAGTGGGTTCCAGAACTCCAGTCCCCAAGGATCTTTCTATTTAACGATTTTCTTCTTGTATCTGTATCTGTAACTGGCTCCATAAGCAAGAAAACTTTTTTTTTTTAAACAGGTTTTTGTTTTTTTGTGGGGTTTTTTTTTTTTTTTTTTGTAGTTCTCTTATGTTTCAAGTTCCCAGGCCAGTAAGATTTACTGACCGGAACTTCGTACCTTGCTGTCGCACTGATGTATTCCGTTTGAGCTTCTTTCCCCTAAATGGCAGATCCTCCTCGCAGCCACGAGGTAACTACAAAGTCTACACCACCCATTTGTCCAGAGAAAACAAGCGACACCCCAACTCAGAGTGTGCCCAAGGACCCACTGAGCAGCCTACTCCCTGCATCCCACCTGTGCACAAGGCTGAGAGAATGACCAGTATTAACCCCTAGCTCATTATACTCCTAAAATCCCCCCACCCGAGGGGCTCATCCACCATTTTTGGTTGTGCGATGTGTGTACTAACATGACTTCTCACTGCGCTTGCGTGCCCCGCGCTCCGCCCCCAACATGCAACGATGCTCACTCCCCTCATGCATTATTCATTTCACCTCCAGGAAAACCCCTGACCCCTTTGGTTGGGGATGCAGACAGGTATTAAGTGACATCGATCTCAAAGACTGTTTCCTGCCGTCTAAGCCGGGGTGTTTTGACTCATTTGCAGACATAATCAGGCAGAAACAGTCACTGTCAGGACGCAGGAGATACAGGGAGGAAGAAGCCATAGGAAACACACTTCACAGCAATCTTCACCAAGCTGTTACCCAAACATCCTCTAAAGAGGTTTGTTTGCTAAGAACCTAGAATGTCAGGTGGGACACATAATAAAGAAATAAAGCTTATTACACAACAAAATGAAAACAAAAGCTGTCATGATCAACTTCACTCAACCAAAAAAAAAAAAAAAAACTTCAATGTGCTTTGATCTCTGGATTAAAAAAAGTAAAAAGCTTCTAACATTAAATGGCAAATGTCAGTTTTTAATGCTTTTCCCATGAGATTAGGAATTCTATCATCCCCAGTAAGGCTCACATTCTCTTTTGGTACAAAAACGTTGGGAGAATCTTAGCACAAAGACAAACAGTTAAGAGAGCTGTCCTTAGAGATTCTTAGCCAGTAGGAGAGGGTGTGCTCCAGGGAGCTTAAACAGGAGTTTCAATCCAGCTAATATTTTATTTTAGATTTGTTTTCATCCAGTGTTAAAAATCAATTTTACAAATACTGAATTTTTCAGCTACAATTTTTGCCAAGGGACCAGTGTTAATGAGGAAAGGAAATAGTCAGGGGAAATGTTGCTTTTGATTTAATTTTAACTGAAAAGAAAGAAGCATTGGGTTGTGTAAAGAAAATGAAAATCACTTTTTCTTTGAATCTCATGTTGAATTAATTGTACTTCACGGTTTACGCACATCTTTGATCCACGCAAGGCCACACGCTTGAATACCGGTTTGTTCTTTTTTGTACTTGTTCTCTCATTCCACTCCCCTTCCCAGCCTTTACAGACCACCACCCTAATGTTTTTGATATGCATCCTTAAATCTGTAGTTATTTTTTTAATATGCACAGTGTTATCTGCGTGTCCTTTTAAGTTCTGTTTTGCTATATAGAGACATTCTGGTTGCTTGGTTGGTCGAATGGTTGGTTCCACTTAGTACTGTGTGTTTAAGATTTATCTATGTTGCTGTGGTGCTTCTGGTTTTGTTAAAGATTGTGTTGCTTCTACTGGTTGCGTGTCATTTTAGTGTGCATCCCACGACATCATACCTTTTCGTCTCCACTACCTTACAGTGGTAAGCAAGTAGGTTGCGTCCCTCCAGTGCACACCGAATGCTGCAGTGAGTATCCTCATAGGTTTGCTTTCACAGCTGACATTGAAAGTTTCTTCGGGGTATAGATGCATTGGTGGATTCCCTAGGCATGGGATATACGGACACATACTTGATTTGACTGACTTCAGTCAGATTGTTCTGCAGTGGGTTGCACCAGGCTACACACCCACCCTCAGTACACGGGGCTTCTTGTGTCTTCTCATTTCCACCAATTGACTCTTTTTTGTGGTGGGAGGGGTGGAGATTCTAATGGCGTAAGTGACGTTTTGTTTTATTTTGCATCTCTCTTTAAACTTTATGATGAAGTGATCACTTTTCTTCAGTATTTTTCTTTACGTAAGATATAAAGAGTTTAAAGAGCAGACCTACATGTAGTCTAGGTTTTAGCTGTAAACCAAATGTAAGCTGAAAACATCCTGTACTTTGAGATTTAATTGTAATTGACTGAAGCCTCTCAGCTTGTGGAAATTCCAATCGATTCTCCAAGATTCTGTGAATTTCCAGGGAATTTCACTCTCATGGCTTTGGGGTCCTGCACCCCACGAATTATCTCATCTCCTGCCATCATCCTTGTCTTTCTATCAGCGTCAACGATGGCATGGAGACTGGTCCCCAGTCCTTGACTTTGTGGGGCACTCATGCGTGTAGCAGACGTGAGTAAAGTATAGAGTAATGGAAGATGTTTACACTAGAGTAACATAAATAACTTAAAATAAAATATTAGGATTCTCTTACTTAAGAGTACATTTCTGATAAAAATCTAAAATGATACAGGGACTCTGAAAAACAGAATTTGGCAGGTTTCTTTTAAAAAATAAAACTAAACAGGCAAATACCAGAAAGCCTTTCAATTTCACTCTTGGCATTTATCCCGGAGAAATGAAACATACAAAAAACCTGTACATAAACGTTCATGGCAGCTTTATTCATAATATGCAAAAACTGGAAATAACCCAGATGCCCTAGACCAAAATATGCAAGTGGGACAGAGCAGAAAGGTGGGCTGATGCCTGTGGGGAAAGGCTGGGAACGAATGGTGAAGGGGTACAAGGTGAAGTATTTAAAAAGCATCCACACCGTGGAGTAGCGTTCAGAAATACAAAGGAACAAACTATTGATCCATGTTACAACTTGGATGAATCTCCAAGTAATCGTGCTGAATGACAAAAGCCAGTCTCCAAAGGTTACATACCATATGCCTCCATTTATACAACATTCTTGAAATGACAAAAGTATAGAAATAGAGAATGGATTTGCAGTTGCCAGAGGTTAGGGACAGGGGGGTGTGAGGTGTGACAGAGCCGTGTATGGTTATAAAAAGCAACATAAGGAATCTTCGTGGTGATGGAACCGTTTTGTACCTTGACTGTGAAGGTGGATATACAAATCCACGTGTGATAAATTTGCATAGAACTAAATACACACACACACGAGTACAGGTAAAACTGGGAAATCTGAATAAGATTGGCAGTTTATATCAATGCCAATATCCTG
>NW_012154062.1:1404189-1404924 GCF_000956105.1 Propithecus coquereli
TTTTTCCAAAGAAAACATACAAATGACAAACAAGTATAAGAACAGATGCTCAAGATCACTAATCATCAGGGAAATGCAAATCAAAACCACAATTGAGATATCACCTGACACCCATTAGAATGGCTATTATTAAAAAATAACAAAAGATAAGTGTTAGGACATAGAGAAAAGGAAGCCTTTGTACACTGCTAGTGGGAATGTAAATTAATACAACTGTTATGAAAAACAGTACGGAGTTTCCTCAAAAAAACAGAACTACTATATGATCCAGCAATCCCACTCCTGGGTATATATGCGAAGGAAATGAAATCAGTATGTTGAAGTGATATGTGCACTGCCATGTTCATTGTAGCGCTATTCACAGTAGCCAAGATGTGGAATCAACCTTAGTGTCCATGAGTGGATGAATGAATAAAGAAAGTATGGTATACGTGTGTGTGTGTGTGTGTGTATGCACAATGAAATACTATTCAGTCTTTAGAAAGGAGAAAGTCCTGTCATTTTTGATGAACCTGGAAAACACTATGTTAAGTGAAATAAGCCAGGCATAGAAGAACAAATACCACATGATCTCACTTTTATGTGGAATCTAAGAAAAGATGAACTCATAGAAGTAGAGAATAGAATGGTAGCTACCAGGGCCTGGGGGATGGGGGATATTGGAGAGATGTTGGTCAAAGGATACAAAATTTCAGTTAGGAGGAATAAGTTTAAGAGATACATTGTATAACATGG
>NW_012154062.1:1406433-1407193 GCF_000956105.1 Propithecus coquereli
AAATAAAAATCACTTATTCACCATCCAAAGATAGTCGCTATTACTTCTGGTATATATTCTGGTTGTTTATATAAACACATATATTCATACACATAAACGTACATATGATTTTTGAAGGGGAGTTTTTTTTTTTTTTTTAAAGAAAAGCGTCAGAAGTATTTAAAAGTTAACAGGGAGGAAAGGTTGGACTTATAAGAGAAAAAGGAGGTAGTCTTTTGATGAGATCCCTGAGAAGACAGGACCAGATGGGGTCCGGAGCAGAGACAGAAGGGTTAGCCTGGGGCAGGAAATGGGACCTGCCCTCCATTGTAAGAGGAGGAAAAGAGAATGGATAGGGATGGAAATAAGTCTGTGGTTTGGGGAACAAGAGATGGAAGACGTCAGATGACTCCTTTCTTTGTGAAAAGGGAGGCAAGCCCATCCACCAAGTGTGAGGCAGGGAGAGTTTGAGGCGTGTAAAAAAGCCTGAAATAGTCCCCACGGAAAATAAGCAAGAAGTGATTAGAGAAACAACCGAGGGGCTACACCGAGGGCCCAACTGTGGCTAGGTCTGTGGGTGTCGAGAGGCGGCGAGAGCCTCAAGTTGAGGAATTTCCTTCATCAGCTGTGGTGCAAGTGCCAAGAAAACAGTCAGAGCACGTCAGTGCTTCCTTTAGATTTCCTCCTCTTCGGTCAGGGTGGTAGTTCGTATTTTTTGGAAAACTCTCTCATCGATTTCAGTGAGATTTTAAAACTTAGCTAGCTTGAACTCTCCATAGCT
>NW_012154062.1:1407243-1412753 GCF_000956105.1 Propithecus coquereli
CCTTAAAAAGAAGAGTCTCCTTCTCTTCTATCTTGCTCTCCCACTGTCTAGACCTCCAGTGGCCATATTGGCCCATTCCTTAGAAATGGAAGCTGCACATGTTAGGAATCGAAGACAGGAACATGAATCCCTAACACCATAGAGCACTCTACTAGACCCAGATGATAACCTTGGCACTTCTTAAATGTACAAGAGAAATAAATACCTATCTTGTTTTGGCCACCACCATATTGGAGTTTTCTGTTGCTTGCAGCCAAGATTTAAAACCTAAATTATACATTTTGTACCATGGCTAATTTTTTTTAATCCTGGTCATTTTGAAATTTATATTCCCCATAGTAAAAATAAAAGCAGTGGGTACTTATTCCAGAAATTTTTTAAAAAATAGGAAATAAGTAAATTACCCTAGATTGTACAGCTCAAATAATCCTAACCAATATAGCAAATGTCATGTTATATAATCATTTTAATAATCTGTTTTTAAATTTAACATTATCCTATACATTTTGATATTTCTATAATTTTTTGAAAAAATATTCTGTATACTGTTCATTCAAGTGAGTGACTTACAATTCGTTCGATGTTAAGGTTGGTTCTACTTTTCCACTATAATAGATACCACTTCAATAAACATATTTATACTTCAGTAGCAGATGCTTTTTGATATTAGTGTATCAGTCAGAGTCCAGTTAGGAGACAGAAACCACAGCAGTAATTTGAGCAGAAAAAATTTAACATAAACAATTATTAACTAGCAATGGGGGGGTTAATTGCTAAGAAGGAATAGAAGAGAACACTAAATACATTAGAACACTAGAATACATTAGGCCTGAGGGAGAACAGTCCAAGAAGGAACAAACATAGAAGGGGATGTTTTAGACATCGAAGCTGGCTTTTTTGTTTGTTAATTTGTTTTGAGACAGAGTTTCACTCTATTGCCTGTGGCATTAGCCTAGGTCACAGCAACCTCAAACTCCTGGGCTCAAGCCATCCTGCCTCAGCCCTCTGAGTAGCTGGGGCTACAGTATGCACCACCATGACTGGCTAATTTTTTCTATTTTAGTAGAGATGGGGTCTTGGTCTTGCTCAGGCGGGTCTCAAACTCCTGATCTCAAGTGATCCTCCCACCATGGCCTCCCAGAGTGCTAGGATTACAGGCGTGAGCCCCTGCGCCCGGCTGAAGCTGAGTGTTAGTCATCATTAAGAGGGTGGCTGTGGGTCAGTGGATAGAGGAGAAATTCACTGGGTTGTGCTGGGCCTGAGCAGGGCCACAGCTGGCAGGTCAAGGCTGGTGAGCAGGAAACCACTGGCCAGCTCTGAGAAGCAAAGCTTGCTGGTGTGTGTCGTGCAAGCAAACAGCTGCACCAGAAAAAAAAACCCAGAAGGGAGAAAGCCCACTAAAACCCGGAAGAGAAGCCCCTTCCTCCCGAAAGGTGCCTCCAGTGCCCCCTATAGACAGAGCCCAACATTGTCCCAGCTGGGTAACAAGAAAGGTTTACAGGGTTCAGATCCAGGAACACAAAGCAAGGGATAGAATGGTGGCTTTGGAGCTAAAAGACAATAAATTGGAACCTGGCATAAACAGCATTCATTCTTCTGATAATTGTACTCCAATTTTCCACATTTTTAAATCCACATACTCCAATCAGAGCGTCACGTCTTACTAGCCATGGTGATTAGTGCCAGGATGATATGTGAGTTGGGCAGAGATACCTGTCTATCTGTCTACCATCTATTTATCTGTTTATCTAAGCTTATAGTGAATCCACAGGCTGAGTCATTTGTTCTTTTTAGCTCGTCGAACAAGGAAGGGGGTGAGTCTCTTGCTGCTGAAGGCAGCACACAGAGCCTTCAAATGAAGCGTTGCAGCAGAAAGCATTGTTCAGGAAGCATTACCCCAGAGGGTGACTTTGTCTAAGCCTCAAAGTCAGCAATCCATGGACTTTGCCGTTGCATGAGCCAATAAATTCCCAGTTGAATTAGGTTATTACATTTTCTGTTTCTGGCAACAGAAATAGTCCTGACACACAGTTCCTCAAGTTTTCACCCATATTAAGTATTTTTAAAACTCTTAATATGTTTGGTCACAATTTTCCCTAGTGATGATTGGACATGTCCTCTTAAATAGATATTTGTCCATAGAGGGTGTAGCTGCACATGTCATTACTAATTGGATACTGTATTAATTCATTCAGAAAATATTGAGGGAGTGACTTATACATGCCACCTACTCTGCTAGGCCCTGGGAATTGATGCATAAGCAAGAGAGACACATTCCTTATTTTTCTGGAGCTCATAGTCTAGTGGGGGTTATGGAAAAACAAACAGGCAATAACAATACAGGATAAACGTCATGTTGGGTAAGTCCTGGGTGCTTTTGGTAGCCCAGAGGAGGGACCCTTGAACCAAAGTTAGGAGTGAGATTGTGAGAGAGGTTGGAAAAAACCTTTTCAGAGAAGACGATGTCTAAACTAAGACTTTGAAGATGCCTTTTACCTCTTTAGTAAACTCTAAATACGTCTCTTCCTATGTGGTCAGCACTTTACTGAGCATATTGCAAATGTGATCTCATTTGATCTTTATGACAATCCTATGGGATTCTTGGAATGTACACTGTGCACCCTCCTCTGCATTTCTCCCCCAAATTTTTATGCAAACATTTGTTGCTAGCCAATGATCTGGTGTAAGAGGTCTCTTTATGTTGACTGCAACAGAGTGAAAACAGAAACTGCTTGCAGAAGCCAGCTTCCGGGTTATGACGTTATGACCAGGAACGTGCCTGGTAACCTGCTTTGGGTGTAGGATCTTTATTTTACAGATGAGGAAACTGAGGTATGGAAAAATTACCCTAGATCACACTAGTAAGTGGCGCAGTAATGGTTCAAACCAAAGAAGTCTGAACGCCAGAGTTCATGCTTTTCATCACTTCCCCATGCTGCCCTTCTGATGAGGAGAAATCCCTAATAGATAATAAGGCGAAGAGAGGCAAGAATAGTGAGCATGGAGTCCTGGCAAGAAAAGAGAGGATGACATGGCCAAGGAATTGAAAGAAGGACAACAAGTCTGGGCCTGGAGTGTGGTGGAGAGAAGAGAACATAGTGAGAGGTGAAGGCAAATTATACGTGGCATTAGAAGTAATGTTACAGAATATGGATTTTATACTAAGAGTAAAGTGTTATCCAGAATGTTCACAGAGGGAAACAACATGATCAGATTTGTGTTTAAGGTCACCCTGGCTATTGTGAAAGGAAAAGAGGGTGCCCTTAGAGGAGGCAATTGGTAATCCAGGGGTTTTAGTCTGCCTGGGCTGCCATAAAAAATATCATAGACTGTGTAGCTTAAACAATTTATTTTCTCACAGTTCTGGAGGATGGGAAGTCAAAAATCAAAGTGCCCACAGATTCAGTTGCTGGCGAGGGCTCTCTTCCTGGATTGCTGATGGTGGCCTTCTCGCTGTGTCCTCACGTGTAGAGAGAGAGTGAGCGAGCTCTCTAGTGTCTCCTCTTAAAAGGGCACTAATCTCATCATGAGGGCCCCACCCTCATGACCTCATCCAACTCTAATCACCTCCCAAAGGCCCCATCTCCATGTAACATCACATTGAGGGTTAGGGCTTCAACATGTGAATTGGGGGAACCAGGGTTGGGGGGACAAAAAAATTCAGCCCATGTGCCAGGTAAGAGATTCTAATGGTGTGGATGAGAATTACCAGGCCATGGGGATGAGGTCACTTGGCCAGACCTGAGACATTTAGGAGGTAAACGTGGCAGAACGCGGGAATGGTCCGATGCATTCCTAAGGGAGAAAGAGGATTACGATACCTAGATTGTCTTGGCACCATTCACTAAGGTAAGGAATAGAGGAGGATGAACAGGTTGATGACTTCTGGTTTTGTTCCAGTTGATGTTGAGAGTACCTGGAGGAAATTTTAGTAAGAAGTTGAGGTTGAGAAGGTCTTGCCCAGAAATAGAGATGAGGCTCATAAAAAAATGATAACTTTGGCAATGGACGAGGAGGACATCATTTGTGGAATTATTATTGAATAAAAAAGGGAAAATGGCCAAAGACAATGATGAAAAAATGTTTAAGAAATGGCCAGATAATAAGGTGCCTGCAAAAGAGACTGAACAGACAGGAACAGATGCAGGAAGAAAGGGTAGCAGTGAAGGAAGGGGTGGGCAACAGCGTCAAATCTCACAGAAAAACAGCCAATTAGGGGTTGAGGATTGGTGATTAATTTAGCAACAAGAAGCTCATTGCTGATCTCAGCAAGAGCAATTTTATCAAATAGAGTAGTTGGGACCCATATTACATCGGTTTGAAGAGTGAATAAGGGGGAGGAAATTGAAATAACAAGTTAAAACATTCCTTTTAAAGAAATTTCCCCGAAATGAAGGAGGTCACTAAAGGCAGACTTGAGTTTGAAGGGGAGTTTTTTTTTTTTTTTTAAAGAAAAGCGTCAGAAGTATTTAAAAGTTAACAGGGAGGAAAGGTTGGACTTATAAGAGAAAAAGGAGGTAGTCTTTTGATGAGATCCCTGAGAAGACAGGACCAGATGGGGTCGGGAGCAGAGACAGAAGGGTTAGCCTGGGGCAGGAAATGGGACCTGCCCTCCATTGTAAGAGGAGGAAAAGAGAATGGATAGGGATGGAAATAAGTCTGTAGTTTGGGGAACAAGAGATGGAAGACGTCAGATGACTCCTTTCTTTGTGAAAAGGGAGGCAAGCCCATCCACCAAGTGTGAGGCAGGGAGAGTTTGAGGCGTGTAAAAAAGCCTGAAATAGTCCCCACGGAAAATAAGCAAGAACTGATTAGAGAAACAACCGAGGGGCTACACCGAGGGCCCAACTGTGGCTAGGTCTGTGGGTGTCGAGAGGCGGGGAGAGCCTCAAGTTGAGGAATTTCCTTCATCAGCCGTGGTGCAAGTGCCAAGAAAACAGAGCACGTCAGTGCTTCCTTTAGATTTCCTCCTCTTCGGTCAGGGTGGTAGTTCGTATTTTTTGGAAAACTCTCTCATCGATTTCAGTGAGATTTTAAAACTTAGCTAGCTTGAACTCTCCATAGCTATTCTTTAAGAATTTATGATGCGGATCTTTTACAGTATTTCTGTTTTCTTTATTTAATTTTCCTTAACTAACATCCCTGAAAACTGGGATATCCTGTGTATTATTTTCCTATGGCTGTTGTCTCAAATTACCCCAAAGCTGATAGCTAAAAGCAGCACACACTGATGTTCTTACAGTCGTGGAGGTCAGAAACCCGAAATCAGTTTCATGAGTGTCAGCAGGGACACACTCAAGGGCCCAGGGTGGGGAAGGATCTGTTTCTTTGCCTTTTCTAGCTTCTTAGAGTTGCATTCCTTGTGTTTCTTAGCTTACCGTCACTGTCTCGTCTCAAAGCCAGCCATGTAGCTTCTTTCTTGAGTGGTCACGTTGCTGCTTTCTTCTGTCTGACCAAATCTCCCTCTGCCTCCCTTTTATTTTTTTTTGTTTTGTTTTGTTTTAAAATGT
>NW_012154062.1:1412948-1419457 GCF_000956105.1 Propithecus coquereli
AAAAAAAAGTAGGTTTTATTATTATTCACATATGTCAAATGATTGGCATTGAAAGATAATTTGTTACATTTCCCCAGAGTCAGTGGTATAACACACAATGCAGGGCCACATGGGGAAACACTAGGATCAGTCAGGAGGCAGAGAGAGGAAAAAACATGGACAAGAGCCTTTTTGTGGCTTCCATGGAAAGGAATGGGTTAAGCAGGATAAGCAGGTTTAAGGTTGGCTAGTTAAACATGGAGTTGCTACTTGTTGTCTGACACCTGGGCCTGGGTGATGAGGGCAGGGAATGGTAGCCTGGAGGGTAGGAGCTCTCTAAAGGAGGTGGTTGGCTTAATGGGATCTGGGTTGGTTTCCATACAAAAGATGTGCTTTCAGGGGTGAGTCCTTTACTACTTTTAGGAATTGACTAGCCCTGGGAAGGACAGTCCCTGTGAGGTCGGCAAGACCACGAGAGCCGAGAAGATGCACAGGCGTCCTCTGGCTTTGGATGTGGAGACAGCTTGATGGACGAGATGTGCTGTGTTCTTTTATCTGTTGGTCAACCAGGCGCTGTCACGTGAGGAGACACGAGAGAGGCTCAGGAAAACAGTTTATTATACTCACAGGTCCTAGCAGCAGGAGGTATGGTGACCGCACAGGGCCACACGGGGAAGCAACAGCATTGGGCAGGAGCGAGGGGAAGGCCTCGGCTACCGCCTTTATTGGGGTTTCCATGGTCAAGGCAAGGCAGACCGGATAAACAGTTTAGGATTCCCTGGTTGCAACAATTTCAGTGGGCTCTAAGCTATTGAGGAGGTCCCTAGCTACCTGGTACCTGGCCCTGAGATGATTAAAGCAGAAGAATATTGATTGCTTCCTGGGGTACAGGCCAGATAGTGGAGGCTTGGCTCTGGATTCCTCTGCCTCCCTTTTAGAAGGACATTTGTGATTGTGTTTAGGGCCCACCCCAATATTCCAGTATAATTTCCCCATCTCAAGATCCTTACCTTGCTCACATGTGCAAAGCCTCCAAGGTGAGATTCACGGGCTCCAGAGATTAGGACCTGGATATCTTTTGGGGGCATTATTCAGCCCACCGCATCCTGTGTTCTGTGTTGGAACTGCCAGTCCTCCACGGCACTGGAAGATGTCTGGAAATACCACGGGCAACCGGAACCAGCTACTGATGGCAACATGTCACTCTCTACAGTCCCCCTGCGTGGGACAAGGGGCAGGTCAGTGACGCCAGAATGTAGACTCTGAGAAGGAAGATCGGCGTGAAGCTCCAGTCCCATGAACTCATTTGGAACTGGCTAACAGAAATTAAGATGCAGAATTTTGCAGGCGGGAGAGTGAGCTTGAGAGAGGAAGAGACTGAGACATAAAAGAAAAATAATTACAAGTAAAGAAAACTACACCCCACCTTTCTCCTCTCAAGTGCCTCGAAATTCAGTCATAATTTATCCGTGCCTTACTTGCCGATGCTTTGCTCCTTATTATCTCAAACGTGCTTAAGGGATTCGTTAACTTTTAACAAAAAGGATTTTTATACTTTTATATTTCATCCCGTTTCAACTTTCCGTCGTGAAACTAGCAATTTTCTAGGACAAAGAAGCCCTTGACCGCCTCGCCACACGGTGTCTCCGGACCAATTTCAGCTTCTCTCCCGTGTCACGGTGCCCCCTTGGCTGCCTGTTCAGCCCTGAGTAAGCCTTCACCAAGGACGTTGTGACAGCACAGCACAAACCCGAAACATTACAAGAAATCCATTCCGGGCCTAAGAAAGGCAGAAAACGACAATTATTTTGATTTAGAAACCCTGACATCATTCTTAGAAAAGTATCTGCTTTCTGTTAAATGATTTGCAGAGCAGAGAGGACTGGAGAATTGCCAGAATTGGGACTTCTTCCTATTGTTCTTATCGCAGACAATAGGAATTAGAAGACCCCAACATGTTTGGTTTGGATCCAAAAATTTAGATGAAATAACCTAAGAACGTCATAGCCCAGAAAATAACTTTCATATCTCAACTGACAGCTTTGCAAAAAATACTAATGATGTAAACGTATGTGTTATATAAACACAGATGGATACTGCTGTGTTGACATAGGAACCAAGAGACCCGATTGTAGCCTGATGCCAGCCCTGGCCCTCGGGCTACACTGTACCATTTTGATAAACATACTTTCCTCGTCAGAACTCACTTTTCCGGGCTGTAGAATGGATGAGTTGCACTAAATGATATCAATGGGTTTATCTCTCATAGCCCACTATAGTATGATTTTTATCCACATGGCAAATTGCATTATATCAAGAACAATTATTTAAGGGTCTGTAATCCCATTTTTAGCTGGGATTATCATTAAAAATGGTAGCTATTGCTCAGACACTTCTACACAGACATCTGATTCATACCTTTTATTTGCATTAGTCAATTTGAGCAAAATAGGCTTTCTGGTATCTGCACAATCATAGCCTAAGCATATTCCTGTTTTACAAGCCCTTTTATGTTGAAAGTTCCCAATTCTTGCCAAAGTGTTTTTCTCCTTCCTAGGGCATTTTTGGGGAGGTCACACCCTTTTTAAAAAGCTTAAATGCTTAAAACATACCCTATTAAAGTAAAGGCACTATTGTTTCTATAAAAGGAATTTCATCCCTTTAGAATTTGAAACATCATCTTGAGGACAATGTCAAAAGAATACACATCACATATTTAGTCTCGAAAAATATCTTACAGGGTTCCATACCAAGGGCAATTTAAAAAAATTATGGTAGGATTTCAAGTTTTGTTGAGGACGAGGAGGTGGCTAAAATCAGGAGTTGGAAACTACAGGTCAGATCTGCCTGCAGATATTTTAGTTTGGCCTATACAGAATCTTAAAAATTCAAAAATTTCACCAAAATATCTGAATTTGGGCCACTTTTCAAAAATGGAAAGATCCGGACACTCTGGGAATGTTTTCCCCACTTTTCCCCATCAGCAGTCGGGGTAGTGGGAGTTGTCTGCATAAGGAGCAGACCAATGCCACGTTCCGCAGTCCCCACCACCCCCTATTGTCTCACCCGGTGCATTTCCTTTATTCGCATTACTTCCTGCCCCTGTGGGAATTCAAGTTTACTCCCCATGCCTTGAACATATGAATAAGAAATAAAAATAAACACTTAATTTTTACGAAAAGGATCTGAAGGTGAGAACACAAGAATTTCTCCTTTTTTATCCCTTCCAGCTAGCTCTTTTAAGTTGAGAAATGCCAAACCAATGGGACAAACTATAGCAAGACCTCCCAGGCAGCGTGAGCAGGAAGGGAAATGGTGGAAGAGCCTCAGTGTGGGTAAAATGTCAAAGACTGACTGCATTTAGGAGAAGTATCTTAACTAGAATCCGAACACGAGCATCTCTGAGCCATGCATTGCAAGAGTGACATTCCTTTCATTGTCTCCAACTGGATGGGCCACATTCAGTTCCTCCTTCTGGGAAGCGATGGGTAGGTACGCTACAGTGCTACAAAACAGGTCTGAGAGTGGCTACAATTCCTGAGTAGAAGATAAAATAACTCTGGAAAGATAGATTCTCACGTGCCTGAAAATACATGGTTTGAGATGAAACATGCCCAAAATGCAAATGCCAGAGCAAGAAGAAATTAAATTTCCATGTTTTCTTAATAAATTTGGCACTTAATAACTTTGGCATGAATATTTTAATTTTGTGAATAGGTAATATAGTCACATGATTCAAACACCAAAAAGTGTGCCCCAATCCCCCTCACCCCCACTAACACTCACACAGTTCTTATTGGGTTTTTTGTTTGTTTCAGAGAAACTTGATGTATTTAGGAGCACATGGAGACACATAATTTTTTCTTTCCCCTCCTTTTAAAAATAATTGATACCATAATGTATACTTTGTTGTACTGTGATTTTTTTCACTTAGCAGTGTATCTAAAAGATTGTTCTCCATCAACATATAAAGAGCCTACTTATTCCTTTTTCCAGCTATAAAGTAGCCATGTAGGTGTACTGTAATTTATTTAGTCATTCTCTATCGATGGACATTTGGATTGCTTCTCATCTACAAACAATGCTGCAATGAAAAAACATCAATATATGTCATGATATATACACACACATATATATACACACACGCACATATGTTAGCATTACTATAGAATAAAATTCAGAATTGAAATTGTTGGGGGACAAGATACATGCATTTGTAACTTTCATAGCACTGCCAATTGGCCCTTCCAAAGGCTGACACCAATTTATCCTCTCACCACTGATGTCTGAGAATGTCTGTTTCCTCGCAGCCTCACCATATATGTACTAACAAATTTTAGGAACAATTATACTCCAGTGGTCTGTTCTGACAGTGTATTGGGACAATGATAACATGTAGTTTTAATTCGTTTATTGTTTGTGTATTTAGTAGGGCTAGTTCCTACTTGCTTTTAGGGAACTTCTGAGAAATTCTCAATGTTTTCTTCTTTCCATATGAAACGAGGAATCACCTTGTTTGGCTCCTCCGAGTTGGTGGGTTCTTTTAGAGTACAGTGTAGTCATCATAGCTCACTGCAACCTCAGGCTCCTGGTCTCAGAAGGCTAAGTCAGGTCCCTGTTATAAGCTCCAATAACACTCTTGAATTCTGCGCTTCTACCTGTAATTATTTCCAATGTCTGTCATCCTCACTAGACCACAAGCTCCTAGGTCTGTCTTGGTTACAACTTTATTCCCACAGGACTTGGCACAGTATAGGTGCTCAATAAATATTTGTTAACTGACCCCCAAAATCACAAAGCCACCAGATAGGAGAACTGAGGACTAAAACCTAAAATTCTTCGTTCAATTGCAGCACTCTTCTCACCAAATGATGTTGTAGTCCTACATCTGAACACATAATTAGGGAAGTCATAGAATGCGGTTTCCCTGGAGACTTCTCAAAGTGCAGGTTTATTATTCAAGAGGTAGTATCGTATTAGATTTTCAGTGAAAGAAAGAAATGATGGCAGAATGGGTGGACTCTATATAGAATATCTTTAAAAAAAAAACAAAACAAACTAGTGATTCTTTGCAGGAAATCTAGGAATTCACTCAAAAGGCTTGGAAGATAGGCTATCTAAAATTGGAGAATTAAGGAAAGCTCAAAAAGCTCTGAAATGAAAGTGATACTATTGGGAAGCTCTTCCCTTCAAAGAAAAGAACTGTTTCAGCTACATTGATTTAAAGCATTTGAATGCAAATCTAACTTAATAATTAATAAACTATGATTTTTAAGAAGTACATCCACAGGGAATCCTCAAGAAGATTAAGATAATGGTTTATATTACTGCTCACAACACCCCTAGAAAAAGAATGAGTCTGCATTGGTTTGAAAGGGGATGAGGTCTTCTGGGAGACATGAAGCTTCCTAATTAAGCTTAGTTCAAAACAAAACACAGTGCCACTGTGTTGGCACTGAGGGGGTTAGAAAGATTAATAAATTATGTTTTATGCCCTCACAGAGCTTGCAGCCCAGAGGGAAGAAAGGCACGTACACGATTAACTATAATAAATGGTAGAACAGGGTAAGCGCAAAGCATTGTTGGGGTGTGCAAGGGAGAGATGAAATCTGAATGGGAGTCCCAGGGGACCCCGAGGAGAAGGAGGTACCATCTGAGCTAGAGTTATATAATAAATAATTTATTTGGTCTTTGTCCCAGATTCCTGGAGTGGAGCTTCTAAAACCCTTGGAATGTCCTGAGTGATAGGAGCGTCTCTGTTATCCATAAGCCCCTGGGCTCATGCCTGAATTTATGCTAACAAGATGATGTAAGATTGGGCTAGTCATTAGAAAGATCAACTGTGGGATTAGGGGATTGGACCTTTGAGCCCCATAATACCAACCTGATCTCCCAGCTTCCAGGGTGGTGGGGTCGGAGGTTGAGTTCAGTCACTTGGCCAATGATTCAATCAATTGTAGGGTAGGAAAGGTTTTCCTCAAACCTCTTAGTGTCGCTGGCTGGGTCTGAAAATCAAACTAACAAAGACAGATTAACAGGAGAAAAGCATACACATTTATTTAATATATTTACATGACATGGAAGTTCTCATAAAGAAATGAAGACCCCCCTGCCAAAATTTAAACTTTTAGTGTTTTTTAATAGAAGGTTTGATGAAGTGTGGATAATTGTGGAGAAATATGATAGAACAAAAAGTGCGTGATATAATTGCAACAAGCTGGCAGAAACTTAGCAAGGCCTGTTTGTTCAGAATCTTCTCTGTGATCCTTTGTTGTCAGAGATAAGGAAGTTCCCTTCCTCCGGGTATAAGAAGAGAACCTTTCACAAGAGAATCTTGTGACCTGCTTCAGGGCAAGGTCAGAACATTTTTCTCTAGGTTTTATGATCTGCTTCAGGGGAGAAAGATGAAGGAAGGTCAGAGAGACCTTTCTGCTTCTGTGATTTTTCTTAAATTCCTTCAGCTTAAAATATTCAGCATGCCAGAGTGCCATAGTTTGGAGTAGTGTGTTCTGAGCCCCATCACAATCGTG
>NW_012154062.1:1420437-1444819 GCF_000956105.1 Propithecus coquereli
CACGGATGGAATGGCTCAATGTTGCAAAGAGCTATCTATTTTCTGCAAGTTAATATAGAGATTTAATAGACTTCAAATCCAGATCCCTACAAAGTTTTTCAAGGAGCTTAACAAGCTGACCCCCAAATCAAGTGGAAGAATAAATATGAAATAATATGCAAGGTATGATTTTGGAAGAGAAAGTGGGAATTGCACTACCCAATATCAAGACATTGTAAAAAGATATAATGATTAAGCAACAAGGTATTGTCCCAGGAATAAAGAACCTGATTAATGGAAGAAAATGGAGAGTCCAGAAACTGACTTATGTATATATGAGAACTTAGTGGATAATGAAGGTTGGATCTCAAAGCAATGGAGGGATGAACAGATTATTTAACCAACAGGGTTGGAGCAACTCTTTAGATGTTAGGAAAAAATAAGTAAACAGCTGATTTTCTCCTTGGAAATCATCCTCTCCTATTCTCAACTCATGTGGTTCAAGCAAGGGATCCCAGTCCACAGTCTTGGGTCTGCCCAACTAGAGTTACAGGGATGGATTTAATAACAGGCATATACCGCAACCAAGGATAATCTAAGTTAGGCTGAACCTTTTTCTGGTATTACTGAGAAGGAGGCTCTCAGTTCTCTGGGGTGGCTGAGCTGGTAGAATAAAAGGCCGGACCTGCTGGTTACCATCATCTGCTACAAGTTGGTGTGAGGGAGCAAAAAAGGGCTATGAGATTGGAGAGAGCAAAAGTCTGCATGACATCATTTGAGTACCTGGTTCCACCTGTGTCTGAAGTTAGTGTACACCTAACCTTGTAAGTTACATAAACCAACAAATGTATCACTACTTTGCTTGAACTAATTTAACTTGGGTTTCTGTCCTTTGCAACTGGAATAGACAAGAGATGACTTTCTCCAGATAAAAAGAGTTAATTTCAGGGGACAAGGGGATTATTCTGGCAATGCCCACTTCTCACTGTTTTTTTGTTTTTTTTATTTGCTTCTTGGAGTCTGACCTGCCTTTTTGTTCACTTAGGGTAAAATCCAAGTGGCTGGTCCAGGCTTAGGTGATCTTGATTCTAAGAGTTTATCAGCACGGCTATTGGAACCAGATATTAGCTCTCGTTTGGAATGTAGCCTACAGGGTAAAGAAATTGGAATGTGAGGTCAGTGAGGGTAGGACAAGATATAAAAAAACATCTAAGTCAAAGGAAAAGCGTATGTTTAACAATGTGAAGTTCTTTCTATGGGGTAAATAAGGACTGAGAAAAAAAATCCCTTCATTAATGATGATTAAGAGGGTGTTTGGCAATTTTGAGGAAGTGTTCTCATTAGAGTGGTCTAGAGTCTTTAGCAAGGATCAAAGAGTCAATGAGAGGCAGCAAGTGTATATTCTTTTGCTTTGGCAAAAAAAAGCGAATGTCAAAAATGGACCAGTAGCTCAGAAATATGATGAGAAAAAGTGCTTTTGCTTGAGAGAGATTTGTGCAACTTTATAGGATGAAGGGAAAAGAAGGATGAGAGAGCTAGGAAAATGGATGGAACAAGGTCATCTATGAGGTGAGGTCCAGGGAAAGAATGAAAGGGTTCTCACCTGGTGTCCTCAAACTGGGCTGCACATAGAATCACCCAGGAAGGTCGTTTAAAAATATCAGCGTCTAAGCCTCATTCCAGCAAATGTAATCAGGTTCTCTGTGGGGTGGGACCAAGGCACTGGAATGTTTTCCTATGCAGCCAGGGTCAAGAACCACTCCCTTACAGACACACACTTCATTTCCTGGATTGATGGGAATAGACAGGGTGTGAGACACTTAGAAACAAAGACATTTTAAGGCAGATGGCATTGATCTCTTCAATAAAGAGGAATACAAGGTCAACTGTAAAGAACAAGTGAAATAATGGCCAGTTGGGGGCCAAAAATAAAAAACAGTGCACAAAGTTTAGAACAGCCATTAGGTTAAAAACAAATGTCCAAGGAAACAAATGTCTCAGTAGTATTTCTGCTTATGTGCAATTAAGTCATATAATGAATAGTGCTCAAAATGAAATAGAGCTACTGCAACTGCAAAACAACTCAATAACTCATCAAGCTTGCAGATTTTAAAACCTAAGGGCAAGGAAAGTAAAATGGTTAAATCAACTTTGGAAAATAAATCATACAGAGGGAGGTGTTAGCTGTGAGATTAAACAGCAGAAACATGTAATACCTGCTCAAGCAATCATTCAAAATAGAATGTTTTTTTTCTTTTAAGGAGCTCTGTGGATGAAATTCCATTCCCATGTTATGTTTTTATGAGAGGACTTTAATGATTTCTTTTTTCCATTTATGAAGAGACTGGAGGGTGGTGGTGGATGGATATAGAAAATATTAGTTAATTTGCCCAGGTTTAAAAGAAAGAAGGCATCATTCTATAAATTCAATTTAATTTCCAAATTCAATTTTTTCAGGACTTAAAAAAAAAAAAAAAAGGAGTAGAATACACAGTGCCTGACCCTAAAAAGCATTTAATCCACAGAGGGTTTAAAATAAAACTGCAGAACATAATGCCATGAAAAAAGATACAAAATGCTATGAAATTGCAAAGCAACCAAAAGATGTTACTTGCATCTGCCCAGATTATCAGAGAAATTTCCATGTGCAGGAGGATAATTCAACCAGGCCTTGAAATGTAGGTGTCAGCATGAACAGATGTCAGGGGAGATGTGGGTGAATCAAGGAGAGAGGGAGAAAAAAACTACAAAGTAAGCTGTGTGGGGTCCATTTAAGGAGTGTGGGGGCCAAGGAAAAGCTTCCCCTCCACTCTCTAGAGGTTTGCTAAAAATAAACTGGCAATTGGTAGATTAATAGGAAAAAAAGGCGTACAAATTTATTTAATGTGCATAAACATGGGGACTCACAGGAGAACGATTACCTGGTAACCCAATGATGTCCAAATACTTACAAACCTTCCTGATACGGAAGGGGAGATGGGGGAATTTGGCCATTTTGAGGGGTAGTAAATGGTTTTTAGGGGGAATGAATGAGCCCAAAGAACAAGGGCCTGGGACAAAGTTCCTCTGAGCTCTGGGGAGGTGGCTGGAAGGTGAGGAGCAGAACTTCACTATGAACAAAGGTTGTCTTTTTATGCAGATAACGTCTCCCAGGTAATCTTTCTGAGCCCTGCTCAGAAGAATAGATGAAAAGTCTGTTTGGGCTTGGTGATGGTTTTTAGTCTCTTTTCTAGTAGTTAATCTTTTTCCTGGTTATTTGATGAGAGTCCTAGAAAGGCGGGAGGGTCCTAAGACAATTGTATTTGTTTTGGAAAGATGTTTTCTTACATAAGGAAATTCCAGAGAGAGTCCCTCCCTCCGTTTTGAGGGAGTTGGGGAGTTGGGGACAGAAACAAGAGTAGGTTAGAAAGTTTGGGATTCCCAGGCAGCTTCTAATGTCTTTCAGTTTCTTTTTTCTCACATCACTAATCTCTTTGATTAGTGATTCCTCTGGCGAAGCATCCCAAGCTGGGTAGGTTTAGCTTCAAGCAAATGCCAAAACAATTGTAGCTTAGTGTTTGATGATTTAAGTAGTAATCAAATCGAAGAAAGAAATTCCAACTGAATTTGGGAGTAAACAATGTGAGTCAAGAAATAAATTTCCTTGCATTAAGAGAAAAGGCACAGCAAAAGCAAACAAATAAACAAAACCCCCGGAAGAAGCACCAGAGCAGAATATACCCTGACAGTATGATCCACTGAATTGGAATTTGAACTAAGAAAGAAAAACCATAAGTCTTTTACATGTGCTTTTCCTTTCTTGATTTAATTTTGAGCCAGTACTTAAGTGATATATGTCTCCGACTATATTTGTTTCTTAACTGCATTTTTTATGCCTTTCCTATTTGAGGATATCCTTGGATTGCCTTCACACATCATGTGACTAAATAATAAATTCTTGGATTACTATTGTTTCTCCTCAAACTCTATAATTTGCCCTATTTTATCAGGTGCTAAGTGTTATAAAGATGTCTGAAGTTAGTCTGATTTTTTTTTTTGTCTATTGGTAAATTATTTTTTCTGCCTTGGATATATACAGGATGTTTATTTGACGTTATAATTGAAAAATCTCACCACACTATGACCATCCATGTGTCATTTTCTGTTGATTTGCACCTTGGAACAGTGAACACATTTTTGATCTATATACTAAGTTACTTTTTCAAATCTGGAACATTTTCTTCAACTAAGCCTTAATTCTTCTTTCTTTCCAATGAGTTTGGCTTTTCAATCTTAAATACTCATAGTTCTTTGGTTGATCTTCTGTTACCTATTCTCTTTATTTAATCATTATTTCTCCGGTGACTTAATTATTGTCCTTTTGCTCTGTGTTCTGATCTCCTGGTATGTCTTGCACATCATTGACTCAAGTTTTCTCCAATGTCGATTCTGTAATCTTCTTTCTCCACTGAGGACTTTAATTCTGTTACACCTTTTTATGTTTCTTTACAACCTTAAAAAAAAAATCTTGCTAGTCTTCTATTTTGTCTCATCCTGTTGTTTTTCATCTCAGCCTGATATCTGTTTCACAGGGGCCATATATTTCTATAATCTATTAAGGATGACAGTTTCTGTAAGTTTCTTTTGGTTCTTGTAGTTAATCATTTTAAAAGACCGACTCTTTGTCGGAGTTTTCAAGATACTTCTCCTTTTCCTTGTCCTGACTACTCTCTTATAAATTCCATGTTGTCTCCCCTTCAAGGATGAGATCAAGGAAAGAAAAAGACATTTATTAGTTCGACATTTGGAAAAATCTATAAAGATCTCAAAGATATAGGCAAGCCATAGGCAAACCTAACCTCAGGGAAGGTTCAAGACTTATGATCTAGCAGAACACAATTATCTAATCTTACAAATCTAAAGAGTTATGATCTCAGAGCAACTGAGGGGCCTTGTGTGCAAAATAATTTAGGTGCTTATATGTAATGAACTTCTCCACAACAGTATAATTATAACTAACTTTCGCATAAGGCATTGCAAATAAAAAAGCTCTTTAAATATTTTATTTAATCGCATCTTTGACAAGTCTGTGAGGTTAGACGTTAGCCTTAGAATTTGATGGATAAAGCACAGGCTGGAGGACCTTTTGCAATTTGCTTAAGATCACATAGCCAGTAAGTCCTAGAACCAGGATTCAAATCCAGCTCTCAGGACTCTCCAAAATGCTTACTCTTTCTCACATGATGCAAA
Source organism: Propithecus coquereli (assembly GCF_000956105.1). NCBI lineage: Eukaryota > Metazoa > Chordata > Mammalia > Primates > Indriidae > Propithecus > Propithecus coquereli. The sequence goes on from NW_012154062.1 coordinate 1,425,646, forward strand.
TAATATTTTTTAATGAGATTTGCATAGTCTACAATTTTAACAAAAATAGTTTATTTTTGAAATCACAACTGAGTGGAAAGCCAGGCTGTTGAGGTCATGAGCCCATAGCATAGGCACTTCCTGGTGACAGTTGCCTGAACGATAATCTCAGTGCCTATAAGGCAGCTCCCAGCGCACCAGCCCTGTAAATCCAAGCAACACAAAGACAGAAGGGCACTGTCATAAAAATCATCCATTTACATGGATTAAGGTTAAGAAATCATTAGTCATCTTGCAGGTTTGGGGTCATGAGACATGTGCACCTCCTACCCCCAACCTAAGCTCCCAAAATATCTGATCAAGAAAAACTGAGATAGCAAATGAATAGATTTACAATCCTGGAGTCTGTGTTTGCCAGACATGGTGAGCATGCAGAAAAATGAGGCTGTGATATTCCCTAACAGTCCTTATAGATTGCTCCAGAATCCTTTCGCTTGCTGCCTGTCTCCCATCCTGTGCTCCATCTAAATGCTCCTGAGCAGGTAAAACGTGCCTCACGGTGTGATCAGGCACAGAACACACTATCCCAGTACGTTCACGCCTCCTTTACCAGCCACCCCCAGCCCCAGCCATTTCCTCCCTTTCTAATTCGTGAAAAAACAATACGACCGATTTTAGGAAATAATAACCATTTACATTTGTACAGTGCTTCATACTCATGATCTGAGGACCTGAGTAAATTCCCTTGGATATTGAGGAAAACTTGCTAACAGTTGGAAATTGCATCTTTAGAAAGAATGTCATGATATGGCAGTGGTCAAGTATTTCTGGAAACAAACAAAAGACATCTCCTTAGCCTTGACCTTGACCTTGTCAATCCCAGGGCTGTCTACCAGTGTTTACTACCCTCCCAGCAGATATATTTTGCTTCTAACAACAACAAATTGGAAAAGGCTAAGGTGTTTATTTGAAATTCCTTCCAGCACAAAGCCTAGAAGATGAAAAAGATTAATTTACACCTGGATTTTTATTGTTTTCTTCTTGAGGTCCAGTTTTTGTTGAGTAAATTTGCAATATTTTGCTCTTCCTTAATAGGATGAATTTTAGGCATGAAGTGATTTCATAATAAGAAATAAATCTAGAAAATAATCAAATTTCCCTTTCCCTCACATTAAAAAAAATACTCAAAGGACCATAGTGTCTAAAATGAAGTTTCTCTTCCCGCTGGATACAAACTTTTCACTCTATGTTCATTTACAAGATGATTATCACAAATCAGTTTCAATGTACCACCAAAAAATATACCAGAATATTTAACATGTCATCACTGGTACACACAATAAAAATTTTAGGATGTTGACAATTATAGATAGCCCATGTTTATAAGAACATATGTGACCAACTTCTATGTTACTGATTATTTTTCTTTAAATTCATAAACAACTGACCCCCAATCTCTCCTGCCACTTATCAAAACCATCTCATAGGAACACATTGAACTATTTGTAGCTTTCCATGTGTTCAAGAAGGTGAATCCAATGAGATTGATGTGAATCTCATCATATCCGTGTGAAAATAGGATGCTTGCTCCGGGTGGTAATTGCAACCAATAGAATTTCAGCATATGGGCTCTGACGTCATAGTAGAGGACTCGTTTCCAGGCAACGTAGCATCTGGCCACAGATGCTATTTCAACCACAGTCACAGCAGGGTCAGTGCGGAGCACCCAGAGCCTGGCTGAAGGGGACGGTCACTCCTAAGGGGCGGCTCTCAGGGGGATTAAAGCACGGGTAAGGGGTTAGACTAGCGGTAGCCAACACTGACAACTGCCCTTAGTCCTGGGGTTCTAGGGTTCCAAGGACAGCGACAGAGGAGCCCCCCAGTCCCAATACTGGGCGTATGTGGCTGGGTTCTGGCTTCTCCAGCCTGTGCCTCCCCCTCATTCCTCTCAGGAGTTCCCTGGAGTGAAGTCCAAGGTCAGGTGCAGCATTGAACATACCTCAGCACTTTGCCTGGGCTCCTAGCGGGGCAGGAGTAGGAACAGAATAGGATTCATTTCTGAGCTTCTATAGGTACGTCTCTCTGGATTACCGAGAGATTGGAGAGGTCTTGGAAGAGGCTCATGGAAGAAGGAAATGGGGACCGACTGGTAGGAACATGTGGGGGGATTTTGAAATGGAAAGAGCCGGGTCTTGTGCAGTGGGAAACCCAGCGAGGACGTGACTCACAGGAAATAGAACGGCGCGTGTCTGCGGGGAGCTCTGCCAGGCATCGCTGCCGCGCAGGTTACAGCTGTGCCAGGGGGTTCATCGCCACCGTCGTCGTCATTGTGCATTCTGACATCACTGAGCGCTTGCTGTATGCCAGGCCCTGCGTTAACCCTTCTCACCCTGACTTCAGCTTCCCTCGGGATTACCCTAAGTAATGTTGTGTCCCGCGCCCGAGGTCCCACAGGAGTGGGGGAGCAGGGACAGGGACTCAGCGCAGGTGTGTCTAACCCCGGAGCTGATGCTCCTACCTGGCTGGGCTCAGCTGTGCTCAGTCCTCCACCGGGTGGGCCCTTCCTGGGCCCTTCCCTCAGCCGCAGGCTACAAGTCAGCACTTGCTTGGCTTGCGGATATAACCTCTTCTCATGACACGTATGGCTCTTCCCAGAGTGTGGACTGTCATCTCAGTCGCCTCTGTATCCCCACTGATGAGAAAAGTCGAAGAAGTGTCCAGTAAACCTGGGGACTGAAGTCAGTAGAGAGGGAGAATCAGTAAGAATCTAGGAGAGTATAGACTTTAGAAAGAGGAAGCAAGGCTGCTACAAAAATAAACAAACAAATGATTTGAAAGCATAGACTCTTACAGATTGAAACAGACCAAAAAAAAATAAAAAGAATTCCCTTCACCAAAGAAGGGATACTCCTTGGAACCCTGCATATCTTTTTGTTGTTGTTGTTAATTTTTAAATTGTAAATTGACAAATTATAGTTGTATAGATTTATGGAGTACAAAGCGATGTTATGATTTATGCATGCAGTGAGGAATAATTAGATGAAGCTAATTAGCATATGCATCCAACTCTCAGACAGCTACTATGGAAGATCACATTGATAATCGCATCTGCTTATTTAATGCCATCCTCATTAGCAGCAAATTTTTAAATCTGTTTCAAATTGGTATTGGAATTACATAGTTCCGAAAGATGGATTAATGATAAGGCTAATTTTAAATCTGCCTGGCTGCTCGAGATTCCCCAGTATCATGCTAGAAGGGAACTCGTGCTCTGGCTGGAGGAGACAGCCACACTCTCTGGGGGCCGCAGCGTCTCTGTCTCATGTGCTTGCAGGGCCATGATCCTTTGGTTTTGATGACTTTCCAATAACGCTCTTGAAAAGACTAGATGTCCTCACACCTCTTAGAATGGCTATTATAAAACAAAAATAAAAACAAAAGATTGGCTCGACACAGTGGCCTATAACACCTATAACCCTAGAGCTTTGGGAGGCTGAGGCAGAAGGACTGCTTGACGCCAGGAGTTCAAGATCAGCTTGAACAACATAGTGAGACTCCCGTTTCCACACAAAAAAAATTTAAAAATTAGCATCCCACTGTTAAAGTCATAGGCAAAAAAGTTCACACTCTATGAGTTATCAGCTACCAGGAAGCATAAAACTCAAAGTTCATCACATCTTTCTACCCAAGGTTTTAGGTGTTTTAGGAAGACGCCCAGAGCATCAAGGGGCCCCCGGGTGGCTATAAGCTACCACATTGTCGTTCTTTCATAACTTGTAGAGAAGAGACCCCTAGGAGGTGAGTTCAAGATGTCACTGGAAAAGAACCCAAACTCTGTAAAATAATTTAAAGAGCTTTTTTTCTGAAACAAATATGCGTGACCATGGCCCAGAGAGCCACGCCCAAGAAGCCTTGAGCAAGTGGTCTCACCATGGTTGGGTTACAGTTTGGTTTTATACATTTTAGGGAGACAGGAATTACACATAAAGTCATAAATCAATGCATGGAAGGTATACATTGGTTTGGCCTGAAAAGGCAGGACATCTTGAAGCAGAGAATTACAGGTTACAGGTGGGTTTAAAGTTTCTTTGATTTGTAATTGGTTAAAGAAATGAAGCTTTGTCTAAAGGCTGGAATGCTGGAATGTTTTAAGATAAGGAAGTCTGCTAATCAGAGACAAGCCACCGGACACATACCCAGACTCAAGTGATCTATTAAGTAAATTGATGCCCTGCAGGTGTAGTTTAACTTTTGTCTTCTATAGCTTTAGGCTTGTTAATGATTTTGTAGCTTACTGTTACAAAAAATAACTCCAAAGGGACAGGGCATGTCTGACCTCTCTTCTTATGGCTGGCAACTCAGTTTTAAGTTTTTTTTTGTGAGGGGTCCCCTTGGCCAAGCTTGGGGGTGCTTAAAGATTTTATTTTAGTTCACAAAGAATTCTAAAAACTTGAGGGGGGTGCAGACCGCTTTGAAACTCAAAGAGGAGGTGCTAAAGGACACCCTTGCCTGTGTAATCAGACACCTTCACTATCTCTTTTCCTTTTAAGACTGGCTGAAAAAGTGTCCACTCCCAGGACTGAGGCCCAGCCTCAGGCCTCCAGACTGTCCCTGGGGTGCTCTCCAGAAATGCTCTGCATCACAAGAAGTGGGGGGAAAAGACAGAGGAAGGGCCAGTTCACTCCCAGTCCCACCTCCAGGCAAGCACATTTCTACTTCCCATCAAAAGCCAAAAGAAAGGAAAATGCAAGCTCCGAGTCCACAAGTCATTATGAATTCCCAGGAGAAGACAAAAGTCTGAGTGAGCAACGCAGTTTAATTAGCCCTATTTTTTAAAATACGCTCTGATGAAGTTTACTGACATTCTGGGAGTAGCAGTTTAAACTACTTCTAATTACAGAGCACAGAAACAGTAATGATGTTGATGAGAATGTTGCCTGCACAGGCGGTTTGGAAGGGTTTCCTCCAGGGCTCAGAGATGTAGAGCACTAGCGGGACCCATCCAGGCCCTGGTGAAAGAGCTAAGTTATGAGGTCTGACGTCCGCAGGGCAGAACGGTGGCCTGGTCGTGAGGAAGGCTGGGGCAGAGATGGGGCCACTTGACTGGCATATGGATAAAGAAATCAGGGGTGTGTAGAGGACTAGGAGCTAGATCAAGTGCTGGATTACAGGATTGGAGGGAATTGAGAGATTACAAAACCTGAAACACAGTGGGTGTGATCGAACCCGTTGGATATAAGGAGAGTGATGTAAGTGTTCAGGCCCCACATGGCTTCAGCCTACATGAAAAATGCCTCAATTAAGGGGTGGCAGTCAGGATAGGAAAGAATGAATCTGAGAGATTTCAAAAATAGAATCGTCAGGACTTGGTATGTGGTATAAGGAGTGAAAGAGAAAGAAAATGAGATGGCAGATTCCTCGGTGATAAAAAGGAATGAATCCAGTACAACAACATGGACGAATCTCGAACGTGTTATGTTAACTGAACGATGCCAGACCCAAAAGGCTCTATGGCATATGATGCTATTTATATAACATTTCTGTTATATAATCCTATTTATGTAACAGTGTTCTGAAAAAGGTGAAACTATAGGCACAGAAAACAGATCCGGAGTTTCCAGGGGCAGGGGCTTGGGACACAGTTGTACTATTAATACAAAGGGCATGAGGGAAGTTTTGGGGGTGGTGGAGCAGTTCTATACCCTGAATATGGAAGTGTTTACATGACTATAAGCTCTTATTAGAACTCATAGAGCACTTTGCACTGAAAAGGTGAATTTTGCTATGTGTAAATTATAGGGTCCCATCCACCGTTCTGCCCTGTGGACTTCAGCCCTCATACCTCGATTCATTCACCAAGGCCTAAGTGGGTCCCACGAATGCTCTACAGCTCTGAGTGCTGGAGGAAACCCTTCCAAATGGCTGTGCAGTAAATCTGACCTAAACTAATTTCTGTCTTGGGCAACTGGGCAGGAAATGATACCATCCACAGATACAGAGGACACTCGAGGAGGAATAGGTTTTAGCTGTGGATGGGCAGGCAGAAGAGGATTTGTTGGATATGTTGAGTTTGAACATCCAAGAGATGGGGTCCAAGAAGCAGCTGGACACACGAATGTGGAGCAGGAGCCAGGACAGAGTGGGCAGGCACCAGCTCCCTGGGAAGGTGAAGCTATAGGGTGAAGAGTTGGTCCCAGGAGAGGGGGTGGTGCTTGAGTGGATTACGCGGCTAGCTGAGAGATGTGATTTTAGGTGTTTTCCCTCCCAATTCCTTTCCTGAAATACCTCCATCCTGCCTGTATATCCTTAAAATAATTTAAGTTTAATTTGACCATCGGCATCGTTAAATGCATATTTAAGCAAATACTCCTGGGGCGTGGGGAGCTTAATGTAATGATTGCTTAATGTAAATTATTCAGGGCAGGTCCTCTTATGAAAGCTGGGTTAGAATTTAGGGGGGTGTTGGGTATCTATCCAAGGAACAGAAATCGGTGTACGAAAGGGAAACCTGCCCTCACATGTTTATTGCAGCACAATTCATGATGGCAAAGATAGGGGATCAGCCTAAGTGTTCATCAACAGAGGAATCGATAAAGAAAATGTGGTATATATACATGATGGAATACTATTTGGCCGTATAAAAGAATGAAATCATGTCATTTGCAGCAACATGGATGGAACTGGAGGTCATTATGTTAAGTGAGATAACCCAGGCACAGAAAGGCAAATTCTGCATGTTCTTGCTCATGTGTAGACCTAAAACACTTGGTCGCATGGAGGTAGAGAATAGAATCTTGAATATTCCGCCCCTCAATTATTAAAACTGCAAAAGATCTAAAACCACTTTCTCCCCGTGCAGCTGCTCTCTGTCACATCTGCCTGCTCTCTTCCCGGAGAGTCTACTTTTGCTTTTAATCATATCTTTCACTTACTTGGCTTACGTGGTGCGCCCTGAAATTCTTTTCTCTCGACAATCACCAAGAACCTGGAGAAACCTCCACTCAGAGGCTAGTAGTAACACTTCTTTGAAAACATTCACTTAGGGACCATAGGTACAATGCCAGACAGAGATGCTAAATTGCGCTGTTACCTAAATTCTGGTCTCATATACACAAGGGGTCTTGGGGACTGAATACAGCTAACCTCACCCCAAACTTGGCTCTAAGCCCCATGGGTTTCTAAATGCCTATGAGAGGCTCAAAACTTTCCTGAGATAGAACAAGGCTAATTCTGATTATTCAGTCCGTTAATATGATGGTGATGACAGGACTTCTAAGGCAGCTTCCCTGTATGTGTGGACGTGCGGAAGTCTGAAGGCAAAAAGGCTCCAACTCTTCATCCTTCCCTGAATCATGCCCTTTGTGATGTAACTTTGCAGCTCCTCCTATCAAGGGCTGGGGGCTGTGTCCCATGTCCTGAATTTGAGCTGGCCCTGTGACGTGTGTTGGTCAATGAAATGGGGAGAAGTCACACGGTGCCAGCCAGTTCTGAGCCCAGACCTCAAGACGCCTTTTAGCTTCCATGCTGCTTCACAAACCCCTGCAATTCCCGTATGTACAAGGCCAGGCCAACCTGCTGGAGGAGAAACCAGGTGAAGCAGTGCCGATACACCCCAGCTGAGGCCGCCCTAGATCACCCAGCTGGCAGTGGGTGCATGAGCCAGTGCGGCTGGGATCAGCCGTGCCCAGCCCAGCAAGAAGCACCTGACCAACCCATAAATACTTACTGTCATAAGTCACTTGTTTTGTGGTGGTTATGCCACATTATTGTAGCATTAGGTAACTGATACAGGCAAACACTCACCTGAGTGGAGCCCAGAAGGATCCAGAAGAGAGAGGAAAGAGTCTTTATCTAAGAACTGGAATAGCCAGCTTATTCACTGGGGTTCAAGTGACCATAATGAACATCCCAGAACAGCAAATCAGTTGTGAACTCAATGTGTCCTGCAGACGGAAAACAGAAATGAGGACCCTAGAGGTCTGCATGGTTTTCTCCAGGAAGGAAAGGAAGTTCATTCAAGAACTTTTACACTTGCCTAGTGGTAGCCCCTGAGACCAGGAAGAAAAGAGTGAGCAAGAGACCACTGAGCCGTGAGCAGGGTGACGTCACATGAGCCCCTGGGACTCGTGAAGTTTTCTTGGAGTAAAGGGATTTCATGCCTGGAACCAATGAAGCTTTTACTACTTTTGTTTTGAGGTTTCATTCATCCAGTCCCAAATACTTGTTGAATCTCTACAGTGTTCATCGTACTCACCATCCTATTTCCGCACATCCTGCAGAGTGACGGGCAAACAGTCCCTGCCCCTGGAGCTCACAGTCTGGTGAGGGGCCACCAGGACAGTAGATGGGGAACACGGCAGGGGTCGGGCCCTGCTGGGGTAACCAGCCCTGTGAACAAACACAGGATGCGCCCCCAGACAGATTTTCCCCATAGCTTTCTTATGCTAAGGCCAGTAGGGCTTGACAACCAGAACCCTGTAACTTTTAACTAACTACTTGACCTTTGGAATTATTTCCTAGAAATGGCAGAATTTCTGTGAGATAAAGGAGTTGAGATTCCAAGGCCCCTGCTGCAGACTTTTATGCCAGAAAACACCATTCCTTACTAACTTGTAACTTCCGAATCAAACCACCTGCCTGTGTTAATCTCAACACAACCTGCCCTGATGCCTGTAGCCACATTTCCTAACCCCTTATAAGGGCCCTACTCTCCTTTAGTTGGAGAGATGGATTTGAGGCTGCTCCTCCATCTCCCAGCTGATGTCATTTGTATTAAAAATTCCTTTCTGCCAGGCGCCGTGGCTCAGGCCTGTAATCCTGGCTCTCTGGGAGGCCGAGGCGGGCGGATTGTTTGAGCTCAGGAGTTCGAAACCCAGCCTGAGCAAGAGCGAGATCCTGTCTCTACTAAAATTAGAAAGAAATTAATTGGACAACTAAAAATATATAGAAAAAATTAGCCTGGCATGGTGGCGCATGCCTGTAGTCCCAGCTCGGGAGGCTGAGGCAGGAGGATCGCTTGAGCCCAGGAGTTTGAGGTGGCTATGAGCTAGGATGATGCCACGGCACTCTAGCCCAGGCAACACAGTGAGATTCTGTCTCAAAAAAAAAAATTAAAAATTCCTTTCTCCCTTGACAACCCTGTTGTCTTGGTAATTGGCTTTCTGTATGACGAACCAGACCGAGGCTGGACCCCCCCCCCCCCCCCTTGCGGTTTCCATGACACTGGTTGTGAGGCAGGTAGATGGGAATGCAGAGAAAAGGCAGAGCCCTTTGGTCACTTCCTCTTGGAGTCTCTTGGTCTCAGAACTGTCATTAAGGTTCCTATTGAACAGAGGAAGGAAAATCCCTTATCACGTGGTCATACAAACCATGACATCAATACAGAGTCTTCAAACATTTGCCAGCAAGGCAAAGGGTCCATGAAATGAATCAGAGGGAGGGACTGCCGGGTCCCTTGCCTCAGGACACGTTGTGGGAGAGGCGAGCATTCAGGACTGACAGCGATCCATAAATACGAGCTGGGACCGTGCCTCCTAGGGAAGGTGCAGGTGCTCTGAACGTGTACAGGAGCCGAAGAGCCAGGTCAGAAAAGGCTTCCTGTGGAGCTGACGTTTGAACAGACATCTGTGGGATGAGTAGCTTGGTGAAGAGAGAGGAGCCTCTGGGAACGCCACAGGCTGAGCCAGACCCAGCGGTGGAGAGGTTGTTCAGAGAATGGAAGGATCTGGAAGTATGTGAGAACACCGTGAGCTGTGACGTTCAGCAGGTGGCCAGGGGGAGCCTGGTGGGCTGAGTCAGGAGTTCTGGTCTTTATTCCAAGTGCAGTGGGAAACCTTAGAAGGAGATCACCATGTACATTTGAACCATATGAAATTGCCATTTTTATTGGTCAAGAATGGCCAAAGCTGGCAGCTTGACAGGTTGAGCGTCCCAAATCCAAAAATCCGATATCTGAAATGCTCCAAACTTCAAAACATTTTTAGTACTGACATGACACTCAAAGGGAATGTACCTTGGAGCATTTCAGATTTTTTTGGATTTGGGACACTCAACCAGTAAGTATAAAGCAAATATTCCGAAATCTGCAAAAATCCAAAACACTTCTGGTCCCAAGCATTTCAGCTAAGGGATGCTCAACCTGTATTTCCAAAGGCTTCAGCCTAACCCTTCCAAGTTCGACCATTTGTTACAGGTCTTTTAATTCCAGGGTGATTTTCTCACGTCCTGTCACAGGCAAACCAAGCATGAGCACCGAGAGAGTGGGGGGTGAGAGCTGCGGACGCCGAGGCCAGATGGGCTCAGCGTCCTGCTCTCTGGAGCAACAGTGTCACTGTCATCTTGCTCACCTGTCTTCACAGCCTGCAGTGCCCCATGCAAAGGTGTGGGCTCAGCAGGGAAGATGCCAGACAGCTGTCCTCTGCCCTTGGGGTCTGGGGGGACACTCTTCCTGCCTGGAGTTGATGAGTTCACAGTGCAGGTGGCAGACTCCCAAGATTGTCAAGGTGTGGGCTACAGTAACACAACCCCTACCCCCCGCCCACGCCCAGCCATCACGGCCCCTTGTCCTCAGCTTGTAGTTACTTCTGTGTCTGTGAGACCAGAATCCAGGTCACAACGCAACTGGACATCACTGCCCTAAAATTTTTCATTTTCATGTTGGCAGCACACGCAGGACTGTTAAAGAGAAAGTAGCAGGAAGATCATATAAACCAAATCCAAACATCGGGGCATAACCAGACACTGATACGATTCACATCTGGTAAGGAAAACTAGCATTTCACAAAGCATCCTTTATTGGGAGCCTTTAGAAACACTGTAAGGTGTCACCTTACAGTGCACTCAAGCTTGAGGGAAATGGAGAACGTTCGATCCCCCCCGTGTAAGTGAGACCCCTAAGGAGATGGTGGGGTATTTTCATCTTAGACCAACTCCTACGTCCTGGAGCACTTTATGTTCCCTAGTCCCATGTTGAAGGAGGCAGTTTTAAATCAACTGTGGCAGAGGGGCTGGTGGGCATTTGGTTGACCTTGACTCATGCTCTGTGCTCACCTTGAAGTCACACCCAGCACTAATCATTTCCCTAGAAATGGTGTCTGACTCTGCCACACATAAACAGGACATTTTACATGAAGTCAGGAAATCATACACCATCCGGCAAAACCTCATACAAATTTTCCTTCAACATCTCTCTCCACTTCCCGAAGATCCTTTCCACCAAAACCTGTCTCCTCTCTTCCTCTCCCCTCTGCCCCTAATAATCTCTCAGATCACCTCCAACTGCTGCGTCAAACTCAGCAAAGCAAAAGCCAGGCACTTAGCACGCTCATCCCCTTTCTCCCTCCTCGGAAGCCACTTGGCGAGGAACTTAGAGAGACGGGGTGACATGGGGTGGGGGAGATTTGATTTATCAAGTAGTCACTCAACAGACTTGGCCTCTTCTTAGAGGAGAACATTTAAATTTCCCCCTATTATATTATTAATATGAGCCCCAAGAAAGCATAACCAGGGAGATTAAACCTCCTATGTCTGTGAAGAACAAAAACTGCAGCGTGCAAACGGAATCGAATAGCCATGATGTGGGAATTATTCAAGGTTCCGGGTGACTTTGAGAATGGATTCTTCAATGACAGAGGAAAATGAAGCTATCAGGAAAGCTTTCATGAGCCACAGACTGTTAAATTTTAATATGTTCAGTGCAAGGAAAATTGAAATTTCTAAAGAAGAGAAAAAGCCAAAGGAAAAACAAGAAAAATGAAACCAGTGCACCGGCAGCGGGGGGGAGTGGGGCTTAGGGGGTGTCACGAGGCCCTGGCACCATGCCCTCTTTTTTTTTTTTTTTTGAGACAGAGTCTCACTGTGTTGCCCGGGCTAGAGTGCCGTGGCGTCAGCCTAGCTCACAGCAACCTCAAACTCCTGGGCTCAAGCGATCCTCCTGCCTCAGCCTCTCGAGTAGCTGGGACTACAGGCATGTGTCACCATACCCGGCTAATTTTTTCTATATTTTTAGTCGTCCAATTAATTTCTTTCTAATTTTAGTAGAGACGGGGTCTCGCTCTTGCTCAGGCTGGTCTCGAACTCCTGAGCTCAAACAATCCACCCGCCTCGGCCTCCCAGAGAGCTAGGCTTACAGGCCCATGCCCTCTTGTTTGGGAGGAATTCACTCAGGGAGATAGAACTGTTCTCAATCACTGTGGGCCCGACTGCAGGGTTTAGGCCTTCAACAAATGACAAAAACTATAGAAAGTAAGAGCCAAGACAGTCAGCTTTCCATTATTCAGGAGCTTATGCTGAACTTGTGAATGGTCTAGACCTTGCCCTCCCTCCCCCTTCCTCCTGCATGTTGGCAAAGTTGTTGCTCATACACACGTTATCCTGATGGTGAACAGCCCTGTGCAAACACATCAATTAAATATTAGCATCTTCGATTAAAGTTCCAGAGAGCCGGGGAAGAGTGTTCAAATGTTCGACAAGGCCATGGATTGGCCTTTTTGCCAATTTTCAAGCGTACATGTGCTGTTCCCCAGAACCCACACAACAGCAATTCAAGATCTGCAAAGTAGCTACTAAGGTCTGCATTAAGGAATTCTCACAACATGGAAGAAGCTGTCCAGAAAAACGTGGGGAGATTAGAGTGGTGCCAAGAGTGAAGGGCAAATGCAGGTAACGTCTAACTACTGTAGAAACCCTCCCTCCAGTCCTATACCACCTTCCCCCCGAAAAAAGATTTTATTTGGGGGGTAGGGGAAGGCAGCAGCAGCACACACAAAAATGATCATATAAAAAGGAACAAGTAGTAAAATAGCTACAATCTTTAATTCATATTATTGAGAACACAACTGAAGTCATTAGCAGGAAAGTACTGAGCAGCTAGGCTGTGACCTGGATAGGTATATGGTTGGAGGAGACGTGACAGCCCTCAAAGTTTATAATCTTGTTGTAGGTTGTGGAAAAGACAAACACCCAGAGTATTCTGGCCAGAAGGTCCTTGGGAACTAAGTCGTTTGGTCCAAATTGTAAGTGCTGTAGCTCAGGAACAGGGGTGGTCTCTGCGGGCTTTCTAGGCAGTAACGGGCTGAACTTTGATGGGTAAACAGAGCTAGGGCCGGCCAAGACAAGAGGGGGTGCAACTTAAATAAGGACAAAACAGCCAGATAGGACATCAGAGAGGGGATATAGTTCCTCTGCTTCTAGACAAGAAGTCACTACCTAGTAAGGGGAAGGCCGAGGCTCTTTCCCATGGACATACCAAAATTAAACATCCAAATGAGAGTGACTCTCCGAACAATCTTCTTGGAAACTGATATGGGGGGTGGTGGAAAGGAAGACATTTTTTGGCTTGTTTTTTTGCCTCGTCAAGAAAAACAATCTCAGCACTTCAAGTTTCTCTGGAAAATATGATCGTTCAATTTGTTTATCTGTCTTCCAAGAAGGAGCACAACACGGTTTTGAGCAATGCTAGCTTCGTTGGAATCATGAAAATTACTCCCATGAGGATCTGCCTGACAGGTGTCTACAATAAAAGCGCCTACTACGTGAGGTTATTGAGAGGACGGCGGGAGTCATTTCTCTGAGCTTTGTTTCTTCCTCTGCAAAATAAAGAAGAATGTCAGGAAACTTATCTGAGGCCATGTAACAGGCAAGTCTTACTGGGTGAAAGTCAAACGACAAGCTCCAGTGGTTCCGGAGAGACATGTCTCATTGTCGCCGTTAGGAGAGGCTCTGTTTAGTCTACACGACTCTCTTGCAGGGTAAGAAATTTGAGAGGGGAACTGCACTGTGGTGGCCATTTCTCTCTGGAATGGCCTTCTGTCTTCCATGGGCCTGCCGCCCCCTGCCACAGGCATGGTAACCCCCCCAGGAAGGACTTCACGATTTGGGGGCTGAGCTGTGTGGGGTTCCTAGGGTGGCGGTGAGTGTGGGTCTCCCCCAGTGGCTGGTCAGCCCCTCCACTCCCAGGAGGCTGCCCGGGTGCCCCATGCACGACAGTGAGCAGGCAAGTGCCAGGCCTCGTGGAGACCATCTGGGGTTCCATGGGACCCCTGGAGCACTGGAGCGGGGCTTACAAAACCAAATTCTCTCAACGTCATCAGTCAACAGGGAAATTAAAACCACAGCCATACTGCTGTGCCTCCATCAGAATGGTTCAAGCGAAAAGATAGGAATTACTATTCACGAGCAATAGAATAGAACATTCTATTCTATTGAGAATAGAGAATTCACATAGAGAAAACAGAAACCTCATTTAATCCCTGTGGGAGTGTACATTAAACCAGTACAACCACCCTAGAAAACTATTTGGTAATATCTACTGAAAGTGAACAGGCCCAGATCAAATGGCCCAGAAACTGGACTCCAAGATATATACACAATGGACATGCATATATATACAAAAATATGTATAAGAATGTTCATAGCAGCACTGCTCATAATAACCTCAAACTGGCAAGGCCCATCAACAAAGCAGGTAAACTCGCTGTGATATGTTTATGTTGCACAAAGGAATATTATGAAGCAAAAAGAATGAGCAATCTGCCTGCAACTACATACAACACCATGGTGGAGTCTCAAAAACATAATATTGAGTGAAAGAAGCCAGACGCAGATGAATACACACTGTATGATTTCCCATCATAAGGTTCAAAAACAGACAAAACCAATCGATAATACTACAGGACAGTGGTTGTTACCTTTGGGAGTGGGGGATAGAAGGAAATCCCGGGGAAGGAAGTCTCGGGTGCTGCCTCTCAGTTTGGGTGCTGGTTACATGGGTGTGGTCAGTTCATAAAAATTTATTGGGCTGTATACTTATGATGTGTGTAGTTTTTGAATATAGATTATATTTTTTTTGAGACAGAGTCTCACTATGTTGCCCCAGCTGGAGTGCAGTGGTGTCATCGTAGCTCACTGCAACCTCAAACTCCTGGGCTCAAGTGATCCTCCTGCCTCAGCCTCCCAAGTAGCTGGGACTACAGGTGTGAGCTACCACACCCAGCTAAGTTTTCTATTTTCTGTCTTGCACTTACCAGACTGGTCTTGAATTCCTTACCTCAAGTGATCCTCCTACCTTGGCCTCCCAAAGTGCTAGGATTGCAGGTGTGAGCCACGGCACCCAGCCTTGAATATAGATTATACTCTAAAAAGTACAAGAGTTTGGGGGAATGGGTGGGGCAATCCTGCTTATGGTTTTTGGCAGAAGCAAGGGGTGGGATGGAGGATGAGGAGAGAGCTGATGATCCCAGGGAGTAATTAAGGGTGGAGACAGCACTGGGGACGGCTAGTGCACACTCAGACCCAGGGCAGGGGGCAAAGACCAGGTCCTCCCTTACTGCATGCAGAGCATGGCCTCACATGCTAGCAACCTTGAACAGCGACAGTGGGCATTTGTGTGTGAAGACACATGCTGCCCATCCTCATCCCACCCGACAATGGTCTGGCAGTGGTCAACCTTGTCACTGCCAGTGTTCTACCTTGTCACTGCCAGTGTTAAGCAGTTAGGGTCTCTGGCTCTTCTCGGGACAAGGGTTCCCTGCTTTGGTGCTGTTTCAAGCAATTGCTCCACCTGGGAAGAAGGAGAGGGGTGGGCACTCCACTTTGGGGCTGCCCCACCCTTAATCCTTTCCCGAGCAACTGCTACACCTGGGGGAGAAGGGAATGCTTTATCAATCTAGGAATTCCCCAGCCCAGGCAGAATAAGATTTAGAAAGTCACCTAGAGTAAACTAAGGGTCATTAATGTGGCATTAGCTTGAATCTGCATTGTGGTTGCCCCGCCCTGGGTGAGCTTTCTTAGAAGGAGCTCGTATATGCAGACGGAATTTTGAGGACACCTGTCCATCATTTGATAACATCCCACACCTCCCAACAACCCTCCTCCAGACTGGGGTAATAAAAGGAAACAATTGGAAAAGTCATCAGTGAAGGGAGTGAGCCGGTCTGTCTCTCTCCACTCATGGAGACGGATGCATTTTATCCCACAGTAAAGAGCTGCTCTTGTGGAACTGCTCTCTGCCGTTACTCCGTTGCATTGGCCTTGCCGGTGATTTTTCCAAGAAAGGAGTCTGAAGACTGGGATAATAGCCTGGACTTGACACTTCAGTGTGTCTGGTCATTCTTCAGCCAAGGGCACGCCAAGGACTGAGGGCGGACTCCCACCCTGATGTCTTTGGTGCCGACACCCGGATTCTGACAGCTGGTGCACTCTTCACTCTCTTCCTCCATCGGAGGAGGGATGAGATGTGTTTCTCAGGAATTGTGTGTACAAAGTAGGCAAATCCACCTGCCAGACTACGTCTCAGACCTGCGAGGATAAGGCCGGACACATGGGAAGGCCTCATTCTGGAGGGATTGCAAAGCCAAGCACAGGACTCTAGACTTAATCAAGGGGGAAATCGAGTGCTATCTAGAGATTTGATCTGGGAATGTTAAGATGAAAGTGGTAAAACTATATAAATTAGCTACACTCAGCCGAATGGTCTCCCCAAGAATAGGAAAACACCCACAGTCTTGCCTGTCGATGTGTTATTAAAAAGCCACCACACATACATTAGGATTTCTAGGTTTTCAAATAAGTTGTTTCAAAACGCCCCAACTTATGACTTCAAACCATAATACAAAAGTTTCTAAAGTTGATGTAGAAATTCTCTGATTCCAAAATACTATATTATTTGAAGGAAAAATAGAGCTTTTTATAAACCATGCCATAAAATAAGTTTTTGAAATAAGCTTTTGGAAGCCTTGGCAGGATTAGGAAAGGAGGCCAGATTCCCTACAGCTCAGGTCAACAGAAATCTATGACAAGGTTTAATGTCACAGAGGTGAACTCTATCCATGCATGCTCAGATGAAAAGCTTCAGTTGGGAGCTCTAGAAATTATTTTCATTTCACTTATGTATTTATAAAATGTATGTTCACAGAAAACACACAGACACGCACATTCTGAACAGCTAGCAGCAGACTCAGAGCATCACCTGTCTTTGTTGACAATGATACTTTGATGACTGCTGCGATGTGCAAAAGGCCTCAGGCAAGAGTTTAAAAGAAGACACTTGGGTTACAGAGAGAAATGGGGAAGAAAATTATTTATGAGTATTTACCTGGATACCAGGAATGTCATTCATACTGATCTTTGGTTTGGACTCAGATTCGAGGTCTGTCTTCTGCAAGCTTCTGTGGTTTCTTTCCAGTGTCATAGAATGGCATCATACTGCAGTGTGGGGATGCGAAATGAGCCTTGGGCTGAGAGTCAGGCTATCCGGGTCCTAACACCCTGATACCTGGGACAGTCCTACTTTATATCGGTTGTCTCGATGTCATTCTTAAGAACATTCCCTTCCCTCCTCAAAAGAGACCAGATTCCATATGTAAATTATATGATGGGGAACATTATAAAAAAGAGCTTACTCCTCCCCGTACCGACATCCTTTGCAATGTGTCTTTTCAGCTTCTACATTAAAAAGTGGGATCTTTTTCCTTCCTCTTGAATCTGGACTCATCTTAAGACTGGTTTTTGGCCAATAAAACCCAGTGGAAGTGGTGGACCAGCTCCAAGCCAAGGCTTCAACATACGTTGCACAATTTCACTGTTTCTCTTGGAAATTTGCCTAGCTGCCATGTGACCATGCCTGAGCAAGGCTGCTGGTGGCTGAGAGACCACGTAGAGCAGTGGTCCCCAACCTTTTTGGTACCTGGGACCATTTTCATGGAAGACAATTTTTCTGCAGACCAGGGAGGGAGGGGATGGTTTTGGGATGACTCAAGCGCATTACATTTATTGTATACTTCATTTCTATCATTATTACATTGTAATATATAATGAAATAATTATATGACTCCCATAGGTTGGGGACCCCTGGTGTGGGGAACAAACACATCCTTCCAGCTGAGGCCATCCCAGACCAGCCAACCCCACATGAGCCTAACTTAAACTTATGATCCATAGAATTGTCAGCTAAATGTTTATAGTTTTAAACTACTAAGATCTAGATTATTTGTTATGCTTCAAAAACTAACACCTATGGTCTCCCTAGTTCCAATCAACACTTTGTAACTATCCCTGCAGACTCGAGCAAATCCCTTAGCTCTGCTGGAGTTAAATGTTAGGTGAGGAGTAAATACATTTTGTAAACAGGTGACTAACGTTGCCTGTGTTCGTTTGCTATTGTTGCTGTACAAATGACCACAAGTGTAGTGGCTTAAAATGCAAATTTATTCTATTACAGTTCTGGAAGCTAGAAGCCCCAAATCAGTTTCAATGGGCTACGGTTAAGGTATTGTCAGGGTGAGTTCCTTCGGGATGCTCTTGGGGAGAATCTATTTCTGTCTTTTCTAGCTTCTGGAGGCACCTGCCTTCCTTGGCCACAAACAGGTGATGCCCTACAGTGTGTAATTTGAATGGATAGCTCCATCGAGGATGTCTCTGTGCCCTGAGTGGAGTTAACTGGTGCCTCTTCCTTATGACACTCCAACCTCTGCTGTGGTCATCACATCTCCTATTTCCTCTCATCTCCTGCCTTCCTCTTCTAAGGGTCCTTATATTTACACTGGGCCCACCCAGATAATCAATCGTCTCATCTCAAGATGCTTAACTTAGTCCCACCTGCAACCTCCCTTTTGCCATGTGCAGTAACATTCACAGGTTCCAGGGATTAGGACCTGGATATCTTTGGGGACCTTCACTCAGCTTATCACATCGCCCAAGAACTCTGCCTGTTAGTTGCTCTCTTGAGAATTGGGGAAACAGAGATGCCAAGAACAGTTCCTGTTCCAAAGTAGGAAGTTAGACTGGAATAGCTTCCATGTATTCTTGAGCAATGACATTTAAACATCCTGGTTCTCATGGGATAACAACAGCAGCCTGAGTTGGAATATATCCTGCTCCATACATCCTACAGCAACCATACAAAGCACAACTAAAAGTATCCTTTAAAATGTTTATAGCATGTTTAGTACTCAAATTTCATTTGCATGTAAGTAGGAAGAGAAATATCTGGTTGCACAATATTGTGAATGTACTAAATGCTATACTCAGTTGTTCACTTTAAAATAGTTAATTTTTTTCAGGTTTATTGAGGTATAATTTTTTTTTTTTTTTTTTTTCCAGGGTTTTGTGGGGGTACAAACATTATAGTTACACTTTATGTCTTTGCCTCACCCAAATGCGGGTTAAAGGCATGCCCTTCCCTCCCTTTAGTGCTCCC
>NW_012154062.1:1447667-1450138 GCF_000956105.1 Propithecus coquereli
AATTTTGAAACTACACAAGTACCATCCATAGGCTCACAGTCAAATCCAGACAAATATTAAAAATACTACAGAAGAGGCAGTTTTATGACCTTAGAGCATCTAGCAGAGATAGGGAGGGTTTAACCCAACAAGTTCAGGTACAAATGTCTATATTAAATTTTGAAGATGTTTTCATTTTATTTACCAATGATTTTTAAAGCTCTTTATTCATTAAAGGTTACTAAAGTCACATGAACTTGAAAAGCACTTGGGCTTATTTACTTAATTTGACACAAACATATGCATACATGGATCCTACAGCCTTGCTCTTAAAACTCTAGCATCGAGACCAGCAAAACTCATCAGTTCAAAAGGACAGTTGGATTTAGGTCATGCCATTGAGAATGAAAGAAGCAAAATTTCTCTTGTCTCACATAAGGCCTAAACCCTCATTGAGTCTCAGAGGAAATAGGGCATTAATTAACATCTTAAAGCACAGAGAGAGAAAATCTAAGCGCTTTCAAGAAAGAGTTTGGGTGCACTAGAGCAGTGGTCCCCAACCTTTTTGGTACCAGGGACCGTTTTCATGGAAGAAAATTTTCCAAGGGAAGAGGGGGATGGGGGGACGTGGAGCTCAGTTGGTGACATGAGTGACGGGGAGCGGCTGTAAATACAGATAAAGCTTCACTTGCTTGGCCGCCGCTCACCTTCTGCTGTGCAGCCCCTGGGTTCCTAAGTTTCATGGAAGACAATTTTTGCATGGACTGGAATAGGGGGGAAGGTGGGGAGGAGCTCTGCAGCCCAGTCCCTAACAGGCTGTGGACCAGGAGTGGGGACCACAGTGCTAGAGGACGATAAAAGTGGATGGCAAGACAACATAAAATCACAGAAATTCACCGTAGGACTTTATAAGGAGTCCAACTTCATTTAGATAGGTAGTATTGAATCTCCAGTGCCCCCAAAAAGAGAGATGCCCATGAGACCAAGCTATGTATTATCTTTATAATATACTTGGAACAAAGATTTTTTTTAAGTGTTTAAACCACACCCTTTCTTATCTAAGGCCCAAAGGAAGGAGCAGCCTCTTGGTGCATTCACTGCCTCCAACATGGCCATTTCTGCCTAGTTATGACACACACCAAGGTCAAAACTTTCTCACAAAGTAAATTTTGGTATCCCCCAAAGCCAAAGAGATCAGGTAACACAATACAAAAGAGAGTAGTTTTATGTCTGAGAAGAATCTTCTTATGACCTTTTGGACTCGATAAGGAAAACAGAAGACCCCAAAAGAGAGATGAGCGATGCCTTTTTTCCCTAGTTCCTTAAAGAGTCTGAGCCATTAGAAGCAGCAGATCTTAGCTGGGACAAACAGTTGACATTTTTGCTTTTGAACTTTTTACTAAAGATACCCTTCTAAATGAAACCAATGAGCTTTAACTCAGGTTGTAACTTAAGCAAGGAAGGAAGCAAGAGGTACCTCCAAAGAGGTGGAAAAAAATTTTTATGAGATCCAGAAAAGCCACAAAAACAGCTCAAAGAAAGGAAAGTCTCACTCGCCATAAAGGTATAACCCACATTCCTGTCTGTCCAAACTTTTTTAGGGGCTCAATTTCTCAGCTGACCATTTACTTATAAGAGTCTAAAAGTCTTTCGTGCCTCTCACAGGCAGGAGAAAACAGGAAATTAAAGGTTTTCCATGGAATAAATGACAAAGTTATAAAAAATCAAACCAGACTTATTCCCTGATGGGGAACTGAACCCAGGCTGTTGGGGAAAGCACAGAATTTTAACCATTAGGCTACAAGTTAAATTGGCCTCTGCCATCATTCCCACAGGGGCAACCTACAGAAGAGTTTTATCTTTTAGGTCAGATTTTGCTCTTTAATTTTGTCAAGAGAATTTTTAAGGCTAGCCATAACACAATTATGTGTCTGTCTTTTAATTCAATTCCCCTACTAATACACAAAGGCAATTTGTTTAGAGTAAGAGCTCTCTAAAATCCATCTTTCATTTTAAAGGATCCATCTTTTGGCCATTACTTTTCAATAATGTACTTATTCTAAAGCAACTTAATCTAATGGTAATCCGTCTCCCCAAGAATTTGGGAGACAGGGTTTTTAAGGATAGTGTGGCAGGCAAGGGATTAGGCAATTAGGTTCGTTAATTGGGGCAAAATTATAGAGATGTAGAAATCATCTTCTTGCGTTGCTCTAGTCCCTGGGGTCACAATTCTAGTTGAGTCGGTTTCTTGGTATGGGCCGCTGGTCTGGGTGGGCCAGTCGATCCACTGGAATGCAGGGCCTGGAAGAGATCTTAAAGACTATTTTTAGGTTTTTGAAAAGGTGATATTATCTACAGAGAAAGTTAAGAATCTTTATGGACACCAGCTATGGGGACAAAGTTAAGAATCTTTATGGATACCAGCTATGGGGAGAAAGTTAAGAATCTTTATGGATACCAGCTATGGGGAGAAAGTTAAGAAT
The DNA here is from genome assembly GCF_000956105.1 of Propithecus coquereli. NCBI lineage: Eukaryota > Metazoa > Chordata > Mammalia > Primates > Indriidae > Propithecus > Propithecus coquereli. The sequence goes on from NW_012154062.1 coordinate 1,450,130, forward strand.
CTTTATGGA
>NW_012154062.1:1451569-1492613 GCF_000956105.1 Propithecus coquereli
CGGGAATTAACAGAAAAACAAATATCAAAACGCAAGTTCTTTGAAAACAAATATACAAACTAGTATCTAACCTAATTATGGAAAAAGTAAAAAAACAACCAAAAACCACAAATACACAAAATAAGAAATGTCGAGGGGAAACTTGTGTAAGGGCAGAAAGGTGTGATACCCTTCCTCACCACTCATAAAGGGAACAGCCGACACTCCTGTAACCAAAGACAGGTTAGTAGGAGAAAACATAAGAAATTTATTTAATTAAAGTTTTATATGACACAGAAGACTTCAGAAATAAAGACTCAAAGACCCAGGGAAAACTGTGCACTTTTATGCTCAGGTATTGTTAGGTGGATAGCTAGGGATTCTGGGTCTCCTAGGGACAAAAGTGGGCACTGTTGTCTTGGTACAAGTGCCCCACTCTAGTCCTCTCCCGAGCGACGGCCATACCTGGGGAAGGAGGGGACACCCTATGAATCCGCCAATCAACTTGGCGCGCCAACTACAGAGAAATGCAGAGGACTCTCTAGCCCATGGGCCAAGCGGCACAGGTACCATAGAGTCGGGAAATTGACCTAGAACCGTGCGCATGCGTAGTAATGCAGCTTCAACTGTCCAATCAGAGTGGTTCCATGGTGACCTCTGAACCGTGAGGGAGGTCCCAATCCACGCACTATAAAACAAGACACGAACCATAACCAAGTTCCTTGCTTGCGCCCTCCCTTTTGCTCTCCCTTTCATGCGACAATGGGTCGGGTCATCATCTGTGGCCAGATAGAGTGAATCACGCTCTATAAGCCTATATCTTGCTCTTGCTCTGTAATCCTATCTTTCTCTTCTCAATAAATCTCATTTTTGTGCTAGCCTTACTTTGGAGTGTCTGGTCATTCTTGGACCATGAGCGCACCAAGAACCAACCTTTCGAACTGAAACCTGAGGTATGATGAAAAATCACTGTGTGAGATGTGATTGGACCAAAGGGGCGTGATCTAGCAGTTACCGACTGAGAGGGAAGCCCACTGGGGCTCGTCTGTTCAGATTCTTCTTGGCCTCTCTGGGTAGCATTTTTTTCTTCCTGGTGTAGAGCAGGAACCCTTCTGGAATGAGGGTCTTAGATCTAGCAGACCAGGTAGGTCAGAGACTTTCTTTATGGCCAGCTCTTACATAGAAAGGCAAGGGAAGGTCAGAGTAATATTCGTACATTTTGCGGCATGCTTTGGGGAGAGGGGTTCTAGTTTCTACGATCCGCCTTAGGGAAGAAGAATTCTGGTTTCTGTGACTCGGTTTTGGGGGGAACAGGGCAGGAAGCCAGAGAGACCTTGGTTCTGCGGCTGCTTCTGAGGCCTTTCGATGTCTTTACTTCAAAGTACCCATCATGCCAAAGGGCCATACTTTGGGGTATCATTTTCTGAGCCCCAACACTTCCGTAAGTGTAATTAACCCAAGGGTATTGCCAAGTATCCCCTTTCTGGCTGAGACAGGATAAATTCACGAGGAAATGCTACCCTAGGCGACCTCTAGGTAGGGCTGTTAGATAAAATACAGGATGTTCAGTTACATCTGAATTTCAGATAAACGATGACTACTTTTTTTTTTTTTGCATAAGTATGTTCCAAATATTGCATGGAGCATGCTTATATTAAAAAATACAGGATGTTCAGTTACATCTGAATTTCAGATAAGCGATGACTACTTTTTTTTTTTTTTGCATAAGTATGTTCCAAATATTGCATGGAGCATGCTTATATTAAAACATATTTGTTTATCTGAAATTCAAATGTAGTTGGGCATCCTGTGCTTTATCACAACCGTACTTTTGGGAGGCGGCCAGGCGAGAGTTCCCTGGATAATCTCTCCCAGGGCATGAATGCCTCTTGCAAATTTTAGCAGTGTGGTCAGAATTCTTTATATGGTGTGCTAGGAGAGAAAGAACCCTAAATAGGGAAAGTTGTCTATAAAGGAGGGACAGGTTGTCCTTAAAGCGTGGGTAGGAAGGTGGATTGGTACTCCATGTCTAGAGGGCCAAGCCAGGTGTCTCACGGTGGGTCTGAGGTGGGGGCTGCGAGGCACGTCTCCTTCTAGAAGGGAAGAGGGGGCTGGGGCTTCTCCTTTACTTCTACACATAAGGAAGCCCTCAGGCCATCTTGGCAGCACTCTTTAGTTGACATTTCATGACACAGTGGTGACGGCCTGTCTCCCTTCTTCACAAGGACATCTAAGAGGTATGACAACAGGTAGCACTGCACCCAGCACAACGATGGCAGGAAGCTCCACTTGTCCCTTGTGAGCACGAAGGGCTTCCCTAGCCAGGTGAGTTACTCTGTGCAGCAGATCTCAAACTCACCAGGCATCAGCATTACCTAGAGGGCTTGATTAAAGCGCAGGTGGCTCTGCCCCATCTCCAGAGTTTGTGGTTCAGTAGATCTGGGGTAGGATGGAGAATCTGCATTTCCAACAAGCTCTCAGGAGATGCTGTTGCTTCAGGGACCACACTGTGGGAACTGCTCTAAAGCAAAGCTTCTCAAACTGGAATGTGCATAGAAACAACCTGGTTAAAATGCAGAATCTGACTCACTAGCTCTGGGAAGGGGTCTGAGATTCTGCTTTTCTCACAAGCTCCCAGGAGATGCGACAGGAAGGCACTGGGTTGCCAAGCTCCAGGGAAGTGGTTTTCAAGTCTGACTGTACATTAGAATCACCTGGGGAGTTTTATAAAACTCCCAGTGCCTTGGCCACATTCCAGACCAATTCAATCAGAATTTCTTGAGTGGGACCCTGGCATTTGGATTGTTAAGCCCACGGGATTCCAATGTGGCATGGAAGGGGCTAAAAATCGCAGGTTCTTCCTGGGCGACACACACACACACTCCTATTCCTGTGAAGGAAGTCATTGCTTCTTGCATCTGAGGCTGACAAGAAAGTTAGTGGTCAGAGCTCTGACTTCTTCTGTCATTCAAAATAGAAGCTTTGGGGGTATTAAAATCTTGCAGAATATCTGAAGAGAAGGAGCCGGGTGTAGGCTTTTCCTTATCTGTAAAATGGGGGGAAATAATGGTTCTGCATCATAGAATTATGCAAAAAGATTATGTAAATAGAGAATTCATGCTACGTGTTTAGCATGGTGCCAGGCAAGCAAGTGTGCAGTAAATATCTTTAATAATATCCTCTGTCATCATTAACACAATCCGCGTATCCACCTGATGCTTCATTCCTTCCTCAGTGTCTCTGCCCTGTAGATGCCCAGGCCACACTTGAACTCCTCCATTGGCAGACAGCTTGTCTGTCGGGGACAGTCTTGAGTGTTGGCAACTCTTTCTCTTGGGCTGCTGTCTTATTTCTCGTAGGTTCCAATAACCAATTGCAGTTCAACGCCTTAGCTTGCTACCGGACGGTTCTCATTTCCCTCCTACGTAAGACTCATTTAATTATTTAAATCCAGTCTTAGTTCCGCCGTGGGTTAACCATGTCCAGTTCATACATATCCCATATTCCTCTCATGCCATTGTTCACATTTTTGGCCCTCCTGGCTGCTGCTTTTGCATACTTTCTGGTTTGTGTACATGCCAAGTCTCACGGAATTTATCTAGGTTTTGTCTTATTAGTGTCAGGAGCACTGCAACTGACCTGTACATATATTAACGTGGCCCAAGATGGCATGTGTTTTGGTGGCTGCATCACTGTTGACTTTCATGGAAGCTTGCTGTGGATTAAAGTTGGAGGCTTTCTTTCTCAAGTGCTTGCTATGCTATGCAACATAACGTCTTATCTGGACCTTGTATAACAACAATTTTTTTTTTTTAGCTGAAGCGTAAGGTATTACATTCTTGCATTTCACATTAATTTGCCCCATTTCTCTGCCTGAAGAGAGTTTTTTTTTTTTTTATTTCAGCATATTATGGGGGTACAGATATTTATGTTACTTATGTTGCCCTTGCCCCCCCTGAAGAGAGTTTTTTGAATTCCGATTCTGTCATTGAGTATAATCCTTCTCTCCCAGCTGTATGACATACCCGTTTTTCATAAACTTGCCTTCTGTAGTTTGTCGAGTTGTTAATTAAAGTGTGGAACAGATGGGACCAAAAGGCAAGCTTTGGAGAAGGGCACTAGAAATGCTCTTCCAAGTTGATCTGTATCCTTTAATTACCACTGTTCAAGTGGTTTCACACCCACCAACTGTACTAATGCCCAGATCGTATTTCTCCATTTTGCCCAGACATAGTTCATTGAAGACCATGTCAAATTCCTGGTTGTGGCCCAGATATTTAGTCTCTTGCATTTTTTTAATCTATGGGCTAGTCTTATAAAACAGGGAATGAATGGAGTCTGAAATCGTTTCTTCTTGGGAACCCATGTTGGCTTCCAGCAAGTGTTGCTTCCCTTCCAATTCACTCTAAAAAATACCCCCAGAATTAACATCAAGCCCACTGTTCTACAGCATACAGAACCATGCCAATCTCTAATATTTCCTATTGCTTACAATTTATCCATTAAAATTGACAGTGATTGAGCAACCTCGGTGAATCTCATGGTACTGTGGAATAAAATTAATCTAGAGATGAGATATTTAGAGTTACTTATTGCTTCCTTTTATCTTAATTTGCCCTGGGTTTTAGTTTCCTCTTATGAGTGTTCACATGATGTCTAAAGTCCCTCTGGTGCTAATATGATTACTTGTGCGACATCGAGGATATGACAAGAAACACAAAACTCCTATGTCTGGAGGACAGGAAACTGGGTATAAAGGACTGATGTTTGAATCTTGCAGTTCAAATGGTAGTTGTAGTGGGAGCCAAGGGGTGCAGAAGGATCCTGCTCCCCCAAACCCCAGAGAGCTTGCATTTCTTTGAGATTTACTCACTGTAGCAGTTTTGATCTCCGCCAGGCAGTACTTTGAGGCTGTAACCAGTAGCCTCATCTGAAAAAGCCCAAACCCCCCAACATAAAACATCCTCTGCAATATTCAGAAGTTAAGGGATTAGTGTGGAATTTTATTTTTCACTTTCCAAGTCAACAGATCTTATTGTTAACACTGTTTGGTTATGAGAACGCAAAAGATATACACTAGGCACAATAAAGCAGCGATATGGAGATCAGCATGTGTATTTTGGGACAATAGTCAAATCCATGGTCCCTCTGCCTTGATGAGAAGTAAATGGGAATGCAAATGGTTCTTGAAATTGCTTCAAAAAGTTCATTTGTTCCTCCCCTGCTCAAATCTCCCTAATGAAGACAATGGGCCTCTGAAGTATCTAATAGCATCTACCAACATCTTTATGTAAACACAAATCTTCAACGATGTCCATGGAGGTGAGTCAGTGTTAACCATTTGACTTTCTCACCACCTCACTCAACTGTGGCCAAATCTTTCATCACAGGGCTTATGGTTGTCTTTTTGTGGACAAGAGTGGGGTGCTGGTTTTTTTTTAATTTTTAAATGTATTATTCTAGTTTCTTAAATAAGCAAATAACAACATTCCCCCAAATGATTGAAATCTGTTGAATTTATTTCTCTCTAAAGTACATTTACATATATCATATACATATTTTAAATCCTTCACTGTTTTGCATGATTTCTATTACATAAAAACCATTTAAATGCAATAAATTTTGTTGCTGTAAAACAACAAAATACCCCCAACTTATAAAAACACGGGAACAGTTATATTCATAAACATTTACACAATAAATGTACTATATATATCACAGCTTCTATACATATCAGGTGACTCACTTGTCTACAAGGCTGGGGTTTACTTTACCAACAGTGAAATAGGGTAATATTTATGTACAACTATTTTCATAAAAAATAAAGCAATTGTAAAATGTAAACTTAATTTTCAAAATAGTCTTTAAACACTTGAACAATATCCACACAAATGACTGTTCCGTTCAAAAGACAGCCACCGTGAATGCCATCGTCTTCTAGGAGATGGCATTTCTTGAATGTGGTGGGTGGTAGCAAGGAACAGGTTTCCAGGACATGATATGGTACCACTAGCTTACTCAAGTCTGCCAAGGCTGACAGTTTGGCCACTGGAAAGGAGCAGGCTGCTATTTTGTCACTAATTACTTTCACAATTTGCAGGGGACATATGGCACCAGGACTGCAATGAGACTGAAATGATTGGTGGGTGGAGAAAATCTTGAAGGTAAAGAAATGTTCTACCATGCCAACGAGTTTGAGCCACGGTGGCTATAACCCAGTCAATAGGTGGGAAAACTTAAAAGCTTGTTTTATATTAAAAGATACAAATGACTGCCCTTCTGCCTGTCTTATGGTAATCAAGACTGACCCCATGGAGTCTCCGCTCGTGTAAATTTCTGTTCTAGAAATGGGTCCCTAAAACTTGAGGTAGGGGAGGCATTTAAGGCCTTTACCGAAAAGCTCTCGTCTGGACTGAGCAGAACTGCTAAGCAAAAAGTTCAGTGTTCCTCGACCCTTGCCACAGAAATGAAATGTTATCCATTTCCAGAAAAATCTGGGTGGAAAGGCAAAGATATCATCCATCCCTGGTTAGAGCTCAGTGTGCTAGTTTGTGTCTTGCAAAGGCAAAATACGTGGTCTTAGCTTCAAATATCTTTTTCATTACCTTTGTCACGTCTTAGTGACTCGGCCTGAGTGGACATCTTGCCTCGGCAGGGTCTGTTCACTGGCACCCTGGCTTCCTAAAGCCAGGGCAGGAGCACTGGACACCAGGACGTGCTCGCTGCTCAGTAGAAGCCCAAGTGGAGTGTGAGGCTGGGGGAGAAGCTCCTCTCTGCAGAGAAGATGCATCGTCACCTTCTGCAGAGCCCTGGAACTCAGGGCTCAGCACAGTGAGCCTCAGACCGGCAGTGTGGTCCTTAATTGAGCCTTCGGGGGCGGGGACTCTGAGGAGCCTCTGAAGACTTTGATTGGGGAAATACTAAGTGAAACTCCAAAATTCTCTCCATTAACCAGCATTTTCAGGGATTGAAGTTAAGGTGCTTATTTTACTAACACTATTAGTGAGAACGTAGCTCTCTGCCCTGCAAAGGCAAATGCATTTTACCCAGGTTCCTTCCCATTTCCAGCCTGGTGGTGGTTGCTCATGGAAAAGCGCTCAACTACTCAGCATGTTCGGTCAGAGGGGAATTCGGACAATCCACATCAGTGCTCCTGTGGCCGGTGCCTCGCTGCTTCCCCATCTGCACAGCAAGCAGCTCTGCCAGCCTCGGAAATGATGCGCACCAGCTTTCTGGAACATCACCCAGGCTGCGGAGGGACGCTGGAGAGCTACTGCTTACGGATTACAAGAAAGCCTTCAGCTGGGTGGTCCCTCAGAGAGAAGGTGGTATGTACCCCTCACTTACTTGCTCCAGTTCCACCCTGGTCCTTGGAAACCTCTGTGATGCAGTTTCCACCCCCTTTGTTTAAATACTCTGGACTTTTGCGTCTTAAAGTCTTATGTTCGTGTAACTTAACACATTCGCTGTGTGGGCACGTGTACGCATGTCAGAGGTCCCAGACGTATCAACTTTTCCCCTTACACACCTAAGGGGACAGTAAACTGGTTCTGAATCTCTCAGGAGCAGAGGACTGACCACATGTGTGGCTACCCCACAATTTATTGTCCCCCCCAGTTCAATTTGGTCTCATTACTCTTGCTCCTGTAGCTTAAAAAAAAGTATCTTAACGGCATTTAAAAATTAATGTGCATACATCTTCTCTCTAGAGTGGATATGATCATCCATGTCTAATGGTTACTTGGCTTTATAACCTCCAATGGCTTTATAGTAAAGTCCAACCATTTCAAATTATTAAGGCCCAAAATGAAACTTATTTCGGCTATTCCTTTTCCATATGATTTCTGAATCAAAGGGCTGTTTTCGTAAATGACGATAATTCTCGGAAGGAAATACTCTTGCAGAACTAAGACCCTGCTCGTCGGTCACAGAGCCAGTCCACTGCACGTCAAGAACAAATTAGGAAAAATGATATATTTGCAAAAATAGTTTGAGGCTATAGAGTTAATTAAAAAAAAAACATAACTCGAGTATAACTACCAACACTACTGCAGACTGGAGCCAAAGGTTAGCCTCCGAGCCCACGATTCCAATTCTCCGAATCAGATACAAAGACACGAGGCAGTGCGTTTAAACAGAAGACACTGCCCTCAACCACTCACTCAAACACACTCAGTCGTTGCTTTAAATACACCAAACATGCTGGTTAATAAAGTTTTAGTCTCTAGTTAACTATTTACACTCTATAATATAAGCAGTAAGCTCAAACAACTAAGGCCAGTGGCTCTTCTTTGGGGAGAGGCAGGAAAAAGAGACCGAAGTATAAAAATATTTAAAATAAAGTTTAAACCTGGTCCTAAAATTCTTTTACCTGTGACACTAGATGCTAATTTGTGCAACTGCGCACCTAGCATACAGTACCCAATCCTGGGATGCCCTGATATACTTTAGTGCTTGTGATAGTTCTTCAAAGTTTTAAAGAGGTTAAGGAAGCGGCACCAGGAGAGTGATTTGATCTCCTGTGAAATGTACACAAATACATAGATGATACGGTGGGTACTTACTAAAATCTTCTCAATATATTTTTCTGGACTAATTACAACAATAAAGAACGTGTGCTTTAAAGCATCACATTTTGTAATAAGCCCCAAATTGTCAGTTTAAGTGCTCTTAAAGTTACTAAGACTGCACAGGCTGCCTTTTTTTTTCTTTCTCTATTTTCCAGGTTACAAGGAGCTATGCCCTTGGTATTGCACGCAGTACACCGTGACAGGTTGACAAGGTTAGTTCAAAGTCATTTTTGCCCTGGTGATTCAAAGCTCAAAGACAGAATTTTCTAGCATACAGTCTTATTAAAAAAATTTAATCAAAATAGCATTTGAATTTAAGTTTAATAAAACAATATCACTATATATACTTTTAACAACTTCATTGTATAATCAAGCCTATGAGGTTTTTGACTTGCTTTTCACATCACACTGGTTATTAAGGACAAAAATAATGTTGATGTACATGTGCGATACACAGTCTACACGTTGATGCATATACACACAGACAACTGTAACTACCCACAAACACAACATTGGCAGGCGACAGAAAGCATTTTCTTTGACATCTGACGTACTATTCTCCAAAAGCCTGCACTACTACAGATAAACTACAAGGAGACCTAAGGAAACCTACCGTATGTACAATTAACTTGCAATATTTTCTTGCTGTCGCATTCAAGTCAACAAACTGTCATGCAGCTTCAAGTATTTACTGGCATTCTCTCTATGAAGACATTCTCTCTGCATGCAATGGGCCAAGTATTGTCCTAAGCAGAAGGCTGCCCACTTGGGTTTTGGACACTGTAAGTACAAGAGATGATGACTTTGGACTTAAGTCCTCCTTTTAGGGGGTGAGAGATGGAAAGGCATCCGAGAGAAGCAGTGACAAAGCACCTCCCTCTCACTACCAACAATCTGTCACAGGATGATGGCGATCTCTCGAATCCCCCGGAGGACTTGATGATGTCAGGCGTCAAAGGACTGGTGGAGAGAAACCTGGGGCAGACCAGGAGCTTGGCCTGGGAGAGAAGATGAGCAGAAAGCTACGGAGTAAGGTAGGAGGCCCAGAGGCTCATGTGCCCGCAAAGCTGACTGATCTTCTGTCAGAGTAACTCAGATGTTTTGAAACAAAAAGCAGATACTAAACCCCAGGTTGCACTCAACTCAACTCTACCTTTAACGAGTCCTCGGGTGCCACTTTGGTTCTTGGTTTTACAGTGCTAGTTTTACAACTGGAAGAGGGAAGGGATCATTCACAGCTGACGTGAAGACGACAGGTGGCTACCAACCTGCTGAAAACTTGAGTGCACAAGAGCTAAACTCCACAGACTTGGACCTACAAAGCTAAGAAACTTCCTGTGAATTCAGGCTGAAATAAGCTTAACTGCTGACTACAAGGAAAAAGCCAAAGGAATTCGAAATTCCAAGGGCAATTGAGAAACTTCTTTAAGGTCAATTTTCTTCTGACCGTCACTGATTAGGTGAAAAGACATACAAGAGCCACAGCTCGTGACAGAGGGAGCAAGAGGCAAAGGACAGCAGAAAAACTCCATGTCGCTTGGTGCATAGGCAGCAAAGGCCTCTTTCCCTGCTGATTATGTAAGTTCTTCCTCAACCTCAGACGTTCTATGGTTTGGCCACAGCGTGAAATACAACCTGGTTTGAGCCTTGGAAAGCCGGCCAGATTGTCCTCTTCCAGAATTTACTCCTTTCATGTCACTTCTGCCTAGGAACTGGTCCAAACTTCTGGATTGGGTAACAGTGGGAGAAGCACAGAGGGTCTTGCATTTGGCACAAGACCACCCTATGAAAATGCTTTCTCTCTTCTATTCTCTAGGAGCAAGAAAAAAGGTGACACATAATCCAGGAACTACATTTTTCCAGCAAAGGACTCTCCCACATGTTGGTTTTACTGAGATATTGCTTGGTTCAGTTAGACACTAAGAGTTAGTAAAATGATGTTTTAAAAAAGTGCACTTCAGAAATGCCTATGGTCTGGCAATAAAAGACTCTGCATGCTGGGAATTAAGTTTTGATTGCTAACAAGGAATCTCTGACACCTTCCTGTAAAAGCCAGCATGCAAGGTGGGAACTAAACCCTAAGACATTCACAGATTTTATACATGGGCCACTTCTATGGTCTAGAAGACTTATTTCCAAGGTATTTTGATGACTACCAAGATTTTATATACTAAAAATTAACCTTAAGTGTATTTACGTGAAGAGGAATAATGATTTATCACATGGAGAGAAATCCCCAGGCTCCTCCTGGGCACTGAGGTGGGGAGGAGGAGGGGTATGGAGTACCTGGAGAAGGGATGGAGACGGAGGGCTCCCCTGTACCGTGAATTGGGCAGCAGGCTGGCGCTAGCTCTGAAAGGAAACATCTTCAATATCTTCTGACTAGATACCACGGGAAAGAAATGATCACATGGTTGGCTAGGGGCCAGACTCTCAGAATCTAGTCAAGCCAGAGACTGTTTCCTCCCAGGGGGCAAACTCTGGGCCTGCCCCCTGCACTGACGGCAACCTTCCAGAGGCCTCTTCAGCCCGTCTCCTGAGTCTGGGCAGCGTCATGCTAGGGCGATCTGACATCCTGGCTCACAAAAGAACCTTTCGAGTTGTTCTGAAAGATAAACTACGCAAACATGGTATCCTGCAGCTTCAAAAGAGCCCTTCTTATCCAATGACAGATTAGCATATCCAGATGTCCCTGGAGTTAACATTGGTGAGTCATGGGACAGGACCAGTGCTGATGCTGAGTATTTCAGGACTACTTTAAATGTCAGAAATACTATAGCAAGGTACCCTTCGATGTATATTAAATACTATAAGTAAAATATACACAGACATTCTATATACACAGACACACATTCAAGCCAGTCAGAGAAGTTAATTTTTCTTCAGTTATTGAAACTCATAGATGACATGGTCTAGGGACCTCTCTCCCCTCTGCTTAGTATAAATATTTAGGCAGAAAACAGACATACTGATAACTTAGATTATAAGGAAGAAAGACAACTTGCTTGTGGAAATCTTGGATTCAGTGAGAAGCTACAGAAATGAATGAGGTACGTGGGCCATGTCGGGAACGAGCCTGTTCTGAAACGTAAATTTAGCCATTTCCTTTACCTAAACAAGATCGAGAATTTGAGTTGTTCAAAGGTGTGGCAAAATACTTACCACAAAGCAAGCAACTAACAAACTTAGAGAGGGGTAACTCTTCTCTGGACACTAGCAAACATAGACATTTATATAGGTGAAGGAAGTCAATGTTAATAAATAATTCTGTAAATAAATGCTGGTATATATAATAATATACCACTTAGAAACTACCACGGTTTTATAGCAGGTTTTCTCTAATTCACTGGAACCATGCTATTCACAGAGAGCAGCTGATTCTTTGGTCATAGTACCTTCAACTCACTCACGAACCGAGTAGAACTAGAAAAAATTTCTATGGCAGGAACAGGAATAATCAAGGTGATTCCATTAGTTCTGCCACTTGTGGAGATGACAGTCTTAGGGATGACAGACTTTCAAGGTTTGGAAATCAGAAAGTTCTAACTCACAGTGGGCTACCCTTTCACTCCTTTCTTCCTCTACAAATTATTATTCTGTTTATCACCTTGAGTTTCAAAGGGGCTGTCACTAGAACAAGCTCATGGCTGTAAGGTGAATAGAACTCTTTTGAGTAGATAGAAATGATTTAAAATAGATAAAGTATTTTTAGGAGAAAGTTCAATAGTACCAAAGTGGAGTGGCTATCAAAGAGGCTGAGACAAGAATAAACGAAGTCACTTTGCATATGCGACCAGCGACTGCCTCGGTTTTCCAACCACAATTCATTACGTTCAGAGTTAAAGAATACCCATTGTAGACAACTGCAGCTGCTTTCCTCCCTTATTTTGCCTTAAGGAAAGAACAAAAGGGGTTCTGTTTTCAGCATTTTGTTAGAAGGGAAGACCCCACTACCCCAACCAGGACATAACCCGATGCCCACACACATGTATATATGTAGAGTCAAACAGGATCTCTTCCTGGATGGAAGGGTATCAACAACAGAGATGATTCTGGATTCCTAGTCTAGACCCTGTGGGAGTGAGGTAACAATTCTCTTGACCAAACACATGCCTACTGCTGCAGCTCCCAAGAGCCAAGTATTGCCATCATCCTGTGGAAAACGAAATTAACCGGGTAGCACTCTTTCCTCAACGTTCAAGGGCAAAATGACTCTACCTCTTCTTTCCCTTGCTTGGCTGAAATGCAATCAACACTTAAGCAAGCCCATGTGCTTCCCTAAGTTCTGCAACCCTGCGGTCTCCACGCACCCTCCCTGCTGCCAGCAGGGTCAGAGCTCAGCAGTAAGTGCCAAGATGCACGCGGAGCTGCGTCGTGTCGGAACATCGCGATTCCCAGCATCGTGATTCTTAGCTCGAGCGTCTGTGAGCGCTCAATTCCACCTCTGTGACTGGGCAAGATTTCACATGTAAAGGCTTCTATTAACTCTGGCTAGAATTACTAAACTACAGTTTGTCCAGTTAAGTGTTTCACAATGGATTAAGTTTTTTAACCTTAAAAAAAAAAAAAAAAGTTGAACAGTTGATTTGAGAATACATAAAACAACTGAGCAGAGTGCAAACGAGAGAAAACCCGAGGAGGGACACATAATTCCCTCTGAAATCACGATCCCCTCCCCCTCACAAAAAAGGTGCATTAGTTCTCAAGTTGCAAAAATCATCAAAGCAAAGAAATCAAGAGCAAAGACAATCTGTACAGAAACTAACAAAAATATACAATAGAAAAAGTTACTAATGCACCATTTTGTCACAGACTTTTTTTTTTTTTAATATATTCACGGATTACCAGAAAGATCTTGAAAAATCCTATGTTGCTCCATGACCAGCACTTCCTGGCCGCAGACAGATTCTAAGTGACTTTTTGCTTAATGCTGGGTGTTTCAGGTCGGTGGTCCTTCCTTTCTGACACGTTGCGCTTGACCTTGGCGGTGATGGGAGATGAATCTGGGTTCAGCGAAGGGCTCGAATGGGACTTCTTCAGCCCTGCGGCCTCACTCTCCTCGTGACTCAGGAGCTCCTTGCCTCCTCCTTTTAGGATGCTGACGTAGATTTCATAGCGCGTTTTCTGCAGGCAAAGTCAGAAGACGAGCAGTCAGCAAACCGTTCACAAATGCACGTGTGCAACACACTGAAGGGGTTAACTGTCTGGTCAGTGTGAATGGCTGTTGAAGACCTGACTGCATTCTCCAAACTGACAAGTTACTTGGGTACTTACCGGGCACATGAGAAGCAACACAACAGAAGACTGATCAATTTAGGTAAGCAATTACTTAGAATTTGAGTTCTCATTTGTTCTAGGTGCTGAAGGAATGCCAACTTGGAGTTACTGGCTACAGATGGAGGGATCGTGAGTTCTGGACACTCAAGAAGGGTCTAAGTGGGAGGATCTGTAACCTCTGGTTTTCGGTGACAGTACAATAGTCACTTGAGCCCTCCCCGCCCCCCCGCCACGTAATCTAGGCCTCGCTGGAAACTGAAGGGGCTTGGATAGGGTTGTTTGCTCTTTCTTACTCCCTATAACTCTACGGTAAAGACTCAACTTGAGGGATCATTCTGTGGTGACTCTACTCTCCAGTCCCCTGTTCCCCTGTAAGACGACAGCACTTTCTAGAAGCTGCTCTGGGGTTCCCGCCATTACTTTTCTGCTTAGAGTACCCACCCACTTCTTAGGCTAGTAGCTACCATGAACTGTATGAAGCTTGCAGAATTTCAAATTATTTTCTGATGCTTTTCTCATTCAACAAAATTTCTTTCAATTATCAAGTACGTAGCACGTGCCTACTACTTTTCAAACAAGTCCTTGATTTCCCCTCTCATGTCTGCATATAGTTTTCTAAAAGTCTTTTTTTGCCTCTAGCCTTAACTGGCACTTTTTTAAAGTTCCTATCTCAGTGAATATGTAGAACTCTTGTGTATATGTTGCAGACTACAGAAGGGTCTCCAATTCTTGAGTTGATACATCCTGGTCAAAATAAGTCTTTCACCATCCTGCCTCGACACAGAACACCTAAAGTGTTTTATTTCTAAACAAAAGGACAGGTCAGTTACAAATTGTCTCAACAATGGCAGGCAAAATCTATTTTGACTATAGATCTTTTAGGGATTTTGGGTAGTCAGATTGGGTTTTTGTATACATCAGTTTTCAGTTAGTCATTGTGAAGTACTACCCTTTCAAGTTGTTTTGCTCAATAGTAGGAAAAAGCTGCTGGACATTAAATTTGTTCTGGGTTTGGTCAATATCCAAGTGGGGGTGCTGAGCTTTGGTTGATGATGATATTTATTGGGCGCCTGTGTGCTGATTTCAGGCCATTCATACAATAATCATATACTACTGGTAATATTATTATCCCCACGGTACAGTTAAGGAAACAAAGGCAGAGAGAAGTCGCAAGCATGAAATGAAACTGGGATTTGAACTCAGATAATCTGACTCTAAAACCCATGCTCTTAAGCTATGTATCTCCCCTTGATATGAAAATACAGGTATGTATATTTTAGGATGATTGCTCTGACAAACACTGTTGGTTGGCCAATCAAAAGCCATTCTCAACTTCCTCTACTCTTATGTCCTGCCCACTGCAAGGAATGATAAAACCTAAGATACTTTCTCAGCCTCTCCTGCAGCTAGGATGGGCCATGTGATATTCTGGGCAATGAGATGTAAGGAGGAGGCTTTTGGGGGGCTTCTGGGAAGGAGATTTTGATGACTAAATCAACCCACCACCAGTAGCTATCGTCTCTCAGATGCCCAGAAAGTACCCAAGTAACCTGATAAAAGGAATGTTCCTTCCCTGACATGGACATGATTCCTGAAGCTGCCACCCTGGGACACGGGCAGTAGCTATGAAGACAAAAGGATAACATGCAAGGCCTGAGGAAAAATGGAAAGACAGAAAGAGCCTGGGTTCTTGATGACACAATGAACTGTATCCAACCATATGACCCCTACCCCCTGGATTCCTGTTAAGAAGGAATAATAAATAGCCTTATGGGTTAAAGCCATTGTTTATCAGGTATTGTTATCTCTAGCTGAAAGCATAATTAACTGATACACATTCCAATTTTAATAAAGAAATAACAAAATGAATCAAAATAACGTGCTAAGCATGATCTCAGAAGGCCACATGGGGGTTTAATGAGGGCACTTGCTAGAAAAATGTCATCAGTATTAGATATCAGTACATGAATTGTGAAATCTGGGGGTTGAACTAGACGATATCCAAAGGACATACTGGTTCTAATCTCCTACTCATTGTAGGAATTCATTAATCCGTCTCTAAATCTACTACACTTTGAGGAAACTGATACTAATGGGAAAATTCACCTGAAAAACACATGAAGGACAACCATCTCATCCACTCATTCTACAGCTCCAGTTGCAAAGCTACTGTCTCAAAAGTAAACTGCATCAGTGTGTCAATCAACAAACAAAAGCACAGAGGAATGGCAGTGCATGAGTCATCAGCCCAGAAGAAAAGATAAAGCAGAGAAAAGGGTGAAAGCAAGGCCAAGAAAAAAAGAACGAACCGGTAAAAAAAAAAAAAAAAAAGAAAACCAAGGGGGGTTAAGAACCTCCAAAACGAAGGCCCCCAATTCCGAACTTAAAAAAGTTAAAAGGAACAGAGGCCATGAAACCCAGTAACATAACTTTTTACCATTCTCTGAGCCTAGCTTTTACTGTAACCAAACCAAATATGTCTCTTCAAAATATTATAGGGCAACATAACTTTAATCTCAGAACTATTCAGTGGGTATTAGTTTTAGCCACGTCTTTCCAGGATTACAGACTCATCCAAACGTGTAAATCCCATGCAGAGGATTCGCGGCCAAAATAAAATTGTCTCTGAGTAAAGAAAAATAACTGAAGGAAACCCTGAAGGTAATGGGAATGAACCTAACTTTAAAATTCCTCTCCTCTCTGATTTCTCCTTGTATTATCTTTTTGGGGAGAAGGAAGGTTGGACTTCTTCCTAAATATGCAACCCCATCTTTGGGAGGGTTTATGTCCTTCCTTCCCTTCAGAGAAGCCATGATTCTCATCTTTTTTCCCAAGACCAATTGTGAAATTTAAGTTTTAAGTTAAAGCTGGTGTGGAAGGAAAAGCTAAAGCAGCAAGAAGAGTGTCGTAAATCACTTTTTCAAGGTCTGTTGTACCACCTCGGACACTGACAACTTGATCCATGTTCAAATGGTCAACCTGGATGAAAGAAGCTTGTAAATGACACTGTGGCAGACACTGCTTTTGGAAGAGCCTCCTCTTTCATGCTAACTGCACTGTGATTTTTATTAAGAATGTCCACGTGCCCAGTCCTCTCACAGTTCAACCCAGACATGATAACCCCGTCTCCATTTGCTACTTTCTCTTGCCACCATGTGGCCTACATTTGGCCACTCACAGGTAAGTAGCAGTCTGCTAGGACACTTTTTGAAAGCAGCTATCTTGATAAAAGCTGGCAGGCAAAATGTCTGGAGCTATGGCAGCCATTGTGAGACCATGAAACCATAAACATAAAAACAAAAAAGCCAAGGTGCTCATGATAGCAGATTAGAAATTTAGAAAGATCACACATTCTTGATGACAACACTTAGCAGCCAGTAAGTACCCACTTGCAGTTTGCTTAAGTGAGATAAAGAATGTTTATACTGTTTAAACACTTAGTCGAGTTTTCTGTTATTTGTAGCCAAAAGCACTCTTAACTAATAAAATGGTCAACATTCAGCCTGGTTTCAATCATTAAAAAAAAATAAATCCCAATTGAATTGCACATGTACCTCCTGTCTTAATTTTACTTAGGAAAGGATTACTTGATCAATAACCTTTGGTGTGATGTAGCTTTGTTAGGGGTTTCTCTTTATAGTCAACAAATAATTTATAGACATTACTCCACTATGGTCCACACTGTGGTTACATAATGAATATTAAGTCAATGGCTATTTTATCATTTCCACTGAGAGTTTTATGCCATTTGTTTAATCTCTGTGGGTGCCAGAGTACATGTCTCCCAGTCCTTCCCTGTAAGCCTACTACGTGTAGGATATCCAAGAGACTCTAAAGGTTAACCAATAAACTGAGAGTTCCATACAGGCACACCTTCTTTTATTGCACTTCATAGATACTGCATTCTTAACGAATCGAAGGTTTGTGGCAACGCTGTGTTGAGCGAATCTACTAGCATCATTTTTTCAATGGCACGTGGTCATTTCATGTCTCTGGGGGACGTTTTGATAATTCTCATATTTCAAATTTTTTATTATTATAGCTGTTATGGTGATCTATGATCAGTGATCTTTGATGTCATTATTGTTAACTGTTTTTGGCACCACAAACCATGTCCATATACAATGATTAACTTAATAAATGGATGTGTTCTGACTGCTCTACCGACTGGCCATCCCTCTGTCTCTTCCTCTCTCCTCAGTCTTCCCAATTCCCTGAGATACAAAAATATTGAAATTAGGCCAATCAGTGACTCTGCAGTGGCCTGTAAGTGTTCAAGGGAAAGGAAGAGTCTCACATCTCTAACTTTAAATCAAAGGCTAGAAATGATTAAGTTTAGTCAGCAGGCACATTGAAAAGCCAAAATATGTTGAAAGCTAGGCTTCTTGCGCCGGTTAGCCAAGTTGTTAAATGCAAAAGAAAAGCTCTTGAAGGACGTTAAAAGTGCTACTTCAGTGAACATGTGAATGATAAGAAAATGAAACAGTCTTATTGCTGATATGGAGGAAGTATGAGTCGTCTGGATAGAAGATCAAACCAGCCACAACACTCCTTTAAACCAAAGCCTAATCCAGAGCAAAGCCCTAAATCTCTTCAGTTCTCTGAAGACAGAGAGAGATGAGGAAGTAGCAGAGGAAAAGTTTGAAGCTAGCAGAGACTGGTTCAGAGGTTTAAGGAAAGAAGCCATCTCCATAACATACAAGTGCAAGGTGAACCAGCATGTGCTACTGCAGCAGTAAGTTGCAAATCATCTAGAAGATCTACCTAATATAACTGATGAAGGTGGCTACACTAAGCAATACACTTCCCATGTAACAGCTTCTATTGGACTTTTATAGCTAGATAGGAAAAGTCAATGCCTGGCCTCAAAGCTCTAAAGGACATACTGATTCTCTTGTTAAGTTTTTAGGGGCTGATACCACTTGTGACTCAGTTGAAGGCAATGTTCGATTACCATTCTGAAACTCCTAGAGGCCTTAAGAATAATTCTAAATCTACTCTGCCTGTACTCTATAAATGGAACAAAAACGCCTGGATGACAGCACATCTGTTGACAGCATGGTTTACTGAATATTTTAAAGCCCACTGTTGAGACCTGCTGCTCAGAAAAAATGATTCATTTAAAAATATTACTGCTGATAATGGACCTATGCACCCAAGAGGTCTGACAGAAATATACAAGGAGATGAATGTTGTTTACACACCTGCTAAAACATCCACTCTGCAGTTTATAGATCAAGGAGAAATTAGGGCTTTCAAGTCTTATTATTTAAGAAATACATTTCATAAGGTTGTAATTGCCACAGATATTGCCTCCTCTGATGGATCTGGGCAAAGGAAATTGAAAAACTTATGGAAAGGACTCATCGTTCTAGATGACATTGAGAACATTCATGATCAATGGGAGGAGGTCAAAACATCAACACAAACTGGAGTTTGGAAGAAGGTGATTCTAACCTTCATGGATGACTTTGAGGGGTTCAAGACTTCAACGGAGAAAGTAACTGCAGGTGTGGTGAAAACAGCAAGAGAAATAGAAACAGAAGTGGTGCCTCGAGATGTGACTAAATTGCTGCAATCTCATGATAAAACGTTAATGGATAAGGAGTTGCTTCTTATGGATGAGCAATGAAAGTGGTTTCTTGAGATGGAATCTATTCCTGGTGAAGATGCTTGGAACATCGTTGAGATGACGACAAAGGATTTAGAATATTACACAAACGTAATTGACAAAGCAGCAGCACGGTTTGAGAGAATTGACTCTAATTTTGAAAGAAGTTCTACTGTGGGTAAAATGCTGTCAAACAGCATCACACACTACACAGAAATCTTTTGTGAAACGAAGAGTCAATCAATGCAACGAGTTTCATTGCTGTCATATTTTCGGAAGTTGCCACAGCCACCCCAACCTTTCGTAACCACCACCCTGATCAGTCAGCAGCCACCAGGATCAAGGCAAGATGGTTTCTCATCCTTAAAATCCACAAAATGGCCTAGAAACCCTAATCTGTGCCACGTGCTGCGTGCCAGCGCTTCTACCTCCGGGCTGACCTTGAACATGGCAGACACTCTCTTACTTGGGGACCTTTGGAACTTGCTCTTCTCTCTGACCAATAAACTCTTCCCCAGAAACCCACAGGGCTTCCTCCCTCCCCTCCTCCACCTCTTTCAGGTCTTCATGCTTGACATTGAGGCCCTTCCAGGCCACCAAAATCGAAAATCGCAACACCTACTCCTAGATGCTTCACTGCTTTATTTTTCTCCTTAGACTTCTCCCCAGGTAACAGCATCGTATTTTACTTTTAAAAATCCTTTATTTTTTCCCCCTCTGCCTTCAAGTACTAGATGCCATCACATGAAGGTGATGAAGACCTTGCTTCCGTTTACTAATATATTCCCAGGACTGGGAACGCACAGCACACACTGAATAAACATTTGTTGAAAGTATGAATGGAAAGAGCAGATTTTCCCATATCTGGCAGAAAGCATATTTTGAACTACTAATATGGCAAATTCCAGAAAAACAAAAACATGGATATATTAATAGATGTCGACACTAGATGCTAAGATCCTAATTCAGGATTCTCTGAGGACACACCTTTATCTTCGGTGTCCCACCATTCCCATATTTTTCACAAAAACACTAAGGTCTGAGCCCGTCAGTGCCGAAACTCAGGAGCAACCACTGGCAGAGGCGCGTCCATTTCCTCTCCACGCCCATCCGACCCCGGCTGTCAAGACACCGCGTGGCAAAACCTGTACAGTGCAGAGTGCCGGCTGCTTCGTGTAGGCCAGACGCTCTCTTCTCTACCTCACCAATACAGGAGGGGATCTGTTATTGGCACTAAACAAATAAATAACAATACTGAAATATTCTACCTTTGCTCTGACAATTTTTATAGCCACATGGTAGAAAAGGGAAGACAAAACAAAAAAAAGGATGTTTTAATTAATATAATTTCATGCCACAAAGTAATCACTACACAAGAATTAATAGTCCCACATAGGGCATATTAAAAATGAAATGGGATATTTAAAAATGAGTCCATGAAAAGCACTGTGGCAGTGAAAAAACCAGTCCTGCAGTCAGGTAGCCTGTTGTTGACAATGCTCCTAACTAACAAGTGAAGCCTTAACTCATTCTCCTAAATCAGGGCTGGGGAACCTACGGCCTCAATTAAGGCCACCTGTTGCCTTCCAGATCCTTAGGCGCAGCCTTTTTGGCTGAATCCAAATTTTACGGAACAATTTCTGAGTCTCCATTATGTAGCCCGTTCAAGGTATGTGTCTTTCATTCAAAAGGGCAAAGAGAATTTGAGAAAAAGACGGTGTGCCTCAGGGACAGTTTAGCTACCTTTGGTTGTGTTATTAAAGATTTTATCTTAGTCTCTGCAGATTCGTTCTCGGATCAGTTCTAAATCATTTCAAGCTACATGCTCAGCTTCCTTCCTTAGGAATGCTCTGACAGTGTAAATAGAGTTCTAGCAATCTGATTGCATAAAAACAGTTTGGGGATGGGATTTTTACCAAATCCAAGTGCTGTGGCTATTCTCTGCTGACAAGCATCTGACTACTGTTTTCTTGCACTTGGTCCATTCAGCAAGCTTTCTCCTTTAATTTCTTTCTTAAGATTTGCTATTTTCATGAAGCCTTCTGGGACCACCCAGAGCCAAAGACAACTCAAATGCACAAGCATCTATTAACATTCTTTTTTTTAGTTTGTAACCTCCTTACTACATTTTTTTTTACTATATTTATTAAGTTGATCTTCAACTGCCTGGAAAAATACTTCTCAAATATGTAGAGAAAACATATTTTCACTAGCAGCAATGCCTACCAGGGATATGTGAAAATTACCGTGTCCAAGCCGTGTAAGCTGCTACTTGGACTGAATGTTAATTGCCTGCTGAAAAAAGTCAGAACTATTGACATTCTTTGAAAAGAAGTTTAATCACATCCACACATATATTTACATGCATCTGATCGAACAGTTTCTCTCCTGAGCCCTCCATGCCATTTTATATTTCATTTAATAGAATGATCTCTCCTTTTGACCTCTGATACACAAATATGATAGTAACAGCCTGAATGAAAATAAAACTGGGCCGCAGTTCCAACTCACTACTCCCATTTGCATTCAGACCTCGCTGCTCTAGCAATCAAATCCTGAATACATTTCCTCCTGACATTTCGCTTGCTCATGCAGGCAGGGTAAAAGGCCATCTCAAGACAAAATGAGCAGAAAACCAATAATGTCATGTACATAGCAAAATACTCTGGTCCTCCATCTCTACACTGGAAAACAAAAAGAAACCAAAGAACAAAACAAAATAAGGAGCTTCTGAAGTGACTGCCATTCAAGTCAAGACTGTTTACCTCCCTTCCGCGTTCTATGGGAGGATGGCAAATTGAGTTATAGAGACTTTTTCCTTAACCAGTTAGTTCACCCATCACTATTTACCTACTAACGTAGGAAAGCAAATACATTCAAGACAAAGTTCTTATGTGAAAGCTATGCTGGGACTTACATTTTAAAAAGAAAATGTTGAGTTTTTTTTTTCTTTCCCCTATGCTATTCCCATATCATGTAGTAGTAACCCACTGCCTAAATATAGCAAATACCACACATTTTCATTTATATAGTTTGCATTTGTGGCTTTCTGGGAAAACCTAAGGAAGTGTGAATTCCATTCTTTTGATTCATTCTTCCTTTCTGCCCTATTGCTCTCTAAATGAGCTTTGGAACTTTTAATTTTTATTTAAAAAATTTAAAAATTAAAAAGCCTTACTCTTACATAATAATACAAACAGAAGAGTCCAAAAGCTCAACATTGATACAGACAAAAAGGACTGGGTCTGTAGAAAGCATTATGAGGCTTCATTTGTATTCTGTTGCCCTGCAGCCCCGTGATGCTCTTACAGAATCAGGTCTTTGTCTGACTGCTGACTAGCTCTACCTCATTCTTCACTTCCCTTAGACAGTCCTCCCCTGCAGGTCCTTCAGTGAGGAAGGAGAGCGGAACAGCCATCAGTGGACTCTCCCCCACCTCTGGGCCTTGCTACTGCCCTCCCTCAGAACCCATCTGGTAGCCAGGACTAGAAGGAGAAGGCAGGTGGTTTTACCTTTGCATGGTAACATCATCATCTTTGTGGAGAAGAATGAGAACGAGACTTAAGTTGATACTACGAGTATTCAATTCCTGCTGAAAACTAATTTTTAAAATACTGCTCCCTCTCTCATTTGTTACACTTTGTTCCTCTAGCTCGCGAAAATCCTTCCTTAAAACCCAGTCTGTATGAGTGTTCAGTTTTTCATCTCTTAAAAAATTAAACTCAAAATTCTTTTTTTCTCCTATTTATTATTTGTATGTACTCATGGGGTACGAGTGCAATTTTGTTACACTGATGTTGCATTGTGGGGACGTTGGGCCTTCAGTGCATACATCACTGAAGTAATACGCATTGTACCCACTAAGCAACCTCCCATCACCCACCACCTCCCTACCCTCCCACCCCTCCAAGTCTCCGCTGTCCATAGCTCCACACTCTGCTTCTATGTGTACACCCTACTCAGCTCCCATTTATAAGCGAGAACACGTGGTATTTGTCTTTCTGTGTCTGAGTTGTTTTGCGTAAGATAATGGCCTCCAGTTCCATCCATGTTGTTGCAAAAGACATGATTTCATTCTTTTTTGAAGTTGAATAATGTTCCATGTGTGTTTATACCACATTTTCTTTATGCAGTCCTCCGCTGATGGACACTTAGGTTGAACAGTGCTGTGACAAATGTATGAGTGTGGGTATCTTTTTTATATATTGATTTCTTTTCTTTTGGGTCAATACCCAGAAGTGCGATCGCTGGATCCTATGGTAGTTCTATTTTTAGTTCTTTGAGAAATATTCATACTATTTTCCATAGAGGTTGTGCTAATTTACATTCCCACCGACAGTGTATAAGAGTTCCCTTTTCTCCGCATCCTTGCCAACATCTGTTACTTTTTGTCTTTTTAGTAATAATTGCCATTCTGATTGGTGTAAGATGATATCTCATTGTGATTTTAATTTATATTTCTCTGATGATTAGTGATGTTGAACATTTTTTCATATACTTGTTGACCATTTGTCTTCTTTTGAAAAATGTCTATTCATGTCCTTAGCCCACTTCAAAATTCTTAATTTAAAAGTCTACAAAACTCACTTAGAATATGTCACACATTTTATTTTCTAGGTAGAAAATAAGTCTTTCTCTATAAAACTCACTCTATAAAACTAGAAGAGGCATTGTTCTACCAGATGCATAGATATCAATGTAGGGACAGGTTTATTGGGGGCAGGTCCATTGGGCTGCCTCTCTGGCTTGGGGGCCAAGGGTATGCAATGCTTCAGCTGGCTCAAGGGTGGGTCTGGCTGGTTTTTTTGGAGGGGGTATCCAGAACATGGATGCCTGGCCAGCTTGTGTGAGGGGAGGGTGTCCACCAGAGGCAGGCCCACCAGGTTGTTTCTCGGGCCGGGTATGCAGACTGCAGCTGCTCTGTGGCTTGGAGACATGAATGCCGGGGGCCTGTCTGCTGGCCTGCACTTCCTGCCAGGGGCAGGGGCACGTAGTGGTTCTGTAGGCTCAAGAGTGTGTCCACCCTGGGTGGGACCACCAGGTTGTTTCTCCAACTGAGGTTGTGCGCTTGTAGCTGCCCAGCCAGACCAGGATTATCAAGACCATTCCTTGGCCCAGACACTGAGTAGCCAGGGTTGTGGCACTGCAGCCACCCATGTGGGCTTGATGGAATGACAGCAGAGCCCCAAGGCTGGAGGGGAGCAGTGGCTCCTGGCCCCAGGGCAGGATGCACTCCAGTAAGTGCATCTGGTTTCAAGATGGCACCGTACTGCAGTAGCATGCATAATGAGGGGGAAGTGAGGGGTGTACAACTTGTGCTCCTAATCTGAAGCAATGCAGCTGTGTTAATTCCAGGCAGCTCCCCAGCCTGGGCTCAGGGCTGATAAGGATCGTGGTATTCTTCTGTAGTAAGGACTCCAGATATCTGCAGTGGCAACAAAGGCTGGTGGGGATCTTTTGCTTAATTATTCCCCTCAAGAGGAAGTCCCTCTCGACTGAGCTGATCCCAGCAGGGGAGATGGGTTGGCAGAGGCAGGGTGACCTATCACCCTTGCTATGCTTCCTTCCTGGGCTTCCTAGCCCACAGGGATCTTCACCATTCCCCAGCTCCATTCCAACACTCTCCTGCCAACGTTTCAGGCAAGTTTTAGTTGTTTATTTGTTGCCATGGTCCTTTTTTGTGAGGGGGAAGAGTGCCAGATGCTTCTAGTCAGCTATCTTGCTGACATCACTCCTTAACCCCTTTTCTCTTGCTGCTCTCAAGATTCTCTTTGTCTGATTTTTGACAGTATGATTATAATATGTCCTGGCAAATTCTTCTTTGTGTTGAACCTGACTGGAGGTCTTTGAGCTTCATGTACTTGAATGTTCGTATATTTCTCCAGATTTGGGAAGTATTCAGTCTTTAAATAAGTGTTCTTTAAATAAACTTTCTGCCAGTTTTTCTCTCTCTTCTCCTTATTGTCTCCTATGATGAGAAAATTAGCTCTCTTGATGGTGTTCCATGAATCCTGTAAGCTTTCTTTATGCCTTTGCATTCTTTTTTCTGTTTTTCCTACTGACTGGATCTTTTTAAATAACATGTCTTCGAGTTTGCAGATTCTTTCTTCTGCTTAATCAAATCTGCTGCTGACATTTTCTATTGTGTGTTTTTTTTTTTTTAGACTAGTCAAATGCAGTAGTGAGGAGGGGTGTTAAGTAGTAGAACAAGGAGTTCAATCTGTAACTGATTGTGAACAATCAAGTGAGATAACTCACTACCTTCAGGTCAGCCTCTATTGCATTTTTGATTTCAATCATTGTATTCTTCCGCTCCAGAATTTCTATTTGGGTCTTTTAATGATTTCTGTCTCTTAAGTGAAATTTTTTGATCTTGTATTGTTTTTCTGATTTTGTCGAGTTGTCTATCTATGTATTCTTGTGGCCTACTGAGCTTCCTTAAGACAATTATTCTGAATTATTTTTCAGGCAATTCGTCACCATTTCTTTGACATTGGTTACTAGAATATTACTGTGTTTCTTTGGTGGTGTCATGTTTCCTTGATTTTTCTTTTGTGTTCCTCAAAGTTTTGCATTGCTGTTTTTGCATTTGAAGAAGCAGTTATCTCCTTCAGTCTTTTTCACCCTGTCCTTGGGTGAGAATACTTTCTCCAAACAGCCTAGCTATGGATTCTGATGCTCTTTCAGATCTTTTCTATGAATGTGCCCACTGTACATCTCTTGTTACCAATTAGGGGGGATTCTCAAGATTGTTTGTCTTCTCTTGATCCTGTAAGGCCAAGTGCTGAGAGCCTCCCACTTGTTTTCCCTAGGGTGGTACCCTGTAATGCTCAAGTTTGTATGCCTTCTCCAAATCCTGCAGAATTGAGCTGGCTGACTGTATAAGAGGCTTGTACTTATTGTCTGTTGGGGCATGCTTTGGGAGCTGGCCTGGGGTGGGGCTGGAGTGTGAGGTGTATGGAGCATGTGGAACGCCTGTGTGCCAGCTGGGGGCAAGGCATTCCACGTGGCTTGTGGGGAGCTTCCTGATGGGAATCTGCAGAGCAGTTAGAAGGCTCAGTGGTCTCTCTTCCCTGTTCCCAGTCTTTCCCAACTACCCAAGCTGTGCCAATCTCTTCAATATTCTAGGTAGGGTGGGAAACAGTTCAGTCTCTTAGGCAATATCCTACACATCCAGGGGAGCTCACTCATTATACTCCCATTTTCCCCCGTGGAAGAAACTGCAGGTTGGTGGTGGTAGGGGGGCTCGCTCAGCAGTGAGCTGTTCCACTGTGAGGTAGAGGTGGTGTAGGTAATGTGAAACCGTTCTTCTTACCCTTTTCAATGTGTCTATTCTTAGATTATACGATCCAATGGTGTGCTGAAACTTCTCCACAGGCCCCCTGGACTTCCACAAAGGTACCCTTGTTCGTGGATATTTGTCTAGATCAATGCTTCTGCAGGGGGATGACAGTAGAAAGCTCCTATTCTGCCATCTTGTTGACATCACTCTATTCATTTGTTTAATTTTTAAATATACCTACTAGAAAATTTTAAATTACACATGAGTGATTTACATTATGTTTCTATTGGAGGGTGCTGGTCTACATCACCCGACATTCTCAAATTGAAATATTCTTGTTTTGTGTTTAACCCTCTTAGGGATCACTGTTAGAGTGAGGTAATCTAATGAGCAAATTGGTATTAGTGTGTCATTCTCCTCAAAAATATAATTGGAGGGACCTTATTAATTAGTTCAACCAATCCCATCTCAGTTCTATAACCAGGAAACTGAGGCTCAGAAAGGATAACTATGTGCCAAATATATGAATAAGACAAAAATGGCCTCCCCATCTGGTCCTTTTCCAATTTTACTATTTTATCTCTGAGTGTATTTGTCCTTTTCCTACAGATAATACTATAACCTTCCTACAGATAATACTATAACCTCAAAGAGTCACCCTTATCAGAACAGGCATATAGTAAATGATTGTTGAAGGAGGGATTTAGGGAAAGGGAGTAATTTCAAGTCATATGATCGGCTGCTTATTCTGCCTTCTCAGGTATGACCCTAATTCTTTGTAATGATTTACTTAAAATGTGGTTCAAAGAATCCTGTTGTTTTCTTCCCTTCAAAGGCACCTGTAAATCATTTACAGATTAAAATTCAGAGCTGCTTAGTCTTCATCATGTAATACAAAATGCAATTCCAAGTGACAATGCAAGAATTATGTCATCATTAACTGGACTGAATGTCTAGACAACTGTTGCTCTTAGGTCACTAGCGTTTGACTCATAATACAGAGGCTCCTTGACTTACGATGGGGTTACATCATTAAGTAGAAAATATTAAGTCAGAAATGCAGGTACACCTAACTAAACATCATAACTAAGCCTAGCCTACCTCAAATGTGCTAAAACACTTACGTTCACTTACAGTTAGCAAAATTATCTAACACAAAGTCTATTTTATAATAAAGTGCTGAATGTTTCATGTAAGTTATTGAATACTGTACTGAAAACGTATTGCTTTTGTACCATCCTAAAGTCAAAAAATTGTAAGTCAGACCGTCTTAAGTCAAGGATTGTACTTAGCATCCCATTAAGAAAAGAAAAAGAAAACTCTTAAATTTCTCCAAGAATTCTATTAACCCGCACTATGACAGCTTCTCAGAACCAGATATATAATCACCTTTGTGATGTCTTCCATAAAGGAGATAGCACTTGCTTCCAGCCTAGATTTGGTTACTAAGATTGAGACTCTTGCTACCAATCTACTTTAAGTAGGTTAATGGAATTTCTCCCTTGCTTTTATTAGAGAGGAAAAGGGAAATAACTGCTATCTCCATATTTTTATGATCAAGGCCACTTATAACTTAAGAGCTAGATAGTTTTGTTCCAGAGGGTGAGTTTGCCTGTGACAATTGGCACTGTATTGAGATATGTCCTTGCGCTGCTCCTGTGAAAGGAGAAATAGTCCATAGTATGGCCTCTAATGTGAAAATTACTTCTCCAATGTTGACAAATAAACCATAAACAATCTGAGGAAACAGGGCTATGATCACAAACAGAGACCTTGCTCAAAAGGAGACTTACCAAATTAACTACCCACCTACCTACTATGCAACAAAATACCCAGGTGTAAAACTAAAGTTTTACAACCTGAAATGTATATTATATGTGCTTCTAGATATGGGCTCTTTTTGGGTTTCCCTAATGAGTCTATATGGAATGTATTCTTTTTCTCAAATACATCGATTTGAGAAGGAATCATGCCATTTTAAATGCCATCAAAAACTAGAAATTCAGAAAAAGATGCATCATGTCCCAGATTTCTTAGATTTTAAATATTCTGTCCCAAGAAGTTTATATGTCTCATTATAGTGGACATTTGTTGTTTCCAAAATTGAATTTCCTAGCCATGTGGTTGGTGTGGGCCCTAACTGTCTTAAGCCATAAGCATATGCTACTCCAGGTCGCAGTTTAGGGGTGGGCATTGGGCTGAATTCTAGCCCATTAAGTCAAGGGACCTTTATCCTGTGGTCCCCAACCCCTGGGCTGCAGACTGGTACTGGTCTGTGGCCTGTTAAGAGCTGGGCCACACAGCAGGAGGTGAGCGGCAGGTGAGCCAGGAAAGCTTCATCTGTATTTACAGCCACGCCCCACTGCTTGCCATCCCCTCTGCTGCCCCCCATGAAACCTCTCCCTGGTGCCACAAAGGTTGGAGACTACTGCTTTATTCTAAGTCTTTGGTTTCAGTCATCAGGGAAGTGGACTTTCTCTTTTTCCTGCTGGAGTGGAACATGCAAATACATACACATGGAAGCACACGTTCAAAGATCTAACTAATACTCAAAGCATATGAAACTGGTGGCAGCCTCTATAATAGGCTTTGCAAACTGAAATAGCTTCAGGGGCCAGGCGATGGCACAAATGTAGAAAGCTATTAGATGTGACATAATAGGGGGCAGTGGGAATGAGACTGCTTGTCTTTCCTAAATGCATTTAGATTACAATGAAAACAAATTCGGCAATGTGCTGGCCAGAGAAAACATGTTGATGTTAGGTCTGCTGGTCACGTAAAATTCACTGGCAACCTGGCTCTACAATGACCCCTGGGAGCTGGCTATTACCCTGACCTTCAATAATCCCTCTGAAGTAAACCTCTCACAGCCCAGCCATGTTTTCAATATGGCTGCTGTGGCTCCTTCCTCTCCCTACTCAGGGGTGCTCAACAGAAGGATTGGTTACTCAACCTACTGCAAACATCTGAAGTGTTGCATGAAAAATATCTCAGAAGAAACAGCATCTTCTCTTTCTAACTGCTGTTGTTTTTAAAGTTGAAAAAACATAAAGCCAACATATCAGGGCCAACTGCATTGCTATCAAAGGAATTTCTTTGATGATGCTGTTTCTTAAAGGGCCCGGTGTTTCCCAGCACAGCTCCACCTACTGTGTTTGACTGGCAGGGGCCTTGCCAGTTTTTACATCTGATACGAACAATCGATCTGCCCCAGATCTTGATAAGTTTCTTAAAGTACCAGAAGCATAGGGATCAATTAAAACATTTTTAAGTAAAATGCGAACTGAATAAAGTAGACATAATTTATAAGGAAATGTGGCTATGTCTGATATCTATGATGTCTAGATGTAGACTTGTGATGCCTCACAACTCTTTCAAAAGAAAGATTAGATTCCAAGTGAACTCTTCCAAGAAAATGGCAGCCACAGCTTGGGGTACCAATTCAGTCAAAAACTAAACCACCTCTTCCTCTCTAGTTAACAACCAATGAAAACAGCCCATTCGGAATGAAGTTTGCTGCTTTAGGTAAAAGTGAATCTTTTCCTAACAGGCCAAGAGGGAAGTCTCCTTGCCTTCTGTAGATTTTTTTAAAAACCTGAACCTATATATTTACCAGAATTCTAATTATTTGCTGTCAGCCAGAGTTTGGAGAATTTCTAAGGCAGAGATTTGGCTCACCACGAAGAATTGTTTGTACTCAAAGCAACTTGGGATACAAACAAATGCAATGCATAAAGTTAGGAACACTCTGGTGTTATTATTATACTAACAGCTTAATATTCTGCCAAAATAAAAGTGTCTTTTGTTACCCAAACTTGTGAAAATTATAAGAATTGCTCTCAAACCAGGGGAGGCCTCCCTGGCGATGACCTAGTGTGGGAATAGGTGTGACAGCTCATTCGTGCCTGTGATTCTGTCTTGATGACAACAAGATGGATTAAAGCCCTTCTCCCTGTCACTGCCCATCTGAGGGTGCCCACCAAACTGCAGGCACTGCTGTCTGTTCTCACCTGCCTATCAGATTTGATTTCATGGGAGCTTATGGTCCTGTGAAAAGAATTAATACTAAGTCTTCTCAGAGAGTTCCTTTCCTCTGATGTTATCTTTTATACACAGTAATAAAATTTCATTAATTCATTCAACAAGCATCTATCAATTCATCAGTGTTCTAAAAGCCGGGGATAGAGCTATGAACAAAATGGTCAATAACTCTCCTATCCCCTGTTGAGGCTGTGAAGAAGCCTGCTCAGGGAATATTGCTTATGAAGTAAACGATGCTATGCAGAGACTCTCCACAAGCCCCCACATGTGGCCGAAATAATAGCAAAGTGGACTCTATGTGATATACCACTTCAATTTAAGTTAGTGCGGAACAATGATTCACTTTTTAAGAAGCATTACTTTTACAAAACTCTTTTTAGATGACATCTGTGCAAAATGCGGTCACCTTCCTGGTAGACACAGGCTAATGACCTTGACAGACAAGTCAACGTGCTGGACCTATTAGCTTATGAGTCTGATTTCAATGAGTCAAGGGTCGGGGAATGCTATCTTCATGCCCCTTGAAGTGACAATTTGATGAAAGCAAGAATTAATCCCCACAAAGCTTGGTCTAACTTCATGTCAGGGAATGAAAAGGCTGGCTCTTGCTGGGTTACGTTTTCAGAAAAGGTGCAGCCAGTAGATTCAAAAGCAGGAAGTGCTTCTAGCATGACGACCTTCCCATGGTCTTGTGGCCACCCCCATCTCCTGGGGACAGGCTGTTCCTCTTCAGAGTCAAGGGCTTAAGCAAGGTGCCGAGTGCCGGTGGAAGCGGAGACTGAGGTGTTGGGAAATTTAATTAGCATGTGTGAAACAAAGCAGGGCCCATGGCTTCAAGCCACTCCAGAAGTGTGAAGAATAATGATTGCTTTTTGAGAACTCCTATTTCCCAAGAATGAACGAGCCTGGGGAGAGATAAGTGGCTTATTTTTTTGTTTTTGTTCTTTTCTTTCACTAGTTTTCCAAGTCTTTTGCTGGCAAGGCTTCCACAGCTTTTGTTAACAAACTTTTACCTTTACCAAAATAAAGATTTCTCTTGATATTGCAATCTGCCCATCTTGCTTGACTATGAAAAAACCAGTACGTGGATCTGTAGTGGAAGTGCCATCTTTTGAACCAAATGCCACATTTGATACATTTGATAATAGGAACAGTTTATCTTAGAAGGAGACTTTTTAAGGCTTTCATGAAATCCTGTCCAATTCAATAAGCAAGCGTAAAGCAAGGTTGGGAATGAACTTGGGGTCCCCGCCCTCCAAAAACTCATGGTGTTGGGCAGGGGGAGGGGTTATGCAATCACTGTACATACAAAGATAGACTGAAATAACTCTGAACAGAGCAAATTGTGGCAAATACCGTGACAGATTAATCCTAGCTGGTAGGTGTAGGGTAGGCTTTTCCTAGAAGGCGCTGTACCTTGAAAGAGGAACAGGACTTTCAGGAACGAAGATGGTGGGAAGAGCCTCGGAGGCAGAAGCAAGCAGATGAACAAAGGTATGAAAGTGTGTTTGGGGTTAGTGGGCAGAAGTGTGACTAAAGTACACAGAGGCTGGTGTGGGAAAGACTAACGCTATGGAGAAGCCAACACTCTCCGGTTAAGCACTGGGATTTTATTCAGAATATACTGGGGGTGAGGGGGTGAGGTCGTGAGAGAAAACCTAGGGCAGCTGTTGAACAGAGGACGGCCAGCATCTAGGTTGAGCGTCAGAGAAAAAACTGGCTAATGGACGTGGAATGAACTGAAGAAAGGACAGACAGTCGGCGGGAGAGATGAGAAAGCCGGGACTCAGCAGAGAAGAGTAAAAGCGACGAGCAACGCCCGTGGGAAGAAAGGGCCGGTGCAGGGCGCTGAAGAGACGGCGCCAGGATTTGTACGCTCGGATGGTTGCAAGTTTCAAGCCTCAGGAGGAAACAGGATGATAAGATGGACACAAAGGAGATGAATGGTGGGAAATAAAAGGGGACAGAGTCGCAGTCAACAAGAGTAGCTATAGATGGGGCCAGCACACCCAACAGCAAAAGAAATATGTGAAAAATTGAAAAATAATTGATTATTTCTGTTTTGTACCACATGCTACCTACTTAAAAAAAAAAAAAACCAAAACACCATTTTAAATGTCAGAAGGTGTGGCTAAACGGGGAGAGTCAGAAGTCAGAGGGTCCTGCATAATCCGGACACTAGTTTGGGAGGAAATTTAGCCAAAGGAAGCGCTGGGAAATATACTGCTTTCGAATGGCTTGTAAGTTTTCCACCTTTCCGCGCCAGGGCATATGGGTCCTCACTGTTCTTTCTAACAACCACGCACGTGCCACAACGTATCAATCCCTCTCTAACGAGCAGTGAATGACAAGAAGGAAAGCGCACTGGTGTCACCTAACAGCAAGAACGTGCAGGAAAAAGCTGATGCTTCATGTCAACCCACAGCTCATTTCCTTCCTTGTACTTTTTTTTTTTTTGACTCAGACTCTGCCGGAGGAGACACAGGGACACAGAAAGCAGCTGTCCACTCTGGCATGTCCCTCTTCTGTTCTCTCTTTTCTCCCCCCACAGCAGGCGCACACCGTTCCAACCACGCATGCTCTTTGCTTTGAAGTGCACGAACCGGCAGCGACGCTTTGGTGTTTGTGTGGCACTTCAACGGCATCGCAAACAAGAGGGGCCACCTTGGCCCGGACTGAGCCAGGAGCTCCCAAGTTAGAGCCAGGGCCAAGGTGTGTTTCCCAGTTACAGTAACTGTAAAAAGCAATGTTGCCTCGTGGACAAACCATAGAATAGCTCAGTAATAAGCGTTTATGAACGTCGCGGTTCGACATACCTCAAACTCCAGATAGTGATCCTTCAGTTTGTATTCGTCCACATCCTTCGCTTTGACCTTCTTGTCGGGGGGGTACGAGCGATGCTCGGCCAGCTCGGTGGTGATCTGCTTCAGCTTGCTTTCGTGAGATTTCAGCTGCTCCTCCTGCAGGAAGTTGGTAAGCCATTTAGTGTCCAAAAAATAAGTCAATAAAAAAGCGTAGTGGACTTTAAAAAAAAAAAATTCCCTACGCTGAACAACTTTCATTCATTAGAAGTCCCATGTGCCTCTGCTGCCCCAGCTTCCCAGCTTTCTCACACCAGTGTTCGCCTGTTTCCCATATTCCTTCCCAGGGTGGCAACCAAGGCCAGCCTCCCTAACCAGGCCCCTTGTCACAAAACCAAATGGATTCGGAGCTGTTTGCCACTGAGTTGGGCCCAGGCTTCTTAAGAGATACCTTGAGAGGCAAGTCACCAGCGGAACAGTGACGCACTTAGCCCGAGAGCCACACCCCTGGGCTTCTCTGTTTCATGACCACTCAGCAATGCTGCCAGTTTTCCTATCACAACGAGCGAACTGTCTATCTGCATATTTTTTTCCTTTTTGGGACGAGCAGTGCTACCAAGAAATGATTCTTCTCTGAAACCTATCAGATGATATTACAAAAAAGGTAGCTGTCTCTGCTTTTTTCCCCTTCAAAGCAGAGATTCATAGTTCCTTCAACCTTATCGACCCAAAGTAGTCATTATTGCCTGAATAGCATTGTTATAGGCATCATGCACCAATGCAACATGGTTGGTCCCAGGTCAAAGGATATCTATTCTAGGGGCACCATTTATATCATCGTAGCAATAGGCTACCCAAGAAGATATGCTACTGACCTTTCTGGCATTAAAAACATTCTTGAAACAAAGACATGGAATTCCCTTGCATTCCTGAAATTGTGTGACTGCTTACTGTTTCATTTTTACATACAAATTATCCGAATTCTTAAGTATAAATTTCACATGTACAATAAGATAAATGTTTTTTTCATACAAATTACCACTTCTACTTATTTTAATGAGAAATACCGGCCAGAATGACAATATGTACAGCATCATATATTGTCACTTTCCTTCCAGTGATGGGGCTTGCCAGGGTCTATTCATTGTTACTAAGCTATGTTTTACAAACCTATTTCTACAACAGAATAAAGGGTTAGTCACTTAGGCTTTATTTTAAAGGAGAAACCAGTAAAAGAAATGCTGATGTTCAATGAGCAATGCTTGACTTCTACTTCACTGCCTTCATGAAGCAAGGGTCAAGAAAGTAATCTCAAAATAAGGCATTTCAAAAGCACATCTTCATAAATCTGTCCATTTTGACCAGTGAAATAAAAATGCCAAGTGGCTCTTATGGGCATAGATAGGTCAACCATGTAAATTATTCTAATGTTAGAATCTCATGATAAATGAGATACATATTTTTCTGACAAAAACTGATGGTAAAAACAGAGAAGGCTGCAGCCGTGGAGACACGTGACATTCTCAGACTCAGGACAATTAAATTTGTAATGGACATAATGAAGAAAGACAAAGTAGGAATCCCAAATTTTTTCTTTTGTCTTTGCTCTTTTCATTCTTTAGGGATGCACATATAATATTTTTATGAGATGACACTAGCAAAAGGGATTTCAGAGAGGGCAGAGAAATAGAATATCTGACAAAGTTTAAAGAAAATGCAATGAGATAGGAAATGGCGTAAACTCACAAAATTGTTTTAAGTTAGGAAGTGACAGTTTAAAAAATAGCATTAAAATATTAGATGCAAGAAAAACCGTTATGGTTACATGTCAACATATTTAAGTAAGTCCTTTGACAATATTTACAATAAAATTTTATCTAAAATTTTGAGACAAGTTTGAGATGTCACTTAAGATTTAATTTTTTCAGATAAGGGGCTAATATCCAAAATATAGAAGGAACTCAAACAACTTAAACACAATAAACCAATTAAAAGATGGGCAATGAACCTTGCTATGGTTTGAATGTGTCCCCACCAAAACTCATGTTGAAACTTAATCCCCATTGTGTTGGTATGAAGAGGTGGTGCCTTTGGGAAATGAGCAGATTACTGTCTTATATAAGGGCTGAAGGGAACTAGCTTGGGCCCTTTTTCGCCCTTCCATATTCTGCTATGCGAGGACACAATATTTGTCCCCTCTGGAGGATGAAGCAATGAGGTGCCATCTTGGAAGCATGGCCAGGCTTTCACCAGATACCAAACCTGCTGGCTTCTTGAACTTGAACTTCCAGCCTCCAGAACTGTGAAAAATAAATTTCTGTTCTTTATAAATTACCCAGTCTATGGTACTCTGTTATAGCAGCACAAATGGACCAACACAGACCTCAAAAGAAGACATATCTCAAAAGAAGACATACAAATGGCCAATAGATATATGAAAAAATGCTCAACATCAGGGATATACAAATTAAAACCACAATGAGATATCACCCCACACCTGCAAGAATGGCTATTATCAAAAAGATGAAAGATAACAAGAGTGGGTAAGGATGTGGAGAAAAGGGAAACCATGTTGGTGGGAATGTAACTCAGTACGACCATTATATTAATAGAAGACTGTATAAGGTTTCTCAGAAAACTAAAAATAGAATTACCATATGATCTAGCAATCCCATTTCTGAGTTTCTAGCCAAAGAAAATGAAATCAGGATCTCAAAAAGATATCTATACTACCATGGTCATTGCAGCACTGTTCACGAGTACCAAGATAAGGAAGAAACCTAAATGTCCATGAATGAATGCATGAATAAATGGAAAAAGAAAATGTAGTATATACATACACAACAGAATATTATTCAGTCCTAAAAAAAAAAAAAAAGGAAATTCTGTCATTTGTGACAACTTGGACAAACCTGGAGGACATTATGTTAAGTGAAGCAAGCCAGGCACAGAAAGACAAATACTGTATGATTTTGCTTATATGTGGAATCAAAAAAAGTAGAACTCATAGAAGTAGAGAGGAGAGTGACAGCTACCAGAGGTGAGGGGAGATATTGGTTAACGGACACAAAATTTCAGTTAGGAAAAGTAAGTCCAGGAGCTCTACTGAATATCATGGTGACTACAGTTAATGATAATGCACCATGTATTTCGAAATTGCTGAAAGAGATTTTAAATGTTCTATAAAAAATGCTAAGTATGTGAGGTGATGGGCATAGTAATTAGCTCTATTTCATCACTCCACAAGGTGTACATATATCAAAGCATCACATTGCACCCCATAAAAATATATAATTATATGTCAGTTAACATTTTTTTTAAAGATTTAATTTTTTCCTATTTATACAGCACTTTGAGTCTGAGGGAAATTTCGTATTTTCCTTTAAAATATCAAGCTCTAATTTCATCTCTATGAAGAAAGTACTGCCTCACCAATGAGGCAGCGGGAAAGGCAACCAGGCTGTTCAAGACCTCGCCGTGTCTTGCAGGACCCGGCAGTGAATCGAGCGCTGAGCCAGAGCTGGGGCCTCCTGCCTGACGCGCAGCCTGGGACCCAGGCCCAGAGTCAGCTCTTTAGGCCTCGATACCAAACATAAGACTGACTTAGTACTTACCACGGAGAGCAGGATGAAAGACAGCTGTGGAAAATAAAAGGAAACGATGACGTAGAAAGGCAGATGGTTGCGAGAAGGAAAGAGGAAGAAGGGACTCTTGAGCGCGCCAGGGGGAGGATGACACAGTTATCCATCCACAGACTCTCACTGAGCACCCACTGCGTGCCAGGCACTTGCTATGCTGGTGCTGGGAGAAGGGAGGGGAACAGCCACAGTCCTGCCACCAGACCCCCCCCCCCAGCTGTGGGGCACAGAGTCCTAGGAATCCCCGGGTGGAAGAGAAGCTGGCCATGGCCCCTTCTACCCTCGTCATCTTAGGGGACATAGAGATTCGGAGAGTTCGAGTCCTTGCTCGAGGTCAGAGGTCAGGACAGAGTGGCAGCAGCCCCATCCTCCCAGCTTTCGTCATAAAGCCCCCTTGGCACAGCCTTCTAAATCCAAAGGGCTGCTAACGACATAAGCTTCAAAACACTCCACTTCTGAACGCGGCAGAACTGGACTCAGCTCTACCGCCCTTGCTGAGCTCCCTGTGTGCTGGTGGGGTCCCCTCCACGGCTCTCCAACGCGCAGGCTGGACTCGGGGCCGCTCGCCCTCCTCCAGGTCCACTCGGAGCCAGAGTCACTCCAGTCTCCCCATCTCCTCCTCTTCTGCGTGACTGAAGCCCTCAAATGCCTCCGCCACACACTCAGCACAAAACAGATTCCGGCCTGTGTGTGACTTTTATTTCCTCTGCTGATTACAAGCTCTTTAAAGGCAAAGAAAGGTCATTTTTCCCCCTCCTCTTACATCCTTCCGTGTCTAGTGCAGGGAAGACAGTACGTGGCACAGTTCTGGATTTATAGATATTACTGGCCTGACAATGACAAATACCTTAAGCTCTCACAAGCTGAGAGCCAGTATCGTTGTCTTACCTATTTTTATAATGCTCATAATAACTAATATATTACCTGATACATGAACACATGGATTTTTTTTTTTAAGTGAAAGTAAAAAGGGGAGGTCTCAGACTGTTTCCTTTGTGCTGTCTTAAGGGAGAAAGACGCTTTAGAAGGTAATGACATTTCTAGGAGTCTGCAATGCAACTTACAAGTCAAGCCGCTAAGCCCTGGAGACTTACCAAACTCCAGTGGTATGGAATTTAGAGTGAAGAACATCTGCCCTTGGGTCAGTTTGAGGGGGGCTGTTGCTGAAAGCACCATCCGAGAGATTTTTTTTTCATCATTTCATGTTTAAGATCGTTTCAGACCTTAAACGCAGTGTTTAATAAGCTTAAGCACAGTGACTTCCGGATGATTTATTGTTTTATAGAGTACTTCGTATATATTAAACAGAGAGCTCTAAGAAATGAACGAGAAATCTATCTATCCTGGAAAAGCGTGGGCACCATTTAAGGCCATGCCAAGGAGTCTGAACTGCATCTAATTAGAAAAAATGAGCCAGTTAAGGGTAAGTGACATAATTAGCATCATATTTTAGCCACAACCGTGAAGGACGATTGGTCAAGATTAGAAGGAGAGAAATCTTGAGGGGTTGCTGAAATCGTCCTGGCCAGAGTTTTCCAAAGTGGGGTGTGTACCCCAGACAAGAGGATCCATTGGGGAGAATTTTTAAAGTCAGTAGTGAGATATGATTCATATACCATATACAAATCCTTATATTCCCTAACTGTGCTGAACTTATTTATGAGTTCTACCAGATTTTTAATGAATTCTTAAGGTATTGGAGAAAATTAAAAAAAAATTTTTTTTAAATCTAAGCACTATAAAATGTTAAAGTTTGCTAATATTTACTATTGGGGTTGACAGTAGGACATGTAGTATATTTTATTAAAAAAAACATATATTGGAAGATACGAGGGAGCAGTGGGTTACTTCCACGTGAGAAGCACGCACAGGACTTCCCTGTGTTTCTGGCAGTGTCTGTCACAAGGCTGGCCCCAAATAGCATCAGTGATTATCCACTGATTCCAACTTTTAGAAGAGAATGGCTGGAATTCAAAGAAGAGAACGGGCCTAGGTATCAGGAAATGGGGACTTCACAGGGTACAGGTCTCCAGGGAATTAAGGACAGACCTAAGGGAGGTAGAGATCGTTGCAGTGAGGTGTGTCTCAGTGTCACCTGCACCACCCCCTGGCCAGGCACCTGGTGTGTATGAGAAACACATATATTCCTGGCCCCCAGCTCGGACCCGAACAACCTGGAAGGGCTGAGAAACGTGCACGTTATACAAGTCCCCAGATAATTCCTGTGCACATTCAAGTCTGAAACCCACTGCTTTGGTGGGTAGAGAGGGAGGTCCTGAACAGATCCCAAAGGGGCACCATAGACTCTATGTTTGGAGAGCTACGCCAGAAGGAGAAACAAAACTTGAATTTTCCAGTGAGTCTCTTCACTTCCAATAGAAGAAGAAAAATGTATTCTGGCAACACTGCCATGAAAAACAAAGAAGGTGATTCCTCCTACACAGCAGAGTTGTCTAGAAAGAACCATGCTGCACCGGCAATAATCAATTTTAATAATTAAGGCTAATGTGTTCTGCATAGAAGACAAGAACAAATTAAAGAAAGGACCACAAATGACAGGGTGATGAACAATGTGTCTTACAAAGTAACAAACAATCTTTTAATTAAACGTTTAATTTTTTCCTAACACTGTTTATCATTTTTTCCAGCAGGGCACTCACATTGTTATACGTGTAGTTTGTAAATTGAAATTATCCAAGAGGTTCTGGCATTTAGGGGAGTCGTAGCCGGGTTGTGGGGGGACAAAGAATGGAAAGATGGCCAGTCTCACAGATTAAGAACCACTGAGCTAAAGCAGTGTTTCTCAACAGCAATGAGGTAGAGTTTGACCCACCAGATGTTTGGTAATATCTGGAGACATTTTTGGTTGTCACAAATGGGGTGATGCTATTGGCTTCTAGTGAGTAGAGGCTGAAGATACTGCTAAGTATCCTACAATTCACAGGACATCGCCCCACAACAAAGAATTATCCAGACCAAAATGCTGATGGTGCCAAGGTTGAATATACCTGGACTAAAGGATGGAAACTGGCCTGCAAGGTACTGGGAAAATCATGGGGACATCCAGACACATGTTCCAGGGGTCGCTGGGGGTGCACTGTGACTCTGGCACAGACATCCCCCAAGGGCCTCTATCCAAAGTCGAGGCTACCCCAAACACCTGTCCCAGGCTGTGTATGAACTAACTCTTCTGTCTTTATAGCCTAGTCTTTCTCACATGCTTAATTTTATGTATTTGTTTTTCAAAGGTAAAAAATCTTTTCTATTTTTTAGAAAGAAACATTATGACCTGGACAAAGAAATAATACAGAGTTGGTGATAGGGAAAAAAAAAAAAAAAACCTTAAAGACATTCTAGAGCTATCTTCTCATTTTCTGGATAGAAAACTGAGGCCTACAAAGACTCAGGGATTTAACTGTGGAGGAAATCATCTTATTCCTTTCCAAAGATGTTAAGTTCCTGAAACGGCGTGGTCATCTTGTCTTATGCGACACTGGCGGTTTCTTCTTTTGGTTATTGTTTTCTTGTTTAAGATCTTGAATCTATCACTTTGATTATACTATATATGCATTTTTTTTGCATCTCTGTGGATATATGTCCAAAATGAGAAAAACTAGCAAAAAAAAATTATGCCTTCTAATTTTAGTTCCAGTATAAGACATTTGTTTAAAATAAGAGAGTCTGCCTTGATAAAGGTGCTTGCTTGCCTGTTCTGGTAAACACACAAACAGATGAACACTCATTTTCATGTGCATGTGACTTACTAATTTATAGCCCACACATAAATAGGAAAGCAGTGCATTTTTCAAAGTGGAAAGTAAACAGAACTGTAGATCCTACAGTGA
>NW_012154062.1:1493628-1517780 GCF_000956105.1 Propithecus coquereli
TTAACATCGTGTTTGATAATATATTAACTACACAGTAATAGTAATGCTTACAGAGTAATCATCCAATATACGTTAATCATGAATTAAAAAACAAAATGAAACAAAAGAATCTTTCCTGAAACCACATCTCCTCTCTTCTTCCTGCTAGTCTTCCTGTTTTTTAAAATAACTTATGGCAAGACTTTTGCACAAGTCTTCCCTACCACCTTATATCCCCTCATCAAAGAAGACCAGTGTAGTTTCTGTTCCCCTCCCTCCTTCCTAGCTGATAATCGTGCTGTCAAAGATACCAGTTTCACGCCACCAAAATTACTGCAACATTACCCAGTGACCTCCCAGCCACTTAATAGGACAGTTATTTGTCTTAATTTTACCTGACCTTTCCCCTTCTCTTGGCACAACATTCTCCCTTCTTGGTGTTTTATTTTTCATTGATTTTTTTTTTTTTTTTTTACCTAAATACCTTAAAAACATTTTTTGTTTCTCAAATGTCTTCATCTGCTTGTGAGCCCTGGGCGCGGCAACATTTAGAGAAAGAACAAAAGGCTCCAGGAAAGGGCTAGGAAAAGCAGAAACGGGGAAACCAGGAGACGGTGAGGTGAGGCTCCACAAGCCAGGATGGACACCACAGTCCCCGGCTGTCCCAGCCGAGGTGACAGCCCTTTCCCATCCACTTCAGCGAACCACTAGGACTGTCCGCTCTCCACCCTCAAAGTCACTCAGATACTTTCACTTCTATCCATTTCTTCTGCAACTAACTTAGCTAATTCTCCTCTGGATTACTGCAAGTTCTTTTAAAATAGGCCTTTCTGCTTTTAGTAGTATCTTCTTCTACTGCTTTTCCTCATACTGTAATGAGAATAATTTTTAAAGCACCAATTTGATCACATTCCTCTCCTGCTTAAAACCATTGTCCTAAGGATGCTGGGAACCACCAAAGCATCCAAAATCCTGCACATGCCAAAGAAGGACTTTGGTAATTTGGCCTTTGTTTACCTCCACAGGGGTGCATTTCTTGCTTTTTCTCAGCATTGTGCTCAGGTCACATTTAGTGTGGTTCCTGTATCCCGGTCCTTGCTCCTCTAGGCCTGGATCATTCTATCATCTCATCCCACACCTCACCTAACTGCTTCTCAACCTTTAAGCTTCATACTAGATATCACATCCCCTCCTTCACCTCCAAGGCCAGGCAGCACTCCGGGCTCATCATTCCTGTGCCTCAATCCAACTGTGTAAGAGCTTATTTACATTTGCTTATTTACATGCTTATTTACATTTGCTACTCTTCAGGAGACCGTCTGGGTTTCATTTGCCTTCCTAGCCCCAGGGCCTAGAATAGTTTCTGATGTGCGACAAGCACAGGACACATTTAATAAATGTATCACTGAGAATCATGATATCAGAGATGCATAGAGGAGCTAGTTAATACCAACACCTGGTTGATCACAGTCAGATAAAACTACTTCTATTGTTGCAGCAATAAGAAATTCACCAAGACATCAAAGCAGCTTCCAAAAGCTTAGCTGGCCAATGGCAATGGGGTGCTGCAGACAGGTTCAAAATCAGCAAATGTGGCTTGTAGGCAGTGTCCTTAGGACACTTTTAAGCGGAGAGGGACATGATAAAATACGGTTTTTAGCAAGATTAATCTGCCAACAGAAGGAAGTTTATGTAAACA
The DNA here is from genome assembly GCF_000956105.1 of Propithecus coquereli. Taxonomy (NCBI): domain Eukaryota; kingdom Metazoa; phylum Chordata; class Mammalia; order Primates; family Indriidae; genus Propithecus; species Propithecus coquereli. The sequence goes on from NW_012154062.1 coordinate 1,495,307, forward strand.
CATCTGAAATAGAGTTCTGGTGCACTGTATCTGGATTGGCTTAGAAAACCCAAATGTCCCATTCAGCTCTGCCCTGAGGGCTAGGGAAGGCCCTTCCCCACTGTACCGTGGACATTGGATCCCTGAAAATATTTTTATATTCCTCGCACCAAATCCAGGCTGGGATATGGCAAATGCTCAGTAAAATAAAGCGACGGATGAATGAATGAATGAAAAGCTTGCTACCAGGCCAGGGCATCTCCCCAACATTAGCCAGTCATTTAAAAGTTATGAGCTGTTAGTTTAAAAAAAAAAAAAAAATGAACCAGGTAAGTATGACTAATTAAATAGTAAACTACTAAATTTCAGAAACAAAATCAAAGACTATGTCATACTAACCATGACTCGATTGTGTTAGCTTCCTATATGAAGTACAAAATCCAGCCCACTGCACTCCTGCCCCATTTATACCACATCCTTTCCAGGGCAAGGTCTCGCATCTGCCCCCAAATACGGAATACGATTCAGATACAAATACCGGTAAGATTATTTTACAAAGCACTTTTCTGCCAGGGTCAAAGCACTATCAGAATGCCTTACCTGAGACAGTTTTGTCGTAGTAGCAGGCAGAAGCGGGCGGCTAAACTTCTTCTGAGAGCCAATGGCTGCTGGAAATGGTGGTGCAGAAAATACAGCTGCAACACAGTTGATCCTGTTTATCCACCCCTGCATTTCCTCTGCACTCCTGTGAGAAACAGACGTATTTATATTAGGATACTTCTAGATCTAAGTATATCATACTTCACCCATTTCTCATTACTGATTTAAAATAGCACATAAAAATCATGTATTCTTCTTGGTATAATTAATCCTTGGCAAAACTTCATTGGAGATTAACATTCGGAACGTATAGTAGTAGTAAAAGGCCGTGGAACCTATTATCATTGTAGTGTAAGATTATGATTATCCCTCTTGGATACAGAAGGAAAAAAAGAGAAATCACTTGACAATAAATATTTATTAAACCCCTGCTTTCTGTTTGATACTAGGCTAGGCCAAAAATTAATTATAAAATTAACCCATGTCTTTTAATCATACCATTTGATTTTAAAATCCAACTGAAGCATATATTGATAGAGGGAATGTAAAAGGATATATTCACTTTGGAAAACAGTTTGACAGTTTCTTCAAAAGTGAACTATAAAGTCATTATACAACCCAGCAATTCTACTCCTAAGTAAGTACCTAAGAGAAATAAAAACATAGAACTATACAAAAATTTATATGGCAATGTTCATAGCACCATTATTCCTAACAGTCAAAAAGGCGAAACGACTTGAATGTTCATCAACTAGTAAATGGATGAACAAAACGTGGTAAATCCATACAACCGAATAGTATCAACAATAAAGGTGAGAAGTACTGGTATGTGCTACAATGTGGGTGATCCCCCAAAGCCTTATGCCAAGTAAAATAAGCCAGACAAAAAAGACCACATAATGTATGATTCTGTTTTTATGAAATGTCCAGAGAAGCAATTCTATTGAGACAGAGGGTAGATTAGTGCGTGGCTGGGGCCGAGGCTGGCAGCGACTGCAGAGTGGGCATGGGGCTCTCTCTGCAGTGAGGGGAATATTCCAAAACTGGGGTGTGGTGATGGCTGCACCGTTCTGTCAATTTGCTAAAACAAAACAAAAAAAACCCATTGAAACGTACATTTCAAACCAATAAAATTTTATGATACGTAAAATATACTAAGACTGCCAAAAAAAAAAAAAAAAAACATCCACCTGACAGGAGGTAGAAATCATCTGATGTCATGATATTTCTAATTTCTGTGTCGTTATAGCCAGAAAGCCCAAATTCATAAATGAATGGTAGAAATGATCGTGAACCAGGATAGGTTATCTACCATGTGCATAATTAATCAACAAAAAGTCAAATAAACGTCAGCCAAATCTACAATCATTTCTTTCGCTGATTACTCTGAGAGAAATAACAATAACCTGAAACCACACTAGGTATCATGAACTCCTCACCGCAGCCCAGATGCCTCTCTAGGCTGATCTGTTGCTCCATTATTTCAGTTGACTGATAATCTACGTCAATTCCTTGTGAAGTTAAAAAAAATATTAGGGCATACCATAATTTGAAAGATTCCTTACCTAATGCCTAATAACTGTAATCACACCTCTGGCTATGGGTTCCTCTTTGGCGTTAACTGTCCTATTCCAACACCCTAAAAACCCTGTGTAACTGGCTTCCTTACAACTTCCTCCTCACCTGATGTCAGCAATTTTATACCTTCAGAAGTTTGACATCCACAAATTACCAGAGTACCTGCTTTGTTTTCATTTCTCTTTTCTTGATATTACATTGCTCTGATCAACAAAGCACACAGATACTTGTGTTCACTACCTTGATGTCAAGTTTTAATTCCAGTGTCAATTGGGGTCAGCTGACAGTGTTATGGTGGGTGTGATTCTGAAGTCAAGTTCAAGCAATGAATGCTTAACAATCAACACTGCCTGCCACCGACACTGACGCTACGTGTGACCCCTATTAAAATTCCTGTTCTAGAGGCTCAGTTCTCAAAATCCAGTTTTTCACTTCACAAATCCAGAATTCTCCATGTGGCATGTTCCAATTCTAATTTGACGTTTGTCACTGGACTCCTCATTAGACTGGCAATCTATCCCATTTCCTTGCTCACAGCAGGATTTTGTTTTCCTTATAGTATAATCACAGACTACGAGAGCTCAGAAGGAAAGATAAATAAGAGAATAAAATGGAAATTTACATTTACTGAACAGCTTCTACGTGCAAGGTGCTGCGTGAAGTACTGTATACACTTATCTCATTTAATCCTCACCAGAAGCCCATGCGATAAATACTATCACCCATACTAGTGACAAGTTGATGCTCAAAGAGGTTAAATTACGTGCTTGGAGAAAGAGCTAGGGAAATGGTGATTTGAATCCGGGTCTATCTTACTTTTGTTGTGAAAGAACTTGTCTACTAAAACGCTCATTTTTTATTGATGAGGATTACTGAGATCTAGAGATGGTAAGTGGCTGATTATAAGTCACAGGGCTACTCTGTAGCAGATGGAAAAATCTGGACCCAGGGTTTCTATTTTTTATTTTAGTCTCCTTGGCAGTTGTCTCTCTAATGTAACCAGTTCTTGACTTTGACTCCAACTCAAAAAATGTCCCCTGCAGAGCCTGTTTCTATCCCTTGGTATAAAGCGGTGGTAAGCGAAGCAAAAAACAAAACAAAATAAAAACCAAACCAACAAAACATACTGGGTTTGAAAGAGCAAGACCCTCCAGTCAGCAGTTTTAAGTTTAAACACGTTTGGCTTCTTCTCGTAGTCCGTGGCCTTGGACGCCAGCGCGTGGTGCACGCTCACGGCATTTTTCAAGTCCTCCTCAGACAAGGCCTTTTCCGGCTTATATTCATCCTGTAAATGGATACAAACAAAACAAAGACGAAGTCATGATCAGATTTCAACTTCTCTTTTTAAAACCCAAAAATAAATTTTTTTTTTTTTTAGAAAATCCATAAAAGTGCATGAAAAAAATGAAATGGTGAGCGAAAACAACTCTTTGCAATCTCATAAATGTCACAGAACATCATGTTGTTTGACAATTTGCTGAGAATGAGAAAATACACATACCTAAGAGGCATTTTTAAAAAGCTGATATGTAATAATTAAGGTAAATAGCTAAGGAAGGCCAGAGACAGAAATATCTATCACATGCATTTTAGTGATTTGAAACGAGGCTTGGTCCAACAGTTAGCATGATTTGGTTTCAGGATGAAATGGCTAAAAACAAAAGCTTGCAGATACGCATCAAAGGAATTATACCGGTGGTGAAAACAATGCCATTGTGTTCTTTGTTCTAAACATACTACATGTTCCCGCTACTTTCTTTTTAGGCAAATATTATCCAAAGAAAATGAACAGTAAAAGAAAATGATTACTCCAGCTCTTCTGTTGAAAGAAAAGAAAATTATTAAGATTACTGAATCAGAAGAAAGCTTAGCTCTATTACCATAAACTTGAAAAATGGGTAAAATTACATACAAAGATATCATGTAGGTATGCAATTTTATCTTTGGACATCAACTACATAATTCACAGAGTTTATAAAGGTTCTTCTGTATGGCATCCCTCCAAACACAACTAAAAAAAAACCTCACAACTAGAAGAATAATAATTAGAATTTAAAACAAATTTGATTCCATTATTTCTAGTTGTTCTTGGGTTAAAGTAAAAAAATAGCCCTAAATCCAATGTAAATATACTACCTATATACTGCATAAGCTACAAACTATTACAGCAGATGTTTTCTAGAGTTTAATGTCCCTCTTTACCCTAACCGTATTTTATCAAAAACAAGGTATGATGCTAAATAAACTTGTATTTCTTCTGTAAACACAAACACACACATGCATGCACGCACGCACGCACGCGCGCACACACACACACCTCCCACCTTCCAATTAGTAGTAAAAGCCTAAAGGGAGATGCTGTCTGCTCTCTTATCACAGACTGGTTTTACAAATTTTCAGAAGAACAATTACAATGTCCCAAACCTCCTCTCCCTTCTCCTGTCCTACGAATCAAGCAATTCCGAGGCACTGCTACCATCAATTCAAACTGAGTCAAAAACAACGTTAAAGTGACAGTTGCTGAGAGGCAAAGGCTTTCCCTCTAAAGTATGAAGTAAATACCAGTAGCAAGAGAAAGATTTCCCAAATTTATAACATTAAATGGCAAAATTTCTACTTTGGGATTGCAATGACATGTCTTACTTCATCAAGCCTCAGAGGTTAAGAACTGCTTTTGACAATGACAGTCTTCTCAAGGTATGATAAATAAAGAATAAAAAAACTAAATAGATTTACATGTATCTGTTCTTCTATAATCCCCATTACTTCATAAAACTATAATCTAATTGTTTTAAGGTCTTTCTAGTACTTTTTAAGTAAGATTTTTTCTCAGTGATTTAGCATTCCAAAGATTCACATATCTCCTCCAGGAACATTTTTATTAGAGTAAAAGTTTCAACTAGAGGTAGCATGACTACAAAATCCCCTTTGGCCTTATGATTATGCTATTAATGCAATATTAATAGAACCCTCCATAGCTGGCCCTCCACGCAATGTAACCACTTAGTTTCCAGACGGGAATGTAAGGTAGATAAATAATGGAGTGGGGAGAAATGACCAGGGCCAAAATTCCTTCAGGGAATTTATATGCTACCTCCATTTCCATACATACGGATTCCTGACACACCTGAAATTTGAGTTCGCACAAACATCAGCGTAGAAGTTTGTATGCACCTTTTTGATGTTCTAGGTCCATGATTTGAGCTTTCATCTGAATTCTTCTTCCCTAGTTTCTTTTGGTTATTTTTTGTCTGAATTTCTTAACATGATTATTTAGTTCTTTTGTTTTTCATGTCTCTTTTTTAATTAAGAAAGAACTTAAGGTTAAAATTTTTCTTCTGAGTATGGGTTACACTGTGTAACATTATTTGGGAGTATTTTTTCATTGCTTTCTAGATGGTTTGTAGCTTTAATTTTTGATCTCTTCTTTAACCTTAGTAGTATTACGGAATGTGTTTCTCAATTTAAGGTATCTAAAATTTTAGTTATCATGATATATTTATAATTTTATTGGCTTATAACCAGAGAATGTGGTCTGTAAAATTGGTTTTTCCTCAAAATTTGTTACAGTTTTTCTTGTGGCAAACTACATTTGATTTTTGTGAATGTTCCATGGACGTACAAAAAAAGTTTATTCTTTGAGGGATGAGAGTTTATTTATATTCAAGTTTACTGATTAAATTCCTCCGTGTGCTTACACTATTTTTTTCCACCAGTTTATCCCCTTCAGATAAGTATATTGACTTTTTGCACTATATTGTTTTTCAAGTTCTCCTCAAATTTCTAACAGTTTTTGTTTTACATTTTAGTTGCTATGTTCTTTGGTGCATTTAGATTTATAACTATTATCTTCCTTATAACTATGTGCCATTTATTACTTTATAATGTTCTTCTTCATCCTGTTTAGCGCTTAGTCATTTAAGATGGAAACTTAAAAAAATCTCTTTCTCCCATGAAAACACTCTACTTCTCTACTCCTCACCCACATCAACAAGACTTTCAACATATTTTCACTTCCCTCCCTCCTCCTCCCATTAATACTAAGTTTTGCTAAAATAGTTTAGTATGTTTTGTTCTGCAGTCTTACTAAAATTATCTTGTATTATGCATTTGCTGTTTCAAGAAATCTTTTTTTACACTTGGATTATATGTTCTCTGAGCCTCCTCTTATTCTCATAGATTGTGTCCGCGTTTCATTGCTAACCTGCTTCATTTTTTCCATCTTGACTTCTCTATCCTCATCTTTTGTTATTTTCTCTTCTCTCAAGTATTTTCTTCACGTAGGTGATATGTTACGTAATTTTTATTCTCAAATATCATTCATTTTCTCTGACAGGTATAGAACTGGGTATAGAATGATGGTTGCAATCTTTTTCACTAATTTCACTTACAGTCTATAGGTGCTATTCTACCACCTTTCAGCTTCTGGTTTAATAGAAGTCCAATGCCAGTCTCATGCTTTTTTCCTTTTCTTATCTCTTCTCTTAGGAATCTCATAGGTGTTTCCCTTTAATCTCAGAATTCAGGAATTTTTGTTAGGTTATGCCTTAATTTTCTCATCCATCCAATCTGAAACTAAAAAAAAAATCTCACTCTGATGCTCCCTTACGTGATCATTCACTTGGGCTAATAACTGCTATGGAGGCAATCAACTCAGTTGTGCACGGTGGAGCTACCGCAGACTTCAGGTCTCCGCCTTTCACTGCACCCAGTGCCAACCAGCAATCCTTTTACACATCCACGATAACCTGGTCCATTCTGTCAAATGTACACAACACCCTAACTTACCACAACTGTGGCTAAAAGCACAGGTGCCTGGAGTTAGAACCATCTAGGTTCAAATGACTAGTTCTGATATATAATGTCTTTATGCCCTTACACAGGTTAAACTCATTAGGCTTCAGTTTCCTCAATTGAGAAGTAGTGAAAATATTCCCACTCAGAGTTGTAAATTAAATGTGATATTGTTTTTTAAACTCTTGGTAATATTCACAGCATATAGCAAGCAGTCAGTAAATGCTAGCTGGTATAATTACTAATAATGTATCTCCTAGTAGCATATACATTAAGCTTGTATTCTACAAGGTCAAACATGAAAATATCAAACTTTCTGCCTATATGCCCTGTAAACAACTATATTCTGTGGCTTCTTATACCTTTTTCCTTCAACAGTGGAATCCTGTGCTCCCAGATCAACCTCCATCAACCTTTTCTAGGGCCATGTTTCATTGCTTATCTTTCTTCTGTATTTTAAATCATTCTTTATCTATTGGCTTCTTCCCCACAGCTTATAAAATATAGCCAAGGTCTCTACTATCTTTGTAAAGATAACAGTCCCTCCTGAATATCATTCTCTCTGCTAACTGCCATCTCTCTCTTTTCCTTCATATCTGATGAATTAACAATCCACATTAACTGTTTTGATATATTCTCTTCCAGTTTAATTTTTAACCCTCTGCAACCTGGAGCCCGTTTCTATACTTCAGAGAAACTGCTCTGGTAAAGGTCGGCAATGAACCTCCTAATTGCAAAATTCAATGGATTCTTTTCACTTCTCATCTTATAGTACCTGAAAAAGTCAACAATATTTTTGAGATTCTTCCTTGGCTTCTTGTTACAATAGTCTCCTGGTTTCTCTCCTACCTCTGTAATCATTACTTTGTTATCTCCTCCTCAGTTTGCCCTTCAAATGTTCATGCTTCCTCCTTCCTTTCTCATTGCATAACTACCCCTTGGATTGTCCCAACTACTCTTCTAGTTTCAACTCCTACATGATGTCTAGCAAACTGCTATAGGTGAATAGCAAACGTAAGACCAGCTGGTAGCTATTAATAATGGCTGACTTAGACCTCTGCACTTGGAACCACTATAAATATTCTTGGAGCATGTTCTCTCTGCTGATATTTTTATTTAAAACCAAGCTTAAAGGATGACAGTCTTAGACTGCTCTTAAAAGTGCAAAAATTTTTAAAATGCATCATTTCTTACAAATCTAAATAAAAGCTAACAATAACTGTCACCTTGGAGAATTATAATATTGTTTTTAAAGAGAACGTTTTATTCCAAGGCAACATCCTCAACTCTAAGATACACTGCCATTTTACCTTACGAAGGAAGGAAAACACTACATAGGGCAGCAATGGAAGAAAGGATCTATTTAATTAGGGTTAAACTGACGTCAATGAATTTTAAGTCTAAGAAGCTTCCACTTTTCCAGTTGACAATAATACCATTTTACCATTTTTTAAAAAAGGCAAAATACAAACCTTATTTTCAGCATTCTGAATTCCTACTAGAAAATGAAGCTCCCAGTCCACAGAAAATGAGCAAAACCCAGGGTAGAGTGGAAATGCTAGGGTTAACAGTTGGATAAAAAGAAATGCCTTTATCCTATGGAGTTCATGGTGACATCTTTACTTTTCACTGCTCAAAGTAGAAGATGGTGTTTAAATGATAAAATTGGGAAGAAAAAGGGGATAAATTATCGTAATCAAACCATTTCAAACCTAGGACTATTTGCTGTACAAACTAAATGTGAAACAGAGAGCAAGATAAATCCAATCAAGAAATTTTCTGTAAGAAAAGAAAATGCTCCGTGACATCTAATTACTACCCATTTTCTCAAACAAATGAAGGGTGAAAATGATGACTAAAAACATTTTACTCTCTCCTGTGTTCCCTGTAATCTACATCTTTTTATGTAACATGATTCATTAGAACTACATCATCCTAATAAGCAATAAGAATGGGATTTATTTTAAATTCATTTAAAGCATGAAATGAAAAGCTTTTTTGCTTCCTGAGAAGCTTGTTAATTAAACCTCTTGTGAAGTCACATCATAACACACTAACACTAAAAACACCCACATGTGTACAAATAATTGGTGTCGACTCTGGAAATTTGTACTTTCAGGTGAATATAAAGTAAAATTTAGAAAGTGACCAAATCTCAATTGAAATTCATCAATATCAGTTAAAAATATACTCAGCTTCCAGTTTTCAAAATATCATTGGCTAGGTGTGGTGGCTCATGCTTGTAATCCCAGTGCTTTGGGAGGCCAGGATAGGAGGATTGCTTGAGGCCAGGAATTTGAGATCAGCCTGGGCAACACAGTGAGACCCTGTCTCTACAAAAAAAAAAATCTAAAAATTAGCCAGGCATGGTGGCATACGCCTGTAGTCCCAGCTACTCAGGAGGCTGAGGCAGGAGGAACGCTTGAGCCCAGGGGTTTGAGGGTACAGTGAGCTATGATTGCACCACTGTACTCCAAGCCTGGGCGAAAGAGTGAGACCCTGTCTCTAAAAATAAGTAAGTAAATAAATAAATAATATTATTTGCTTCCTGCCTTATTAAATAGGGTAAAATTGCTACACGTAATTAAAACAATTTAAAGCAATGTTGAAATGGTCTTGATTTCCACTGAGAAGATAGAAAGTAGAACTAAGACCATGTCCTTGCTTGAAGCTGTGAGAATACTAATACAAATATCAACAGTTAAAGTAAACTGGGTCCTAAATTGTCTATTAACTTCTGATTTTAAAAATGGCATTAAAAGCATTTTTCATAATTTGATGACTTTTTTTTTAAATTCTAAATATGTCTAGTTAGGTATCTTTCTAAAAATCATTTAGGTTTACTCTTCCTGTTTTACCAGGGGACACAGAAAGTGCTGTTTCCATAGATCTGGAAGCTCCGAGTAACGGCCGGTCAAATTAAAACACGTTTTGGCTCCTCACTCAACTAAGCACGTATTTGAAAATCAATCACAGAATTTTAAAGCTGGAAGGAGCCTGGAGTATCATTTAATTTTCTCATAGGGTTACAGTCAGAAAAATACATCCTATATTACTGCAGAAAGGAGAATTAAGACAGAATAAGCAAAATAAAGTCAAAAGATTCAAAATTTTTATATTAATTTGCTCAATTAACGTGTACGTAGTGCCTGTCTTCCATACTACAGTGATGGGGAGGTGTTGGCTGTAGCAGGACTTTTTTGTTAGCACTGAAACCCTCTCCTTAGTCCACTTGGAGAGGGGCCCTTAAAGACACAGTAGGACGTGAGGAGGGCTTTCTCGATAAGGCCTCAGGCTTTGGTGAGGCACAGGACATTTTCCAGGATACATCTGACAAGGGGACCACAAAGTTGGGATTGAGATTTTTAACGATCATGCAGCTGCATGGGAAGGCAGTTAAGATAGACCAGATAACCATCATCACCCTTTGCAAAAACACTGTAAGGTTCCTTGACTCAGTATCTGAAGAAACTTAAGTAGTCAAAAATTTTTAAGCAGAAAAAAAAATCTTGGCACTTACTTTACCATATTTCTTTCATTTTTCTACTTAAAATGATGATCAGGGTTGTTATTGGTGGTAGGCTATTGCTGCTTTCCTCTCGGCTCTGGGCTTCACTAACATTCCGTTAAAGGCTGCACTTTAAGAGAAGGTCATCGTTTGTGACCATCTTGTTGTGTCTGTCCACAACCCGCCCCACGTCCATTCAGTTCTGAGCCCCGTGAAGGCCAAGTTAGTGTTTAGTTCATGTTTCCCTCTACAACTGTCACATGATTGGTGGGGGCGTATTATTTATTGAAAGGAAAGGAGGGAGGGAAGAAAGAGAAGGAAAGGAAGGATGGAAGGGAAAAATGAGAGAAAGGAAGGAGAGGAGAAGAGAGGAGGAACAGAGGGAGGCAGGGAGGGCCGGCAGGGAAAAGAGAGGAAGAGAAACGCATTGCCCAGGGACCTAAGTTGCACACAGGCCAAGAAGCCTGAATAGAAAGAAGCCACAAACCACTGCATTAGCTTCGCAGATGGGGCTGAAAAAATTCATTAGGAATAAACTGGTTTCTGTTTGCTAAGCATTTAAACTGGAATTGCGTTTTTAAACAGAATCCTTCCTTCAGAGAACAACCTGAATGTCTCAAAGCCCAGAGACCAGGTGTGTTTCCAGTTGCAAGGACTTTTTATGACTTTATGGTTCTATTTTTAGAGATGACGTCTATGTTGTCCAGGCTAAATTCGAACTCCTGGGCTCAAGTGATCCTCTCGCCTAAGCCTCCTAAGTAGCTGGGACTAATGGCATGTGCCATGGCAACCAGCTGAATTGACAGTTTTTAAAAATTATGATTATGCCCTAAATGTCGCTCACATAATGGTCACATTTCTCTGCTGGAGTGGACCATTCATCTAAATTATGACTAGCAAAAACTTGGGTGTGATCATCATTCTTCCAGCGGAACACTAGGCTTCAAAGCTTTTTTTTTTTTCTTTTGAGCATTTTCCATTGTTTTAGAGAATGATGAGAAGAGGGTCCAGAGAGCCTTTTCAAAGTGTTAAAGGGCACAGAGCCAGAAGTTTCACAAAGGAAATAAAAATGCCCTGGGCACACAGGAAAGCAAAAAGGGATACAGGAGATGGGGCCTGGAACCAGCCTGCTTCCGGGCGCTATGGTATTTGGCACATCAGCCCCAGACTGGCCGCCATCCCCGCAGTCTGGGAAGCCTTCAATCTTCAGTGGTTTCCTTATGCCTGGCCTAGGCTCACCCCGATGCTACCTATACTTCAAACACTGCAAAAATTCCCTTTCCAATTGAACTTAAATAAAAAACCGTACAGGCAGTTGGAACAAATCTCTTTTCCAAGTGATCCAAAGAATGAAGAGATTTTGCATTGGGGACAGTGAGTTACCAATATATTGTGATAACAAACTAAATTTTTAATTGATTTTTCACTTTCAAAGACATGGTGAAGGCACATAGATTCAGGTTCGAACCAGCTGTTTTCTAGACCCCAAAGAGAAAAGATATTAAGATTCTCAAGAGCCTGCTCTGGAGAACAGAATGATGAATCGCCAGACTTTCAGAAATTCACTGCCATCCACTAACCAGCCGCCCACACCCGTCACTCTTACCCACCCATCAGTCACCTGACAGTCTATCTTTAGGGCTGTTCAGTTTTGTGACAACCAGACCTGTAACAAGAATATCACCATAAACCTTACCAAAATACTTTCAAGAAAGAGGCAAAGGCTGGCAGGGACACACACAAAGCCCACGGTATTACAGAAACCGAGAGAGAACTTTGGAAGCAAAGGCTTGTCTAAGCACTTGGCTAGCAGATGACTCTCTCTCTGTTAACAAAATGGATATGAAGTTAATATCCAAATGTCAACGATGATGGATCATCAAGACCAACAAGAATTTAATCATTTTTATCATCAATTCATAAAAGTTTCTAATTTTTAAAGTATATATGAACTAGGAGTATTACATTAAAATGATGACGTTAGACTTGTCTGCAATGAACACTTTATATTCCAATAGCAGGAGCTGCTTGGGCTCAGGGGCACTTGCAGGTACGAGAAAAAACAGGGATATAAGGATAGGAATGAGTTTTTACTCAGCTGTAAGACAAAACCACTCTACCAAAAACATCTTATTGTGCGTGTTCATTACTGGTACTTGGACTTTGGAATAGTTTTGAATGTGCAAATATTTCAATCAGCCCCTATGCTGGTGTTGTATTTCACGGGCTCTACCTCAGAGAGTTCTAGAAACTGGTATCAGTTATTTGTCCAAATTCATTCCACTTGCTCATTTTTTCCCCCCAATCCTCACCTATACATTTGGTTTGCATCATGTTACCTGGTGCTTTTTCATGAGATGATTTTAAGAGTTCACTGGCCATTCACTGCATAAGATTGGTCTTCTCACCTACACTGTAAGCCCAAGCTCTTTCAGAGGGAGACACTATGTTTATTTCTTGCATAGCTCCTAATACAATATCTTGTAAGTGGGTCTGATATTACTATTGTGACACTCTGTGGATTTACTCTTTGCTTGCAAGTTAAAGGCAAATGTGACTAAGGAACGTTAAGTGAGGAAGCCAAAAAGGGAAATGAGGTGACTGGTGATGAGGAAGACAGTGTACAACCCGGAGAAGCAAAACAAGAGCCCCGGATAATGTCAGAAACTGTCTAGGGGAAAGGAAAAGTGACAAGGACTTGTTTCACTTTACAGAGAAATCAATAACAAGAAAGAAAAGAGATTCAACAGAAATGAGACAGACACTGGGGACCTGTTATTTACAGAAGTCACAGAAAGAGGGATATCAGAAGAGGAGGAGTAGAGGGAAGATCACAGTGGAAACTACAGGTGAAGCTTCTTGAAAGTCGTTGTCTATATACTCCCTGCTTGTGTCTCTTTGACTCTCTCTCTCCAATCTGCCTTCTACACCCACCACTCCACTGAAACCACTTTATCAGTAATTTCCAGGTTGCTGAATTCATGCAGCACTTTCCAAATCCTATCTTACCTTTTCACAGCGTGGAACATTTCCAACAGCTCTTGGTGCCAGTGGCGACACTGTCTCTCGCGCTCAGTTGTTTTCCTAGCCATCACCCAAGAAGTACCTTTGCCCCACTGGTCTGTGCTCCATCTTGTCCTCACTAGACTATGAGCAACCTCATCTACTCCCATGGGTTAAATTATCAACTACTTGTTGATGACTCTCCAGATCTGTATTTCTAGATTCCCTCCTTGGCTCCAGATCTGAATATGCATAATTAATTGCTTATGGGATGATTTGTTATTCCACACACATGTGGAATTCAACACCTCAAACAGAATTCCCCAGTTAGACTATGTTTCTCCTTCCCTGTTACCCCTACTCTAGTTCAAGCTAAGCTGATCTCTATGTCTCTGATCCAACCTGCTTCCAATCCATTCCCCATTCTGTAGGCAGATGGATCTTTCTGAAATATATCATCTTGTCACTCCCCATTTAAAACCCTTTGATAACTCCACCCTGCTCTCAGATAAAGTCTCAACTCTTTAATGTGGCTTTCTAAGCTCTTCATAATCTGCCCCAGCACTGAACCTGCAGGTCGCCTGATGTGCTGTGGTTTCTCACATCTAGGCATCCACACAGGTTTGTCTCTGTCCGAATGCCCCTATGTGACTAACTTCTTCGTAAGCGTAGGTTTAGATATCACTTTGCTCATGAATCCTTCCATGATCTTCCCTTCTCTTCCTAAGGCTCAGTGAAGTATCCTTCTAAATGTGTTTCCATAGCGTGCGTCCCTTTGTAGTATTTACCAAATTGCACCGAATTGGCTTTTTGTATTCGTTACTCTCCTTAGAACAGAAGCTCCTTTAGGAACTAGATCTTGCTCACAATGATACCTCTACTGTTTAACATTCTAAAAAACTAGCAGACTCCTAATCTTACAGATGCATTATTGATTTGTTCCCTAACTAATATTATGGCCCTCTGTATCAGAATGGTAGCTCATTAGCCTAAATTCAGTTGATAATGAGTATGTGAGCCACTTTTAAGTATCAATCTGAGAGTTAGGAAATGGTTGGGATGTTGACATTTTTATTTCACGGTTTCTGGGAATGGGAAGAATATTTGAAAAAGGCTATATTAGAAAATCTCAAAGTTTACTTCCTCTAATTATAGGAGATGGTTAGAGACAGTCTCATATTCCCGTGAAAGAGTGGCTAGAGTCAGGGGAATGCAATGAGAGAGAGGGGGAACCCACCAGTTCCCTCTACAGCAGGAGGTTAAAGGAAAAGGAAGTCAGTTACGGCACATTTGCTATGTATTAGCCAAAAGTTACTTATATCTGGGTGAAGACATAAAAGTCAGAGACACCCCACCCCAATAGCTTGTTTTAAACTTGCAGTAATTAGAAGGGTCACACACTAGGGCTTTAGTGTTAATCTAAGAACAGCCTAATGGAAAAAAACACTAGCTTGGTCACTACCACCTTTACAATCCTGAGTAGGGGAATCAAACTTTGAGCCTCAGCTTCTCAATTAAAAAAAAAAGGGAACATTATCCTTCTAGGAAGTAGTGAAGCTCAGATGCAAAAAGTATCCTCAAAACTCTATCATATTGACAAGCCAGTCTTATTTCTGGCTCAATGATTCCTGAAGTAAGCCGGCTCAGGAAATCTGCCAAGCTGTTTCCTACATTTGTGATGTATGAGGCTGTGTGACCTGGGACTGTTTATCTTTTTAGATATTAGCTATAAAGCAATGCTCTGCAAAGATACGTGGGTTTTCTAAAATACAGGAATACTGCTCTGAAGTGTCTCTTTGGCAAGGTGGGGGGTTCCTATTGCTTATTTGTTTCATGTTTTTTGCGGTATGAAGTGAGTGTGTAGAGTATAGAGCTTGTTTTTTCATAGAAGAGAGGACCCAAGTCAGGAAGTATATAAACCCCCAGGACTGGAGCAGTGGGAGGGTGACAAGAGTCACGTATCTGACCTTTGGTAAAATCCCTCTAAGTGGACGCCAAGTATGCAGAACTCATGTCACATACATAACTAGTAGTGTCTACGGGAATGAGGATCAAAGTGGACATAGCATCTCTGACCAGTGTCGGTGCCACATGGCTAACTCCAGAACACGAAGCCTCTGCCTTGCCTATTACTCCTTATGCTGGTCCTAGGAGGATCTATGGAGGCTTCTGACTGTCTCTGATCAGAAGTGGAAAGAAAGGGTGGAAGGAATTACTTAATCTCCAATAAAGCTAGCACAGAAAGAAAAGGACCTGTATTTGGATGGTTGAGATGGCCTAACTCGCTCTTAATCATTTCATCACACAGACTGACTGTTGTTGGAGGGTTGTGAAAAGACGGGGGAAAGTCTGAAGCAGTCACTTTACTCCTCATGAGATTGACAAGAATCAGGAGAGGACTAAAAGAAAAAAATACTGTCACTTCTTATGAGTCATTAGGAAGGGGATCAATATTTACCATTAACCTGACATATAATCGGTGACTTTTTCATATATTTAAAAAATCCTTTACACTGATCATGCAGCACCATTTCTCCCCATTTGACAGATGAATGAGTTGAGGCTCAGAGAGGATAATGAATTGCTCCAGATCAGAAATCAGTTAAGTGACAGACTTGGAGTTTGACAAGACATGTCTACTTTTTGGAGTATGACTCCTTTTCTGGAAGAGTCTTTTAGTGTTCTTTCCAGAGACATATTTTCCTAGGAGGATCTGAGGAAGCCAAGGAGAGAGATCCCCAGCCTAGCAGAGCCATCGCTTTAACACCCAAGAGGCTGCTGATACTGAGTGCATGCGTGTTCAGGAGGCACACAACAGGCAGGGTGGGTTATAAACTTGGGAGGCATGAGATGTTATTTATTAAACGCTTCAATTTCCTATAGGAGTCACCGAAAGCCTTTGCGGCAAGCCTCTGTCTGGCTGGGATGGGAGCAGGGAAGGAGGCTGAGTGGATGGAGATTGCCAGGACTTGGGGTTCTTTCTACTATGATTTTGGCTGTGTCTGTTTCTCCTGATGGCTGCTGTTGTTTTTTTGTTTGTTTTGTTTTGGAGGAGGAGGAAGCTTTTGCTATTACTCTCCACTCTTAAACGGGAAATGCTAATTGATTTGTTCTATTAATATATGGGTAAAAATCATTACAGGCTATTTCATAGTCAAGAAGTCTTGATGAAAGGTTTGAAGTAATTGATGAGAAATTAATGATGAAATGAGACCCTAAATAGATTGCTATTCCAGTGGGGGACTGGTTTTGTGTATGTGCGTGTGACATAGGTGTTTACAGCCAAGGGAAGGTGGTCTTTAAAGGAGTGGGTTGCTTGCTGGTCATTATGGCCTCTTAGGAGACCCATCTGATTCACTTAATCAAGGAAGCAGAGGCGCCGCTTCCTTCTGTCCAGGCAAGACTACTTCCCTCATTTAGGAGCCAGTGCACTGGCAGTGGCAGGGGGCTGGGGCAGTGACAGAGTGCCTGCCCACCTGGGGAAAACGGAGTGTGCTCAGGAGGGAGGACTTCCTGGAATCTTTTGGACAGGAATCTTTGCTGCTGAGGAATTGATATGGGGTAGGGTAGAAAGATGTGAGAAGAGAGAGGATGAATGCAGAACCCAAGTGTGTGAGCGAGGGCCTGAAGGACAGATCCAGCTCCCGTGATCTCTGCATCCCCACACCTGGCATAGCCCCTTGTCACACGGGAGGCTGAATAAGCGAGTCTGATCCCAAGGCCGCAGGTTCCCCACCCCTGGTAGGAGAAAGGTGGGCCTTTTTTCAAATGGTGGAGAACCGACTGAAGGAGGGCAGGAAGAAGAGGTGACTTCCCAGCTTTGCGTGAATCCCAGCAGTGTTGCCATTGGCATTCTAAGAGCACAGAGGGGAGAGCGGTGTGCCACTCCCAGGGCACAGGCCTTCCCTGGCAGGTGCTGTGAGAAGGGCTGCCTACCACGGGGTACGATGCCATCTCAGTCCTTTGAGCACCTGGGTGTAGGTGGAAGCAGCAGTGACCTCAGACTCAAAGAGCTTGAAATTCCCTCAAGGAAGAAAACAGCTTCTTTTGTAAACTGGACAGTTTACGACACTGTGACACCATCCTCAATTTTCATGATACGTTCATTATTTGAGAAGTAATTTTTCATCATCTTTCTACTGCTCGCTACTCCTCATCCGTCCTATAATTCAAACGTGAAAAGCTGTTTTCCATTCTTTGAACATGTCACATTCTCTCGCAAATCTGTTATTTTTCTCCTTCTCTGGCTAAAATGCTTTTTCTTGCCTTGCCTGCCTGGAACATTCCTGCTCATGCTCCAGGCACCAGTTAAAGTGTCTTAATTCCTCAGGGATGTAGCCTCTGACATTTGCAAGCATGCCTGGGTGGCCCTCTTCAGAAAGATTTTTCCACGCCTGTATTAATTTATCCCATTGTTTGGTGAATGCTCAATTTACCTCTTTTTCCCCTATTTTGTGAGATATATGTAGGCAGGGACTGGATGTTAGTCATGTTTGGAAGCCCAGAATTTTGCACAGTACCTGACATGTGATAAACTCTAAATAGCTATGGGAGGATATAAAACCCGAACTGTATAAACCCCAAATCGCCTTGTGACCATATAATTTACTTTTTGCGTAGCATCTGTCATCACGTGCTGGTACATTGCAGCAGGGTGACAGATTAACCAGCAATGGGACATTAGAAGCCTTCTGTAGGACCCACCTATCATCAGTACTGGGCCTCCAGCACACTGTACAACCACGGGGCAATTCTAAGAGGAAGAAGTCCAAGTACTTATTGCTGTTGTTTCTGGTGGGCAGCTGGATACCCCAAAGGACCCTCTGAAGCAAAGGTCTGCTCAGCAATAGGCTATTAACTTCACAGTGCTTGGCATTTTCACATGTAGATGCCCAGAGGGTCTTCCCATTTGTATGGTTCACTTGCCTTCTTGCTTGTTAATTTAAATTAGGAAGAAACCAATTTAAAGAATCAGGTAGATATATCCATACAAGACCCAGGTCTGCTAAGATTAAGCTTCCAATGATTGATGAACTAGTCTCTAGGATTTGTGTGAGGTTCCTGAGAACAGGTATTAATTGATTACTGGTTGAGATTTCAAGCATTTGTGACTTTTTTTTTTGCTTTTTTAAAAAAGAGCATTAACAGTAAGAGAGTAGAGATTGGTTACAAAACATGGCCCCCTTATGCAGGCTCACTGTTCTCCTAAGGAGACACTTTACAGTCATTTATTTCATTGACTGAAATGAAATAGCAACCTGATAGATAACCCAAACTCTACTTATCGCTTTCCTACAAAAATGTATAATTTCCTCAGTACCAAGTTTTTCTCTTTATAAAAGCAATTTCACCCAAGTTTTCCTAACTGCACATCTGCCACACTCTAGAGGTAACATCAATCTGGAGAAGTAATCCCCTTGAAGCTCTAATCCAAACTGATGCTGAAACTTCAAAATTTACAAAGTTGTTCCCTCGTCAATATTTAGCCTCTTCTCAGCTATATCTGGGTGACTCAAACTCCCACTGTACTTATCTGAGGGAGAGGAGAACAAGCTAGCAAAAGCTAGCTTGTTCTTGACTTGGAAACAGCATCTCTCTTTGCGTCGCTTCTCTCAAATGTTGAATGCAAGAGCATTTTTCTCTTCCCAGGCCCACCCTGAGACAGAGTGGGTGGAAATCCTGTGGCTAGGTATTCAAAGAAATGGTTTTGCCAAAGACAGCTGTGCTCCTTATAGAGATTTCAGAGAAAATGGAAAAGTGAGCCAAGAGAATGGGATTTATGCTGGGGAAACAGCTGTGATCTGTGAAATTTAATTTCAAAGGGTTCTTCCCTGCAGAGACAAAGCTAGCTGAAAGGACCAGTATGGGCCTAGCAGGCACACGCATGCTGATTTGGTGGATGCCAGAGCAGTTGACTTATAAATTAGAAGCTGTGCTCGTTCCATAGGGAAACGAAGACAATACAAGATATCTGGCCACCTAAGAGCATGGATAATCTAAGAATATAAAAAATTGTCTCCATTTCTCTCTTGTTACGACCCTTGGAAGTAATGTGTAAATTTTAGAAGGATGCTCTAAATCATTTTCTTTTGATCTTTGACTTTCAGCTAACTCCATACCTCTCTGTGCAAAGGATATTTACACACAAAGAGGGCTTGGTCCAAGGTGAAGTAATATTCCTTACCCGATCTATTCCAAAAGGGAGACAACAAAAGGGTTTGTGTTAGATATGGTCCTCCCTAATCTAGACTCCTGGAAAAAGTTCCAATAAAGAATAAAACAAAAAGTAATCATAAGTGTTCCTTACAAAGCTGTTCTAGTAATATACAAAATGTTGATAAAAGATATACAATACGGTTGAAATCCTTTTGAATGTGGATCTAGGCGGACTCCTCAGGAAGGGTAGTTTTAAAAAAGAATAATTATTTCAATCTTACTATATAGGGCATTATAACATTTTGAAATGTTTAGAATAACAGAAAATCAAATACATTTCTTCCCAATAGTTGTGTCTCTATTCCAATGCAGTTTATGCGAGCATGGATACCATCGCGTACGGATGGTACTGATTCAGTACGGGAGATGTTATATCAAACGGAAGGCCTCTTTTCTAGTGAAGCACAAGCGTGGAAGGACAGCTAGAGCAGTGTGTAAAATGTGTAAGGACGTGTTTAAGCACCAAAAACAAAAGTCTCAAAATGAGCAAGATCCTTGTCTCTGAATATCTATATAACCATAATCTGTTGGGAGAGACATATATTATCACAAACTACTGCAGGGCATGAAAGTTGGTATAATCTCTCTAGAAGTAATTGAGAAATATGTCTCAAGATCTGTAAACAGTCCCTGCCATGGCACTCCCAGGAACCTATCTTAAAGAAATAGACAGGAGTGTGCGTGTGTGTGTATACACTGTTATGTATAACTGAAAAACTGAAAAAGAATATGTCTGAAAATGAGGAAAAGGTTAAATCATGATAAACCTATTTAATGGAAAGCATTGCACTCATTTAAAAACAAATACTTTTATAAATGCTACAAGGAAAGAGGAAAAAAAAATCAAACCATAATGACATTTCACCATTAGCAGACAGACAAAAAAAAAATGCTTCTGAGAATTTTAATAAGAAAGTGTTTATGATAATATATAGAATGAAAAGAATAAGATGCCAAAAGTATATTATACTATTAGTCCATGTAGATTCTAAAAATATTTTCCTGGAAAAGATGTTAGCAAGACAGCAGATTAGGAAGTCCTGGATCTCATTCCCCCACAGAAGTATTGATTAAACAATGATATATAGACCAAAATATCTATTAAGAGGATGCTAGAATCCAGTACACCCCAGAATACTACAAAGCAAGAAATCCACATTGAAATAAGCAAGAGCAATTTCATGTTACCCACATCAGCTCCTCCCTGAAGCTGGCACACCTCAGCACCAGCAGAGAACACCCTGGCCCATGATGTCTCCACCAGGGGAAAGAAAAGAGTGAGCATTCCTCCAGTGCTCTGGCTTTTGGAGGGCTGCCTGAATAATGGGTTTATCTTGGCTCATTTGGGGCACTGATGGAACTGGCATAGTCTGGATGCCTGGGGATGTGAGAACAAAGGAAAGTGGTGGGTGGTTTGCTGCAGTCAGCACAGCTTGGTAGACCTGGGAGGAAGGAGCTCAACTTGAGGCTTCTTCGTAGGGAGGGAGGAAGAGGAATACAGCATGTGGCTAGCTCCTCAGAGGCTAGCCAAGGGACTAGTTTCTACCTCACCTCATTCAAAGCGCTAACAGAATCAGCATAGTTTGGATGCCTGGGGGCCTCTGAGAACAGAGTAGAGAGACAGGTGGCTGGCTGTGGCTGGCAAGCTTAGCAAAATTGGGAGGATGTACACAACTCAAGATTTCCCCCTTCGGAGGGAGGGAGGGAGAGAAGCAGAACATGCATCCATTGTTCTGGCTCTTTAAACGGCTGGTACTGACTCACCTGATTGGGGCACTGATGGGGAGCTGGCTTACACTGGGTGCCTGGTGGGTGATTAGAATCAAGGAGAGCTGGGTAGCTTGCTGCTGTAGAACCACACAACTTGCAGTGCTGCAGCCAGAAATTGGAGGGTACAAGGAATACAAGTTCCCGAAAAAGAAACTGGCAAGCCTCTCTAATTGAGAAATTGCCATGGACAGACCCAGAGAAGCCACAGCCCCTGAAAAAGGATTCAGAGGTCCTCAGAATCTCTAGCCAGGATGATGGGTGAGGGCCTTCCCCTGTATGAAGCCAGTTTCTAAACTGGGCGAGGTGGCTGTTTCTTGAAATGTACTGATCTCCACAGAGTTACCAAAGACAGGAAGAAATAGGAAAACATGGTCCAATGGAAAAAAAATAAATCTCCAGAAAGCAACCCTAAGGAAATGAAGTATATTAATTACCTGACAAAAAATTCAAAATAGGCCGAGCGCAGTAGCTCATGCCTGTAATCCCAGCACTTTGGGAGGCTGAGGCAGGAGGATCACTTGAAGCTAGGCGTTTGAGACCAGCCTGAGTAACATAATACCTAACACAATACCTACACACCTCTTCATTGGCGTTGATTCGATGTAGCACTTGATACGCAGAAAAGCCAAGTTTTGCTTTCTGGAACTTACTGAAATATTTTTTTCTGAATATTTTCTATCCACAGTGGGTTGAACGTGGAATGTGAAATCCATTGATGAAGAGAGCTGACTGTATATAGAAAACTATACAATACTTTATTACATAAAAATAGTTGTAAGTAAATCATTTAATTTTGCCACGGAAATTAAAAGACAAAAGTATAAAATGCTTATAATTATAAATTATGCTAAGGGAAACACAATAGAAAAGATGTAATTTGTGACATCAAATAACAAAGTGTGTCTATGTGGGGGAGCTTAAAGTTGAAGTTATCAGCTTAAAATAGATTATGTTTTGTGTAAGCCCCATGGTAACCACACTAAGAAAAAAAATTAAGAGATACACAAAAGGAAATGAGAAAGGAAT
>NW_012154062.1:1528525-1531403 GCF_000956105.1 Propithecus coquereli
GTGTGCAGCCTGCCCTCTAGTAGAGATGACTTATAGACTTGGAAAGCAAAAAAAGTATATTATAAATACATAATAATTCAAAAGAAAGCATAAAAAGCTCATTATACCAGATCCTTATGGCTTCTTCGGAGTCTGTAAGAGTCATAAAACAATCTCAGAATATGAAAGGATCACTCTTGGCATTTCCCCCACACTCCCCTCAACCAGGTTATAACTTTAATTATTATTACTCCTATGGCAACCCGTGCATATCTCGCCGCAGATCTTGCTGCAATGTAATTTGCTGTCTACATGTCTGTCACTAGCCTGTGAATGACTTCAGAGAAGGTTGCCCTTCATCTTTAGAATTCACAGAACCTAGCATAGTGCAAGGCAGACATTAGGCACTGATATAAAAATTCTCCAAATTAATTCTTTCAGAAGTCCTTACTTTCCTTTTGTTTATATTTTTCCGGACTATAAAGTAATATTTCTCTACTGACTTATATAAAATCCTATAAATTGTCCTAAAGCAAAAGCACAGATTAGCAAAATAGTTTTTTTATTTTTAGTCTTAATCAAGTTAAAATCTGTAACTGGAAAATATCACCTGAATGTCACTTTTCCAAACATGTCTGCCCAAATATACAGGGAGGGCCATTTATGTATATTCTTTTATCAAATACTTGGCTATCTTTAGGCTTTCTTTAACCTGGATTAAATTAGGACATTTACTACTTTAAGCAAATCCTTTAAATCTCTTTTGACACTGAATATTCAGGAATTCTTAGGCTTGGAACTAGGTGAATATACACAATACAGGTGCTCCTGCCAACACCATACTGAGATACCCACCTGGCAAGAAAGGACTCAAAACATCCGCTCTGCAGGTTTCCAGGGGAAGTAAAAAACATAAATCCTTCTGTTTCCACCAGGGGAGGTTTAAAAGTGTGTACTCAAAAATATATGACCAAAAGAGGATAATAGCATTATCCTTTCTTTATAAAGAAAAAAAGTGACCAGTATGAGCCCTAGAGAAAATATATAATAAATATTCACCGTACATCCAACAGTTCAGATTCTGATCCTGCCCACGTGGGAAGTGCACACACACGTGACCAGGGCTGGGGGAGCTGTGGCACAGCAGGAGCGCAGGTGACATGGTTAGGGGAGGCGCCAGACTGGAAGGCAGACCAGATTTCTAGCCCCTTCTGGATCTCACCTCGTCTTAAACCCATCCTCTCCCCCACCAACCCCTAACTGGCTAACTCCTGACAAGCCACTCAACCTATCAGTACTTCAGCTGCTTCATGTTAAAAGGTGGGTAATTCACATAACTTAGGGCAACACACTAGTGCTGGAAGGGAACTTAGAGAAAATCCTTTTGTTTTCAATAGGAGACCACAGGTCCTGGAGTTTAAAGGCTTTCCCCAAAGCCCTGGAGCTAGTTTACTGGCATCTTGAGATGCCTTTAAGTTCAAAGATCTACAAATCTATTTTTCTACTTTGGAAGCAGAAATCTGTGAATCCATGGACATGTTCACAAAATTTTTAGCAGCTTTTTCTCATGACCATGCTAAGTCTACTACCTGGAAATCGATTCCAAAGAGCTCGCCAAGTGAAATTGATCTTAAAAGTCACCCAGGAGTGACTAATGCTTGCTAAGGGAGTGAGCATTAACCTTTTCTCTAACTTTTCCATCTCCCACGGAAGTGTAAAACTTTATCTTGTCTTAGAGGTCAATTATAATTTAGTTGTCTAAGATGTGAATGAAGCAACCTATAATCCTGCCAAAAATACAAGCTAGCAGCAAGTGCTCAACAGTGTAATATTCAGATATTATGCTAGACGACCACCGCCCTAAGTGCTCTGACCTGTGTTAATTCACTGAACTCACACCACAACGCTAAGAGGAAGGTACTATTGCTATTAATATCTTCGTTTAACACACTAGACAGTGTGTGTCTAACAAGTAGAATGCAGGGCACAAGGGACAGCTGTGCACTGGAGTAGGCTGGGGAGGCTTGCTGGAGTCACACTCCACTGCTCTGATTTTAAAACCTCACATCCAGCGCTGCCACTGGGGCTGCACCTCGGTGAGGATCATCAGGTGAGGCGACAGGCCAGACACCAATGAATGAAGAGCATCCTTCCTCATGACCACTGTGGGAGGAGTTAAAACTGATTCCACAGCACACGAGTTATTAAGTACATAGGACCAGGTAAAGAGTTGTAACTGTTGTCACAGAATGACCAGGATGGGAGGAATGAGGGAAAAGATTCCTGATTGGAAACTTAATGTGTGGACTGCAAGGCTCTAAGTACAGGGGTGTTGGGGCGCTGGTATGCGGATGTATCGTAACAAACGTCCAGGTAGCTACTGTGAGAAGGTGTTTGCTGAACTTGACTACAAGGTCATTTTCTGTGCTAGACGTGCTTTTACGGCAGTTTTTAATATGCATATGTAAAGTCCAAAGATAATCAATTGCTTTTCTTCTTCCTAAAAATAAAAGGACCTTGGAATGTTTTCATTCCAATCATCTGCCTCCTACCTTACATGATAAGTGTCACACTTTAGCTTTTAAAAAAATGCTACTGAAATAGACATCGTTATTTTTCTATAAACTGCTGCTGTCTGCTTAGATTTGTCCACGTTTACTCGTATCTTCATTCATCACTTCTTTCTGTACCTCACTGTTCTTCAGAGGCCATTTTCAATTACTTCTTGGTGGTAAATCTTTTTCTATTTAAAAAAATTTGCTTGAAATTTTTAATTATTGTGGGTACATCATGGTTGTGTATCTTTATAGGGTACATGTGTTTTGATATAGGCATACAATGTGAATCAATCAAATCAGGGTAATTGGGGTACCCATCTCAAGCATTTATCATATCTTCA
>NW_012154062.1:1531453-1570560 GCF_000956105.1 Propithecus coquereli
TGTCTCCAGCCTAAGAACTTGTTTTTGAAAAGATCAACAAAATCGACAAAGCTTTAGCTTGACTAAGAAAAAAAAGGACATTTAAATAAATAAAATCAGAAATGAAAGAGGAGACATTGCAATTGATGTCACATAACTTAAAAGGATTATAGGAAACTACTATGAACAATTATATGCCAACAAATTGAATAACCTAGAAATGGATAAATTACTAGAAACATACAACCTACCAAGACTGACCTATGGAGACGTAGACAATCTGAACGTATCTATAACAGCAAGGAGACTGAAATAGCAATAAAACCCTCCCAGCAAAGAAAAGCCTAGGACCAGATGGCTTCACCAATGAACTCCACCAGTTAAAGAACTAATGCCAATCCTTCTCAAACTCGTCCAAAAAAAACTGAAGAGGAGGGAACATTTCCAAGATCATTTTACACGGCCAGCATGACCCTGATATCTAAACCAGAAAAAAAAAATCAAAAAACTGTAAGAAAAGAAAATTGCTTGGCCAATATCCTTGATGAACATAGATGTAAAAACCCTAAACAAAATACTATCAAATTGACTTCATCCGTATATTAAAAAGATCATATAGCATGACCAAGTGGGATTTATTTTCAGTAGTCCCCCCTTACCCACAGGGGACACATTCCAAGACTCTCAGGGGATGCTGGAAACCACAGTAATATCGAACCCTACACAAGGATGACCCTTGAGCAACAGGGGCTTGAACTGCACAGGTCTACCTGTATACACTGATCGTTTTCAGCCAAACGTGGATGGAAAGTAAAGCATTTGCATGACATGAAACCCAAGTCTACAGAAGGCTGACTTCGAATATGTGGGTTCCACAGGGTATACTGTATTTTGGTACATTCGGGGGGAGTCCTGGAACCAATCCCCCGAGTAAACAGAGGGATGACTGTATACTCTGTTTTTCACTATACATACATACTTATGAGATAAAGTTTAATTTCTAAATTAGGCAAAGTGGGAGACTAACAACAATAACTAATAATAGGTCAATATAATAACATGCCAGCAGCACTACTCTGAGGCCATTATTAAGTAAAATAAGGGTTACCGGGACACAAGCACTGTGATGCCATAACTGTTCATCTGATAACAGGGACAGCTATTAGGTGACTAAAGGGCAGGCGGGCACAGCCTGGGTATATGGGACAAAGGGATGATTCACATCCCAGGAGGGACGGAGCAGGGCAGTGCGATTTCATCACGCTACTCAGAATGGCATGCAGTTTAAAACTTAAGAATTGTTTCTTTCTGGAATTCTTCATTCAATATTTTCAGACCACGGGTAACTGAAACTGGAAAGCGAAATTGCAGGTAACGGGGGATTTCTGCATATACATACAATGTAATATTCAAACGCAAAAAGGAAGGAAATTCTGACACATGCTACAACATGAATGAACCAGGAAAGACCTTGTGCTAAGTGAGATAAGGCAGACACAGAAGGACAAATGCTACAGGATTCCACTGACTTGGGTATGGTTAATAATACCAGACTATGCATTTAAAATTTAAAACAGTAGATCTCATGTTATGTGTTTTTTTATCACAGTTAAAAAAAAAAAAAAATCTTTCCCTATCAGACACCACTGAGGGCAGTGTTGTTCTGCCTTGTTTCCTACTGGCCCTAAATTCAGTGACTGCCCCTTCACAGCGGGAGCTAGAATCCTCAAAGACCCTGTACTCCTTCCAGTCAACGCACACCTTCCCCATCTCCACCCACACAGAGCTGGGGAGGTGCAAGCTCCAGCGACTACCCTTCAAAAGGTCAGAACTCATAAACTGGATCCCAAACAGATTTCCAGATTGTACAACTTGGAAGAAAGGATCCTGACAGGGAACGCTCTGGTCAAACCCTTACCCAGGTGATCTGGAATACACTTGCATTGTTAAGTACACATGTTTACAGACATGAATGAAAAATGCATGTGTCTAGCTTTAGGTAGGATTGAAAGTAAGACAGTTAAATCATATATAAATGAAAGCTATAACTAACTCATAGCATAAACATCTACTGAAACAAGTGCTGCCACAGGTCTGTACCTGCATAGACCATATGAAGTCTAACTTACCAGGTTATGTTCAAAATTTCTTACTGAACATAATCAGAACACAGCCCCACCATTCCTCTGATCATGTATTTTATGTGTCTGTGTTTGGGTATTCACAGATAATTTTTTCACTGAACTGTTTTCACCAAAAACAATGAGAAAGAATTTAAACAATTAAACAGTCTTTTGAGTGTTTAACATAGCTTTGTTGTACAAAGTGAATATCTCTTTGAGTACCTCATTTGTCATTTCATAAAGCTTTGAGTTTTATTTTTTATTTATTTTGCTTTTACCTTTTGCAAGTATAGAACTGTTCCCTTCAGTACAGCATAAAAGGTTTTCCATCCTCGCTTTCCTCTTGGAGCTAGAAAGGAAAAAAAATGTAAGATTTTATTTGGTGTAAATTAGCATTTTAGAAAGAGAATCTAAATGATCAACATGGTGTGTTTCAATATTCCTAGTTTATTAGCTACCAAAACTAATAACAATAAGAACTAAAATTATGTTGAGTCTTAAGGTGTACCAGGCAGAATTCTAAAATGTTTCCTACATATCATATTTAATCCTTACAATAATCCTGCCTGGTAGATACTATTACTCTCCTCTTTTTTTACAAAACCGAAGCACAGTGGAGAGTAACCTACTAATGGTCATATAACTAGGAAGAGGAGAAGCCGGGAATCGAACCCAGGTAGCAAGGCTGTGTGTGCAGCCTGCCCTCTAGTAGAGATGACTTATAGACTTGGAAAGCAAAAAAAGTATATTATAAATACATAATAATTCAAAAGAAAGCATAAAAAGCTCATTATACCAGATCCTTATGGCTTCTTCGGAGTCTGTAAGAGTCATAAAACAATCTCAGAATATGAAAGGATCACTCTTGGCATTTCCCCCACACTCCCCTCAACCAGGTTATAACTTTAATTATTATTACTCCTATGGCAACCCGTGCATATCTCGCCGCAGATCTTGCTGCAATGTAATTTGCTGTCTACATGTCTGTCACTAGCCTGTGAATGACTTCAGAGAAGGTTGCCCTTCATCTTTAGAATTCACAGAACCTAGCATAGTGCAAGGCAGACATTAGGCACTGATATAAAAATTCTCCAAATTAATTCTTTCAGAAGTCCTTACTTTCCTTTTGTTTATATTTTTCCGGACTATAAAGTAATATTTCTCTACTGACTTATATAAAATCTTATAAATTGTCCTAAAGCAAAAGCACAGATTAGCAAAATAGTTTTTTTATTTTTAGTCTTAATCAAGTTAAAATCTGTAACTGGAAAATATCACCTGAATGTCACTTTTCCAAACATGTCTGCCCAAATATACAGGGAGGGCCATTTATGTATATTCTTTTATCAAATACTTGGCTATCTTTAGGCTTTCTTTAACCTGGATTAAATTAGGACATTTACTACTTTAAGCAAATCCTTTAAATCTCTTTTGACACTGAATATTCAGGAATTCTTAGGCTTGGAACTAGGTGAATATACACAATACAGGTGCTCCTGCCAACACCATACTGAGATACCCACCTGGCAAGAAAGGACTCAAAACATCCGCTCTGCAGGTTTCCAGGGGAAGTAAAAAACATAAATCCTTCTGTTTCCACCAGGGGAGGTTTAAAAGTGTGTACTCAAAAATATATGACCAAAAGAGGATAATAGCATTATCCTTTCTTTATAAAGAAAAAAAGTGACCAGTATGAGCCCTAGAGAAAATATATAATAAATATTCACTGTACATCCAACAGTTCAGATTCTGATCCTGCCCACGTGGGAAGTGCACACACACGTGACCAGGGGCCGGGGGAGCTGTGGCACAGCAGGAGCACAGGTGACATGGTTAGGGGAGGCGCCAGACTGGAAGGCAGACCAGATTTCTAGCCCCTTCTGGATCTCACCTCGTCTTAAACCCATCCTCTCCCCCACCAACCCCTAACTGGCTAACTCCTGACAAGCCACTCAACCTATCAGTACTTCAGCTGCTTCATGTTAAAAGGTGGGTAATTCACATAACTTAGGGCAACACACTAGTGCTGGAAGGGAACTTAGAGAAAATCCTTTTGTTTTCAATAGGAGACCACAGGTCCTGGAGTTTAAAGGCTTTCCCCAAAGCCCTGGAGCTAGTTTACTGGCATCTTGAGATGCCTTTAAGTTCAAAGATCTACAAATCTATTTTTCTACTTTGGAAGCAGAAATCTGTGAATCCATGGACATGTTCACAAAATTTTTAGCAGCTTTTTCTCATGACCATGCTAAGTCTACTACCTGGAAATCGATTCCAAAGAGCTCGCCAAGTGAAATTGATCTTAAAAGTCACCCAGGAGTGACTAATGCTTGCTAAGGGAGTGAGCATTAACCTTTTCTCTAACTTTTCCATCTCCCACGGAAGTGTAAAACTTTATCTTGTCTTAGAGGTCAATTATAATTTAGTTGTCTAAGATGTGAATGAAGCAACCTATAATCCTGCCAAAAATACAAGCTAGCAGCAAGTGCTCAACAGTGTAATATTCAGATATTATGCTAGACGACCACCGCCCTAAGTGCTCTGACCTGTGTTAATTCACTGAACTCACACCACAACGCTAAGAGGAAGGTACTATTGCTATTAATATCTTCGTTTAACACACTAGACAGTGTGTGTCTAACAAGTAGAATGCAGGGCACAAGGGACAGCTGTGCACTGGAGTAGGCTGGGGAGGCTTGCTGGAGTCACACTCCACTGCTCTGATTTTAAAACCTCACATCCAGCGCTGCCACTGGGGCTGCACCTCGGTGAGGATCATCAGGTGAGGCGACAGGCCAGACACCAATGAATGAAGAGCATCCTTCCTCATGACCACTGTGGGAGGAGTTAAAACTGATTCCACAGCACACGAGTTATTAAGTACATAGGACCAGGTAAAGAGTTGTAACTGTTGTCACAGAATGACCAGGATGGGAGGAATGAGGGAAAAGATTCCTGATTGGAAACTTAATGTGTGGACTGCAAGGCTCTAAGTACAGGGGTGTTGGGGCGCTGGTATGCGGATGTATCTAACAAACGTCCAGGTAGCTACTGTGAGAAGGTGTTTGCTGAACTTGACTACAAGGTCATTTTCTGTGCTAGACGTGCTTTTACGGCAGTTTTTAATATGCATATGTAAAGTCCAAAGATAATCAATTGCTTTTCTTCTTCCTAAAAATAAAAGGACCTTGGAATGTTTTCATTCCAATCATCTGCCTCCTACCTTACATGATAAGTGTCACACTTTAGCTTTTAAAAAAATGCTACTGAAATAGACATCGTTATTTTTCTATAAACTGCTGCTGTCTGCTTAGATTTGTCCACGTTTACTCGTATCTTCATTCATCACTTCTTTCTGTACCTCACTGTTCTTCAGAGGCCATTTTCAATTACTTCTTGGTGGTAAATCTTTTTCTATTTAAAAAAATTTGCTTGAAATTTTTAATTATTGTGGGTACATCATGGTTGTGTATCTTTATAGGGTACATGTGTTTTGATATAGGCATACAATGTGAATCAATCAAATCAGGGTAATTGGGGTACCCATCTCAAGCATTTATCATATCTTCACGTTAGGAACATTCCAATTCCACTCTTTTAGTTGTTTTAAAGGGTACCCTAACTTATTGCTGATTGTAGTCTATTTTTCTAATTTTTGTTTATACAAAAAATATTTCATTAAAAATTCTAGTAGTTATTTCTTCTTATGAAGCTATCATTTCACTGTATTTTGGCTACCATCACTGTTGGGATGCCCACCCTAAGTGTTTTCTCTGAGCATGGGTTTCTTTAAATTTATGCTGCCTGGTGTTCTCTGGGATTCGTGTGTATCATTTTGAAAAACCTGTGGCCATTCTATCTTTGAATACTGTCTCTCCTTGTTGTCTCCACTATTGTAATTTTCTAACACTCCACTCTGACTTCTCATTTCATTCAGCCTGTGTCTTAACTGTTCTTCTGTATTCCCCGTCTCTCTGCTCTTCGGTGTTAGACACTGTGTAATTTTACCTCCAGTACTGGTTGGCCACCCAGATCCAAACCTGCCCTGAAGGCTTAGCGCCCCAAGGTTAGCTCACCCACCTAGATCTGCACTCGGGCTTTATTCCCAGCCTAACAGGATTTCCCTTCCATTGTTACAGGCTCATTCATTCATTTAAAAAAGGGTTAAAAATATTTTATCTATCATTTTTAGATCTTTTATAATGGGAGAGTTTCAGAATCTGTAGGCCATCATATTGAGGAAAAAAACAGACTCTCTTTTATTTTTCCTTTTTTTTTCTAAAAAAGGGATTTATGCACAAGCTTTGTAATCTAGGAAGAATACATTTGGAGCAGGATATAGGAGAGATTGGGGGTGAGGACGGGGAGAGAGGAACCAGAACAAGGGGACCCAGTAAGGAGGCTATTTCAATAGCCTAGATGAGAGAAAGAGGCCAGAATGCGGACAGAGTTGTATAATAAGTCAAGATGGAGACATGAAAGGAAAGGGGAAAGGTGTTAACGTTAACTGAGCATCTACACTGCAGCACTCTGGGCACTGGGCATCATCCAGGTATTATGTGGTCCAAATGATCCTATCAGGTAGGTATTATTGCCTCTATTTCATATGCATGTCTCCAGTTATTAACTATACTCGCAGTTCTGAAAGGTAGAGTGAGTTGCTGAGGAGCTACCCATCTAAGGATTCAAAGCTGCCGCACGAGGCAGTTCAGATAAGGAAACACGTTCCAAGGATATGCTAAGGAGAAACAGTCCAGGCTACTATCCTGTGTAACGGTCAGGTCTGCCACTCCTGTGTGGTGGGCGCTGAAGGCAGGAAAGCAGGTGATAACACAGGAGGGGAGCACAAGCCAGGTACTTTCTCTAATCTCTCTTGCCTCTAGGACCTTCGAAGGCATCCCTGCTCACAGCTACAGGTCACAGAATAGAGGCACCATCCCTGTGTCTGCCCTCTTGGGTGATACAGCCCAACACTTCTGCAGAATCATTATCTAATACTAATGATGATTATACTATTAGTAATAGCAGCAGCTAACGTTTACCAAGTGCTGTTCCCAGATCTGACATGTATAAACGATACGGGAGGCATGATTACAATCTCCATTTTACAGATGTGACATCTGAGACCCCACCTGACCCGTAGCCTGTGCTTTCCCAGAGCACTGGGCACGTGTGCTCTGGTTGGTATACGGGGAAAGGCCAGTTAAACCAGACTCGGGACACCATGCCTTGGATAACTCCGAGATACGGGAGTGATACTCAAATTATTTAAGAGTTGATTCAGCAGGGACTCTGACCTATCAGGAAAAGCACTGTCCCAATCAGATTGGAGGGACACCCACAGTAAACAGTCTGTACCAGTGTGTCAGCCCTGGCTTGGGGACAGCTTCCTGCCCACTGTAGGCTAAAATAAGAAATGAAAAAAGGCAACAAGTTTCTGTGATTGTTACTCTGAATCACACGTGTGTACGTACACACACACACACACACACACACGCGTGTACATTTCTGCAAAAGAAAAATTGACAGTTGCCCCAAAGATGGGTGATCACTGAATTTTCAATATTACAAATCAGTTATTATTTTCTCATCTTGATTATGCATTTGTAGAAATCTATTTGGAAGTATAAAGTACAGTGAACAATACTTTGGCTTCAGCTATTACCACTGATCTTTACAAAAGAGTGAAATGCATAAATGGGAATGAAAGGACAGGCTGTTACCCTGCTTCCATAAAAAGGAAGGTATGAAATATCCCTAAGCAATAAAATATTCAGTAAAGAGTACTGATGGATATATGCTAAGAAATGAAAGTTATTTATTTTTTTTAATCCTCCATGTAAGCTTCATGCAGAAGTTTATATTTGCATGCTATGCTCTCCAACTTTCTTCTCAACTGAATTGGGAATGGATTGTGTTTAAGATCTTACTTTTTCAATTTTTCTGTTGTATTCAAAGGGCAGAGTATTTTTTCCTGCATCCAAAATCTTGTCCTGTTTTTGACCACTCCTTACTCTAGACTCCCTGATCATCTGCTTTGCCCTTTTTTGCAAGTTTAGTATCAGAAAGACATAATACGCATAGAAAGACACAGTGTGTACATTGCCTATTTTTTTTTTCATTTAATACACTAACCTTGCTTCCCTGTCTGTTGTCTTGAAAACATTCTCCCATTGTCCCACGTAAAATGACAAAAGTACAGTCTGTAGAGAAGGTCAGTAAGCCACATCCACATTAATGAGAAAGAATTCTTTCTTACAGCCTGAACGAAAAACTTGGCCTGAAGGCCCTGCCAGGCCAAGAAACAGCAGAAATGTGGGGATGAGATAGTTCTAATGCATAATACCTTCAATTTCCTTATGTTAATGGACAAAGACATATAAAATATAATGCAATCCCAGTGAGGGCATTCCAAAATAAATCCAGCACCTTGCTGAACTTGGAAACACAATGTGCTCAGCGAAAGTTCTGCACTAATATAATTGGGACACATCTACATTAGAATTTAAAAGGTATAAGACATTTTAGAAATTGTTCTATTTCCCTTGTGACGGTGTCTGAAAACTGGGCAAAATTCTTAAAGTATCTATCCTGAAGGTAAAAGCAACCTCTGAAGTTCTACACCACTGAGGCAGCTGAGGATAAAATGCAGGCGGGGGCAAGTCTACTTGCTGCGACTGGTTTGCCAAGGATGTAGGTAAGTTAGTAGATGACAGACTCACAGATCATTAAGTGAAGTTAAGGGTAATCCTTGTATATTCACCCCTAACTTTCTTCCACAAAATAGCCTCAGGCCCCACAAGAAGTACTATTAAATCTTAATTAATAGAGCAGCTAGGGAACTTTTCGATGACTGCTTCAAGCAATCAAGTCCAAGCTGAGCATAACAGAAGTTACCATTGGGAGATGAGTCACACAACATTAAGCAACTGATAGCATCAATTATCCCCAGGTCCCTAATAGGATGCTAGAAATAAAATAGTACTATTGCTATCTTATATTCCTATCACTTATCTTTGAAACATTTAAGGCATTTTACACAGTTTTTTTTTTTTTTTTTAAGAATCAGTTAATGCTTGTAATCTTTCTCTTTAAGATAGGGACATTGTGTTAACTCAACTTTATAAAAGGAAAAACTGGGGTAGCCTTAAAGGAACCACAAGTACAACCTACACCTATTGTAGAACGTGAAACAAAAGAGAGAATTAGAAGAATATCCTATCCAAAAATGTCTCCTGGTTGGGTGCTGTTCACTCTGGATATGGCTCTATTACTTTAAGAGCTCTTCAAGACTTTTACCCTAAAATCATCTTCCTGGAATGGCAGAAAGTATCCTGAACTGGGAGCCGGGCACTTGGATTTTATTCATACCATGATGCTATTTCTCTGATTTTGGATACGTCACATAACATCTCTGGTTACAAATCTGTAAAATGAATATTCTATAATGTACCATCACTACTTTATATTGTTGTTCAGTTATTCTACGCACACAGAAGAATTATGACACATACCCTGACCCTGAAGAGTTGACATACAGAGGCAGTAACACTGACAATGAAATTTAACACAACATGTTAAGCTGATAAGCAAAATGGTAGCACAGCACTATCCGGAGACAGTCACAGCAGGATTCAAGGAGGTAAATGAGGAGGAAGTCATTAATTCTGCTTATGAGTAGGCTTTAGAAGTTAGAGAAGACTTTAAGTGGGGATTTAGTTTTAAGCAGGACTCTGAAAAAGAACGACAGGTTTCTTGTTTGACCTTCACCTTCTTTACAGTGTATAAACAGTGACACACTGAAAGAAAGTGTGGATCCCAATTATGGAAGTTTCATAACATTGCAAATCACCACCATTCTTTATTGAGATGACCTCTGGATTACAGTCAACATAATATTTTTTATTTCTTAAGAGAATGCATTTAGGACCCAGAGAACTTGGTCTGAAATACTGGCTTCACTTGGGTGACCTTGGGCAAGTCCCTTAGCCAGCTCCACGCTTTACTTCCTGTGTCAAATGGGAGCAACATAGTACCTACTTCACAGAGTTACTCTGAAAATCGGATGAGTCAATATATGTAAAACCTTTAGAAGTGTTGTTTTTTTTTAAATGAAGGATACTGTCTCCTAAGGAAAATGCATCCAATTTTCATGCTAAAACACAAAGACTTTTTAAAAATTTCATCCACGTATTCAGAATTTTTTTCTTTGTTAGTGGATATTTTGAGACACCATCCACCCAGCAACATTACTGATGCATTTTTAACAGAAAGGGGGCACTTGGCACATACCACCCTTAATTGCGGGGAGGGTGAAGGGCAACACATTTACTAGTGTAATTATTGTTTCCATTTTGTCCCAAGCCTGTCTTGACATTGGAGATATCAAACATGAATGCAAATAACAAAAGTAAATAATAGGATAAGAGATAAAAGCGGATATTTTCTACCCAAGTAATGAGCTACAAAGATGTTCAAATCCGACTTATAAACAAATATCATATCGTTCCACACTTGGCTAGGAGATGCTTTCACTGGTAGCACAGGAAGAATTTGCCTGGCTTAGGCTGAGGCTGGAAAAGAGAGTAGAACAAAGCAAGAACGTGCATCATTAGCTAGAGGCTACAGGAAAAGCATGTGGGAGGCAACAAATTTGACTCTGACTATATTATTTTTTTCAGGAAAAAACAGAAACACTACAGTCATAGAAATATTTTTTAGAATCTTGACAAATGAATTATTAATATAGCTCACATTCTCTCCAGCTAGAATGTTCCTTTCCCACATGTCATCATGACTTGCCCCTTCACTTCAATTGGGTCTCTGCTCAAATGTCACCTGTGAAACGTAACATACCAGATGGCATCACCCTCGTTCAGAGCTCGAAAATGTAGTCAGGAAGCCATTCTAAAAAGCATTGCCTGCACGACCTGCAACCTTGCAATAAAACCCCAGGAACTTGTCTTGAATCTTTGAACTAGACCAAACCAAGACAACCACAACATCCTCAAAAACAGCTAAATGTTGCCAGCACTGCAACTCCTAAACAGCAACCAGCAAGGACTAGGGGACTCATGTACCAAGCCAGCCGCCTCCACCAATGATAATTCTTTCAAAACAACTTGTGTAATCACCCTCAGCTTCTTTTTAAAAACCCCTACTCCCCTCCCTCTCTTCAGAACACAACCTGGCTTCTAGCCAAATCTGTGTCTCCAGAATTGAATTGTTAATTCCTAGAGCCCAGTAAATGCCCTGTCTTACTGCACTGCGGTCTTGTTTTGGGACCAACCTTTGTTGGTTGACACACCTCATCGGGGGGTTTCTTCTGATCACTCTCTGACACTTAGCAACTGCACATTTCCTTCTATCTCTTTGAACCTTGGCTTTATTTATTTTGGATCTCTTAACGGTTGTATGAATTATCACATATTTATTATTGAGTTCTCCTTATACAGAATGAAACCTTGAAGCAAGAACTTTGGTTTGTTGCTGTGTCCACAGCAGACTAAACCCCTCCTCCCAAATAAAAAAACATCAGACGTTCTAAATAAGCATGTAGATGGTGTGATTCAACAAATATTACAGGGAATATTTTTTAAAAAGGGTTTTATCATTTAAGTAAAACATGGTAGAAAATTCAGGTTGCTTAAAGGGAATAGGTAAGGTGGGATAAAATTTTGGTACAGATTATTCCAACAAGAAAATATTTTATATGGAAATAATGTATCAGTAAACACCCAGGCTCATAAGGAACAAATGTAGCTTGGCAAATTACTATGGGTTTTCAGGGTTAAAGAATGAACATCTGTGATATGTGACCTCAAAATTTTAGAAAACAAGTCCTTCCTCATAATTCTTATAAAGTGGATTTGACCAAAGGAAGAAGCTAGAGAACTTGTTTTTTTTAGTAGCCACCTCAAAAAAGTTGGGCACAGCAAAATGTTCCTGAAATTCAATAACTTCATTTATGTGCAAAGTATGAACACTGAACTCCAAGAAAATCAAGCATACTAATGATTTTTTCATAATCTTGAGAAATTTATAGAGCTCTTCTAAAACTTGTGATCTGAGGAACCAAAATAGACACCTCTTTATCAATGATGATGGACCCTAAAATTAAGGAAACAAAAGTTACCTATGGGCAGGGTGTTCAGAGCTCGGCTGGTATGGCAACTTCCTAAATTCCTATGGCTGCAAGAAAAACCAAGCTCTTGCTAAACTCCCTAAAAGGACCTATCAGGCAGACTGTCAAATCCTCCCTAACTCTGATTAACACCCCAGACCCTACAACTCTTGATTGCACAGAGGACCAGCTTTGCAAACATCCTTTCCTGATAAACAACTATAGACCTCAAGCCAGTTTCAGCCGGCTTATAGGGACTGCACACAAACTGTCTCTGCTTATAGTTGGCCTTTTGACATAAAGAGTCAAATTCCATTTCATTTTAATGCTAAAACTCCACCTCAAACTGAACATGAAATGTACATTACATGTAAGTTTACCCATTGCACATGTGCTCAACACCCCTCATAAATAGGTATAGCTGCCCCCCAACCTGCTGAATATGTATGACTCTATTGGGTAACAGAGATCCCGTGAGGCATAATATCCAATCTGCACTTTCTAGGAAGAGAGAGTGCCTTCAGTCCACACCACAGACTATTCCCAGTTTGCAAACTGGTATTGTCGATAAAGCTCTCCTTTCTACTATTAATGTTTAGCCCTCCTGGTGGCCTTTTGGAGTATGGACTTATACAGAGCAAAGTACTAAAATAAAATGTAAGGTTAAATCGGTGAAGTCTATCTGCAAAGTACAGGTAACTGCTCAATCAGACAGGCAGGTTTAGCAAGTGATACCAAGTCAGGTTTCCTCAATTTCAGAAGCACCGCATGCCCGGGGAGAGACAGAGCCAAAGACCCTGCGGAGCCTGCATTTCTACAAATAGCAATTGGAATAAGCTATTGTAATTGTAAAACAGCCCAAGGCCTACAGCACCTTTAAAACGCCTCTGGGCAAAAGCAGCTGAAGGTCAATGAAAATAATTCAGAGTGGCAAGGACAGCAGCCCCCAGACAGACCCTGCTCTCCAAGGCACGGGAGAGCAGCCTGACTGCTTTCCTCAAA
Organism: Propithecus coquereli; assembly: GCF_000956105.1. Taxonomy (NCBI): domain Eukaryota; kingdom Metazoa; phylum Chordata; class Mammalia; order Primates; family Indriidae; genus Propithecus; species Propithecus coquereli. Next base: position 1,544,678 of record NW_012154062.1, read on the forward strand.
CATAGGCAGCTCCAGGAGAGACTTCCAGCTCCTTCTACGACGCAGTTGCTGACTCTCATTACAGGGCCAGGGCTCTGCCATGCTGCCCATGCAGAGGTGCCAGAAAACCGTGCGCTGCCACGGAAGATGCCGCGCTGTTTATCTCTCAGCTTTCCCAACTTGGGCCAAGCTGCTTCTCTTTACCAGACGTCCAGTGCTCTCATGTGCTTTCCACTGAAGGAAACCAAAATATTTCACCCCAAAATATACTTCTGTGTCATATTTTGAGACGGCTGTTCAGAGGGCCTGCAGACGGAAGCAGCCTTGCAAAGCTGTCTGTGGGAGAGAGGAACTGCGTGACGCAGCCAGGCTTTCTCCCAGGCCCTCCCTTGTCTGTATGCAGGAAAGACAAACTGAGAGTCTGACACCTTTAAAGGTCAGACAGAAACATCTACCGTCTCTTCTCTCCAAGGGCTGCTACCTGTGAGGTTTTGTTTTCTTTTCTTTTTTACGTAAAAAGACCACGTTTGTCAGCCAGCCCTGGTCTTCCTCCCCTCCCATAACCTGTTTTGCCATGGTCTAAGCCCTTATTCTTTCTGTAAACTGGAGATGGTATATACGCTTCTGCACCTCACTGGGGGTTGGGTAATCACTGAGATTTTCCCCCGTGCACACGTTAATAAATTTGTATGCCTTTTCTCCAATTAACCTGCCTTTAGTGAGTTGATTTTTCAGCAAACCTTCAGGGGGCGAAGGGGAAGTTTTTCCCTTGGCCCCTAGAGTACACGATCTTCTAATCGTTTTAATATGTACACATATGCCATATAAATTGAGATCTACTTGTTGCTTTTAAACTTTTCTACTTACATATGTGTCATCTAAAAAATGACACTGTATTGCTGCATCATATTTTATTTAAGGAACCTTTTATCGGCCATTAAGCTATTTCCAAAATGATGATATTCTGTCGCTAAAGTGATATTGGGTTCCTTCTACATGCCAGGCAGTGAGCTAATAAGCACCATAACAGACATTAGCCACGTTTGATTGTTATTACCTTATGGCTTTTTGCATTACTTGTTTTCTCTGTTGGAATTCTCTTATCTACGATATTTGTACCCAAAGATTTCATGATTTCATGGACTTCCTTTTGTAATTCAGCTCTCAGCTGAATGACACACGTTCAGGTGTATGCTCTCCCTACCCCCCAAGAGTGAATACTATTGGCACACAGCTGGTGCACAAAAATATTTTTTAAAATAAATCACTGACCTCTGTCGTTTCAAAGCTCATATTCCTAAGATATTACTATCTAGTGATAACATTTTAGTACATAAATTTTTATTCCTGTGATTAATCCTTTTAGGAAACTGGTACAGTATGTTTAGTTTCAAATTTTCATCAGATTGAAGAATTTTATATACTGCAATAAATCACCATGACAGAGGCACAAGAATTATTTTCTTCTTTCTCCTAAATGTTAGCTAAACCTGAAAGGTAAACAGAACGAGTCAACAGTAAAAACAGAATAATCTCTAAAAATCAGAGGCAGTGAAAACTGTGCATTCCTCTTTCAGAAAGAAATGTGTCAGAGTTTCTGAACACAGATCTGTTGGTGCTTACGAGATTGGCAGTTTATTTTCCACTATCCCTTGTCAAAAGTACTGCTTCTGAGGAGAAGGTTGGGGGCCTTTTTTAACCAACTTTACTGCAGGAAAGGGTAGATTTTAAAGACACTAGCCACCAAAAGGAAACGTAAAAACCTAAAACACCCTATTTTAGTCTAAATGTTGAATTTTGAGGAAGCATTCCCCATCTAGAACAGACAACATTCCGTTAGAGCTAGACTGCCACGTGACAAACTCTGACTTGAGAAGTCACTCAGCCGCCCCTCCCTGTGCCATTAGTAGGCCCTGGCCTGAACAGCTCACCTCTCATCCCTGCTGCCGCAGAACAGCTAAGTGCAAAGGGGAGGGAAAACGTTAGCCTAACTGCTTTGCCTCCACTTAAAGAGTCTTTCTCTAACAGGAGGAGACAACCGTCTTATGGGGGAAAAAACCCATTCCACTTTTATTATCTCTTAATTATAGTGTCGCTGTTCCCAATGTTATACAATAGCAAAGAATTCTGCCTGCATTGCCATTATAAACTCTATTTTCAGTATGTATGACTCAGAATAACATCTACTTTCTCGAATTTGACACGTGGGTCTAAATTTTCAAAACTTTTAGTGACAGCCAAGTGTGTAAATCCCTCTAAAGTGAGTGAACCTCCCTAACCTTTTCAAGGTGCTATCTAGCACTCCTTGTAGCCAAAGTATTGAACAAGGAATTGAAAATGTGAACCATATGTAGTTCTCACATCCTGAAGAAGCAACTAATATTTCAGTACTTCATATTAGAAACTAATCTCAGAGGTAAAATGACTGAACAATCTATACAAGAATGCAAATAAAATATTTTAAAATTATTAAAGTGATAGGTCTGCACAGTTAGCCTCTTTTGATTCACTCTACCCCAACTCCTCTAATCCTATTTTCCATAAGAACCTATCTTTTAACATTTAACCTATTTCTCCTGGTAGGTAAGTACCATCATGTCCCTAAACAATGAGCTTCTAACTATGTCATAATAGTTTGTAAACATACCCTATTGGTTTTCTGCCACAATAGGTAAAGATTTAGCAAACTTAACCGCCCCATTCCATCTTCCCAATATATATAGGGCTTTTTATTTGTATCTGTGTTGATTACCTCTAGTTTTATTTCTTTCTCCCCTAGATAATCTACATTACTACCTCTGTATGTTTAAGGAGGATAGTAACATTATTGTTTTAGTGAAGATTTTTTTCCGTTTTATTGAGGTATTTTCGACAACTACAAATTGTACATATTCGAAGTGTACAATTTGATGTTTTGATATACGTACACATTGTGAAGCAACCACCACAATCACCTTTCACCTCACACAATTTTTATCCCTTTCTTATTTATTGTGTATGTAACACACTGACTGCCACACTAGAAAAAAAATTTTTTCATCGGGGTCCCGGTGTTTTATTATGAAAGTAGAATGAGAACTTTGAAAACAAAGTGATCCTTTCTAATTTAATGAAAAAATCTATTATTTTTTATTGTTTTCTCTGCATGACATATATGCTCCCGAGATAAAGAGACATGTAAGTTATACATGCTTCACAAGGTAACATACATGAGGTGGCATTTCATCATGTGTTTAATGAATTCCCTTGATGATTAATGAGGTTGAATATGTCCTTCATATATATATATACTGATCACCTGCTTCCTTTTTCTGAGAATGGCCTGTTCAAATTTTGGCCAATTTTTCTACTGGGCTTTCTTTTTCTAATTAAGATTTTTAAAAATAAATATACATATGGATCCTAATCCTTTATTAGTAATATGCTGCAATTATCTTCTCTCAATCTGGTAATATTAATATAAAGAAGTCTTTATTTTTAATGTGATTACATGCATGAATATTTCCTTTTACTGTTTTTGTTTTTATAAATCTTAAGAATACCTTTTCTATATAAATGTCATAAAGTTATTGTCCAGAATTTTCTTCTAAAAATATTAAAATTTTGTTTCTCAAATTTTTACATTTAATCTACCTAAAACTGATTTTTGTGTTAGGACTGAGGTAGGGAACACACAACCCTCTTAGCACCAATTACAGAAGCATTTTCGCTTCCTATTTATCTGAATTACTTCCTCTGTCATGTATCAAGTTTTCATAAACACTAGAGACTGCTGCTTCTGAGAGTTCTCTTTTCCATTCCATTGTCCTATCTATGCCTTGTTATCTGGGAAAATGTCAGCAGGGCCCTGAGTGTACTTCAGCCCCTCCCTGATCACGTGAGGAGGCCTGCCTGGTATGAGACTGTAGAGAGCTGCGGAAACCATGGTCAACCAGACACTGCCTAACTAAATTCACGTAATTCAGTTTTTAAAATCACTGTGTAGGCCAAGTAAATGACTGCTCCTAGCTTGAGAACCCTAGCCTTCTAAATACATGTTACACAGTGATAAGACTATCCCAAATACACAAAATATGCACAGCTTAAATGTTTTCTAAGCATATTTTCTCATGGGAATTGCTTTTAACAATATGCTACAATTAGTTTGCTATCATCACATTTTTGTTCCACTGGTTGTACTGTTATATTATACCACACCCTTGGCTAAGGTGTTTAAGATCAATTTCCTCATCTATGAAATGGTGATAATAATAATATCTGATTCACAGGCCAAAGAGAAGTCCTAATATTGAGTAATCATTTAATTATCACTATTATCATTTAGAACATTCGTATTTTGAGGACATTGTTTTCAGTCACTTTCTTGATTTACTCAAGTATCTTACATCAGATTGATAAAACCAAGAGCTTATATTGAATTTTGGTTTTCATTCTACCTGACAAAATCCAGAAGATAAATTTTGTTTTCCAAATTCGACTTTTCAAAACTTTCCCTTAATGTCAGATGTAATGTGTCTGGTAAACACATACACTTCCAGGAGAGATATAACATTTGCTTTTAATCATAATTTGTCTTCTGGAGGTGGAATTTCTGAGCTGAGCATATCTTTAAAAGGCAAAAAATGAAGCAAGAAAACCTCCAAGGTTTAAAAAATGTTTATATGAATAATTATGAATACAATCTGACAAGCTGAGTCAATTAAAAAATAAAAGGTACCAAATCTTGAGTTGAATAAGTGGCCTCTTTGAGAAAAGTTAATCAGTGTTTTATAAGAAAATAATCTTTCTATAGAGCTTTGACCCAAATCTTCACTTATTAATAGTAATATCTGTCATGAGTACCTGGCTGTGTTTACATATATGTATATATATAATATAGTTTAGTATAGTGAACATGCTTAATCAAAATAAATTCTAGAAACTTAGCAGGAGAAATATGTCCAAAAGGTATCATCATGTAGATTTTTCAAAATTATCTGGAGCTCCTACTCCAGGAAAGCTCCACTGTTGTTTTGATTTTTTTCTAATGTATTGGAAATGAAAAGTGATGTATTTCATAGCACAGTAGACGCAAGTACTTACTATAAAACATTTTGCAAATTTGCTTATAGTGACCATCTCTCAAAAGGGAAAGTCAGAAATATTCAGAAACAGTTTAGGATTCCACTACATTTCTAAGAAGCAGCAGCAGCCTAACAGATAAATCAGTTCAACCAGATATGACTGAAACTTTAACAAATAGGAAGGTAGAGGGGAGAGAAGATTAGGTGGGAAGATAACAAAGCTTTTCTGCATCTCCAAATACATATCTGAACAGTTTGCTTGTACCTAAAGACTTAGAATTCGCTACTACTTTCATAGCTCAGTAAATACTAGGTCTTGAAGTCTGAGTCAACTAGAAAGACATTTCTTAACAAACAGGAATGTTAGTCAGTTTAGTCAACTACAGAAACTGTCTACTATAATAACAACTAAAGAAAAGGGACAATACATATATAAAAGTTTTTAGACATTTCACAATAGGCAGCAGTAGACTGTGATTCTGAAGTGAAAGGAACAAATGAGATAAACCCAGCTTATTGCTTGGAGAAAGTTTCCCAGCCCCAGTGAAACAAAGTAAGAAATAGAGCTTGGGAGTCATGCTGAGTTGAGGAGATGAAGGAAGAGTTGAGTGAGGCTGAAAGGACTAGAATTTGCAGAGCGGAGTAAAAGAGAGAGCAGAGTTGCACAAAGACATTGAAGATCTGCAGAGGAATCCCCTGACTGTGGCTGGAGCATCAACCTTAGCACAAATGAAAGGAAACAACCCAAGGCATGGCAAAGAACCAGCAAAAAGTAGTGGAATGAACAATTTCAAGAGCTCACACAGGGCTAAGAATAGTTTGTTTTCATCAGCCAGAGCAGATAGACCTTGTAACACACGGGATATTGGGTAGAGTCTGAAGAAGAGCAGAATGACTTATTTATTAATGGAACTAAATAAGTTCTAGAATAAAGGCTGCTCTGGATCCACCACAATGAAGGATAAAAGCAAGCCTCTAAAGAATTCAGCTACTTATCTGCTTATCTCCAAACCAGAATAAAATCTAACCTTTTTTTTTTTTTTTAAAGGAACACAACAAAAACAGCACCCAAAGAATGAAAAATTCACAATGTCTCGCATTCAAATAAAAATTACTAGGAATGCAAAGCAAAAGTAAAGTATGATATATAGCCAGCAGAAAAATTACTCAATATAACAGTTCCAGGAAAGATAGAGAGGAAAGAATTCAAAGAAAACAACCTGAAAACAGTAATTATAAATAGAATAAATATATTAATACATGAGGCAGGAAGAAAGACACCAACCTAATAAGGGGAGAAATGGCCCAACTGGCTCTGTCTAAATCTATCCATGTATTTTCCCTTTGTTCTGTGGCAGGAACAGAGATGGAAACAAAAGCAGAGGCGAGTTCCTTTGGAAAACAGGTAGAACTTATGTTGCTACAAAGACAAAAGCCTGGTGACACTTAAAATTTCCCTAATCCGCTGGAAGTTCTCCCAATAGTTAACTAAGGCTTTAAAGAAGTTATGTTCGCAGGAAAACTTCTAGCTTGGTACAAGGTGTCTGTGCTATCTCAACTACTAAGCAATCCTCAGGTTTTGTACCTATATTCATATGCACCAGGCTGCTAAAAGAGCAGAGCTTCCAGCAGAGGAAATCTCCGACAATCCTCAGAGGTGGTCCAGGAAAACAATAGACAAAGACAATTTCATCAGTAGGTAGGACCTAGGTACACTTTGGAATAAGTAAACGAATTCAGTCAATCCATTGCTAGGAAGTGAATCAATGAAAAGATGCTCATGGTTTAACTTTGTTATCCTTGTCTAGCAGGACGCGGTGCATGCTCTGAAATCACTGACAGCTGTTTTACTTCCTTTTTGCCTTTTCTTCAACTGGCATTTTAAACTACAGTTCTGTTTTCTACTTCTAGTATTTTATATGAAATATGTCAGATACAGTTGGCTCTCCATATCTGTGAGTTTCTGCATCCATGATTCAACCAACCACAGATCAAAAATATGTGAAGAATAATTGTACTGAATATGTACAGACTTTTTTTCCTGTCATTATTCCCTAAATGATACAATATAACAAGTATTACATAGCATTTACATGGCATCAGGTACTGTAAGTTAATCAAGAGATGATTTAAAGTATATGGGAGGATGTGCGCAGGCTATATGCAAATACTACATCATTTTATATCAGGAATTTGAGCATCCTTGGAGTTTGGTATCTGTGGGAGGTCCTGGAACCAATCCTACACAGATACTGAGGGACAAGTATGTTTCTATATTTTTCATTTAACCTGTAGATTGAAGTTACATCTATACCTGACTATGGGGAATGAACACACCAACAAATCGTAGCCTTGGGGATGAAAGCTGTAGCTGGACATAGCATGTTGCAGAGAGGTAAGGGTATTTGTGGTCGTAAAAGGAAAACGGTACTATGTCTGGCAAAAGCATTGTTCAGTGTTTTAAAAAAGGTAACACTGGAAACAAAGAGATGGGTATCTCTATTGCTTTGACTGCAAAGAAGAACTCCTTTTCTCTAAGATCTGTATCTTACCGCCTCTTTCCTCTTGCTATTGCAAGCAAGTGGATGCTGCCAACCACAGTATTCCATCCCTTCAGTCCTATCAGTCAGAATCCTGTCCTAGAATGTACTAAGTTAGAAGTTAGGGAAGGAGGATCCTCTTTGGTGTCAAAATCAAACACATGATCTACAGTGCTGTGAATAACCATGTGTGAAGAGCGCCATTTCAAAGAATAATGTTGACATGCAAAATACTGCAGAGACAGAAACTGAGAATGTGTCCTGGCGACAATCCTTTATCTCCAGGTGTGCCCTTTTTCTAAGATAGTTTGACTTGCTGCCACTTGCAACTACAAGAACCCTGATACAACGTTGTTAGAGAAAATTAAGAAAAAAATTAAGAGTCTAGTAAGCTAGTATATAAGGCTGCGGTCCCCAACCCCTGGGCCGGTACCAGTCCGTGGCCTGTTAGGAACTGGACCACACAGCAGGAGGAGAGCAGGGGGCATATTGATGGCCGCTCCCCATCACTTGCATCTGCCTCCTGTCAGATCGGTGGTGGCATTGGATTCTGCCTTACGGTGACTTGTATAATTATTTCATTATATATTACAATGCAATAATAGAAATAAAGTACACAATAAAAATAATGTGCTTGAATCATCCCAAAACCATCCCCCCAGCTGGCTGACCATGGAAAAATTGTCTTCCATGAAACTGGTCTCTGGTGCCAAAAGGTTGGGGACTGCTGATATAAGGTACACAGGAAATATGGTGGAGGTACTCCTAAAGAACTAGGAAACATCAAGAAACTCATTCAGCATCATAGGTCAATGCCAAAGCCACTCCACTGCGGTGTTTCTCTTTACTGCAACCTAACAGGACCTAACATATTAAGAAAAAGTGCCCAGCCACACATGGAAACAGCAGTCCTATCCATCCCTTCACTCCATGTCTGTTTTTGTAGGTAGGGAGGAACTCCATAGGGGTATATCCTACTAATTTTGAGCATACATGATAGCTTATCCTACCCTGTTCAACTATATCAAATTGCTCTTTCACTCTATACATAGATTATTCTAACCACATAAACACACTCTGTTCCTCTCAAACTTCAAACACCATTATCTATCAGAAAATAATCACGTCTCACACTTCACAGAGAAATCAGAAGCCATCCGATGGGGCTCCTTCAATTTCCCAATGCTAATTATACCATGCTTTCCTGCATCTGACCTATCTCACCAATGGCCAATCACTCCACATGTGCTTTGAATCTTAATTCCCTCCTTCCTCTCCCCTTTGTTTCTAGGACATTACAAACATTCATTTTTCTATGTGTTGTAAATTTAATCTTTCCCTCAACTACCAGAAATAAAATCTCCATGAAGATAGGGACCCTGTCCATCTTTATCCACTGCTGTATTTTTGGTGCCGACCATTAGAGGTAGTTGATATTATTTGGTGAGAGGTCAATGTAAGAAATTTTCTATTTCTAAAGTTCGAGAACTCTACTTAGAGATGATCAGGTGCCACACTGGATTTCTGATTTAGGGTTAGAGGCTTTATCAAACTTCACAAATACTTCTCTAGATAAACATATAGTTTTTCTTCATCTTTGACTTTATTTCGGATAAATTAACTTTCAACTTTGAGTCTAAAGATGAAATAAATGAAATAGAAAATGACAACAAATGATGCTTACTCTTCTTGCCATCCATATCCGCATGGATTTTCCGAGCCAAGAATCCACTTTTGTACACAGCAGCATTTGGGTCGTGAGGAATGTCCAAAAAAGGGTTGGTAGTACTCCCAATTCGACTGATGGTCTTGGGATGTGTTCCATTAGCCTTCTCATCAGTACCTTCTGAGGGAGATTTTTTTTTCTCTTCATCATCTCTAAAATGGAGAAAACACAAAGACTGAGCCAAGCATCTACCCCAATATTCAATAAAAAGGTATTTAGCGTGAAGAACTACCTTTATTCTAATGGTCTCTCACTCTTTGTAACCACCATGGTAATAACGGCCACCATTTAACAACTGTCTTCTATTTATGATATTAATGATCATGACAATCTTGTAAGACTGATATTAGTATCCTCTATTACAGACAAGGAAAGAGACTCTGAGTTTAAATAAATGTGCAAGTCCACAGATTTAGTAATCAAAAGGAGAGACAATGATGGTATGATATAAAATCTCTACAGCCTCTGTTCTTTCCACCCACGACAATGTCTTCATATTTGTCTTTTTTCACATAAGTGGGAGTTTTTTTTTTTTTTGTGCAAGGATGATTTGACTTCTATATTTCTGCAGCGTCTAGCATAGTGCTAGTCATACAGAAAACAACAAATAATGATAGATTGAGCACAATAAATAATATTGAACTCTATCTACCAAATAATCAGGCTAATTCCTAATATCAAAACCCCAGGAAAAGCTACCAGCAGATTAGGATGGTGGCGCCATGCACAGTGCTTTGGATGCCATAGCTACTACTTTCCCAACCAACATAAAAGTGTGGGAACCCTATGGGCCGCTGAGAGACAAAACCCCTAATTATCTAACCCCCTTTTCTGAATCCCTGTTCCTTCATGCATGGCAAATTTAAATCTGAGATCACAGTGTACATTAAGTATGAAGGAGGCAGAAAATGCATGGCCATATTCAGTTAATAAAGAGGAAAACAGACTAGAGGAACGTTAACAAGCTCTGATTTACTGCTGGAGGGCAAGACAGACACCATGACAACATCATCTGTCTTAGTTCAGCTGTTTTCATTTCCTCAATCACCTCTGAGTTCACTGTTTATTAAACTTTGATTATTGAATTTTTATAAAAACTTCAACCAAAATAACCACCACCAAAATATACTTTAAACTAATCACGAAATTAATAATTATCAGAAGTGTTTGATGATGAGGTGATCAGAGAAAATTAGACTTTTTCTTTTTCACTGGTATCTTAAAAAGCAATAAATATATTTTAAACTAATCACAAATTAATAATTATCAGAAGTGTTTGATGATGATGGGATCAGAGAAAAACAGACTTTTTTCCTCCATTGGTATAAGTAATTGAGAAATATGTGAAAATAAAGTTGGACTCTTAGATACCAGTATTTCACTTTTATTTTGAAAGAATTTTAGATTTGCAAAGATAGTACACGAAGTCCCCATATGCCTAGTTTCCCCTAATGTTAGCATCTTATATAAACATAGAACTTTCAAAACTAAAAAATTAACATTAGTGCAATATCATGAGTTAAACTTCAGACTTTATTCAGAATTTTCCAGGTTCTTTTCCACTAATTTTTTTTTTTCTATTCCAGGATCCTACCCATTATCCTACAGTGCTTTTAGTTGCCATGTCTCCCTGATCTCTTCTAGACCGTGACAGTCCTCAGTCTTCCCTTGTCCTTTATGACCTTGGCACTTTGAAGAGTACTTGCAGAATATCCTTAGTTTAGGTTTGTCTGATGTTTTCGCATGATTAGGTGGAGGTTATGCATGTTTGAGGAAGGAAACCCCATAGGTGATGCCCCCTTCTCAGTGCATCAGATCCGGGGAATACTAACCAAGATCACTTGGATAAGGTAGCATCTGACAGGTTTCTTTACTGTAAAGTTACTGTTTATCTTTGTAAATGTTTTGGGGGAGTTATTTTGTAACTATGCAAATTCTCCTTTACATTTTGCCCATTAACTTTAACATTCATTAGCAGATCTTGCAACAATTATTACTGTCACAATTTAATGGGTCCCTCATTTATTCTATAGTCATTAAATGAAATTCTTCTGTAAGTATGGACACATGGATATTTTATTCTTTTTATAATAAAATACTACTACGGCTATTTAATTTGTTGTGCAAATTTTTCTAGCTTTGGCCTTTGGGAGTTCTAATCAGGTATGCTCATATGACCTACGAATATGCCTCATCTTTTTAAGTACTTCCTTACTTTTAGGTATTACAAGATGCCTACAAGCTCATCTTGAATTTTCTTTGTCCCAGCCCCGCAATCAACCACTTTTCTAAGGAGTCCTGGTTCTTCTTATTGGAGAATGGTATTTAGAAACCAAATCTAAGTGCTAGGGTGCTAATCACTTGAAGGTCCTTTCAAAAGACAGAGCTAGGAACGTAGAGTCATGTGCCACATTAGCAATGTTTTGGTCAATGACAACAGCGTATAGTATACAACAGTGGCCCTTAAGATTATAATGGAGCTGACAAATTCCCATTGTCTAGTATTTACTATGTTTTTCAACATTATTTTAGAGTGTACTCTTTCTACTTATATAAAAAAAATAGATAACTGTAAAATAGCCTCAGGCAGGTCCTTCACGAATCATTCCTAAGGAAGGCATTGTTATCACAGGAGATGACAGCTCCATGTGTGTTAATGCTCCTGAAGACCTTTCAGTGGGACAAAATGTGGAGATGGAAGACAGTGATATTGATGATCCTGACCCCGTGTAGGCCTAGGCTAATGTGTCTGTTTATGTCCTTATTTTTTCACTTTTTAAACTTATGGGTTAAAAACAAATTTTAAAAATAGAAAAGGGCTTAAAGAATAAGGAGATAAAGAAGGAAAACATTTTTTGTACATTTGTACAACGTATTTGTGTTTTAAGCTGTTACTACAAAAGAGTCAAAATGTTCTAAAGAATTTAAAAAGTTTATAAATTAAGAAAGTTATAGCAAGCTAAGGTTAATTTATGATTCAGGAAAAATTTTAAAGAATAAATTTAGTGTAGCACAAGTGTAGTGTTTATAAAATCTATAGCAGGGTATGGTAATGTCCTAGGCCTTCACATTCACTCACCACTCACTGACTCACCCAGAGCAACTTGTAGTTCTGCAAGCTCCATTTAGGGTAAGTGTTCTAAACAAGTGGTACAATTTTTTTTTTTTATCTTTTATACCACGTTTTTATTGTATCTTTTCTATGTGTAGATATGTCTTGACACACAAATACCATTTGAAATGGTAAGTACTGTACGGTAAGAAACTGCCTAGTGTTCAGTACAGTAATATGCTGTACAGGTTTGTAGCCTAGGAGCAACAGGCTATACCGTATAGCCTAGGTGCCTAAGTAGTCTACACCATCTAGGTTTGTGTAAGTGCACTCTATGATGTTTACATAACAATAAAATCGCCTAATGATGCATTTCTTAGGATGTATCACTGTTGAGTGACACTTGGCTGCACATGTAAGTATATCCACATACATACACATCTGTAGTTGTTTATCCGCCCATCCATCCCCATGAGTTCATATTGATACCTGCAAACCCAAGCCAGCACGAGGTTCATTCCACCCTTCCCCTTTATACTTCAACAGTGAGAAACCTGGCTCTCATTATCTATGATATATTCATTTATTGTTCAACCATAGTAAACATATAAACTACCTTCGGAATTGCTAGCCTATGTCTGTGTGAGGAATAAATTTCTACTGGAGTACAGTTCTTCTGTTGTACAGTATTCAGTCAAAATATTGTTTTCCAAAGTGATTGGGTCGGCTCCTATCTTCTTCACCGTCTTCACAATGGATATGTGGAAAACATATTACTTTGTTATACTCTGAATTCCATCTTGCATTTCCCATATCCAGGCTGATGTTTAAAAATACACATTTTGAAAAATGCACTTCTTGTGATATATGGTTTTATGGACTGAGATAATACAGAGTCATGTATCCACTACAACAATATTGAATAGAATAGTTCTGTCACCCCAAAAATTCCTTCATGCAGTTCTTTTAGTCAACTCCTCTCTCCCACCAATCTCCAGCAACTGTCTCCTATCCCTATAGTTTTGCCTTTTCCAAAATGGCATATAAATGGTTTCTTTCATGTGATAAAATGCATTTAAGATTCATCCATCTCATTATGTGAATCAATACTTTGTTCCCTACTATTTCATTTCATGGATATATTAGTTTGTTTATTCATCTATTAAAAAACATCTAGGGTTGTTTCTAGTTCTATATTTTATTTTAATAATGAAAAATTATTTGTGGCTACAACCAACACAATGATAACAATACAAAAATACAGTACTACCAATCTTTCATAGATTAGAATCAATCCAGAAGATTTCTATCCTTCAAATGAATTATTCTACTTTTACCATTAAGATTCAGTACTGTTATAGCCCACAGCTAACACCATATTCAATATTCAAAGGTTGAGCACTTTTCCTCTAAGATCAAGAACAAGACAAACATGCCCACTCTCACCAATTCTGTTCAACACAGTTCTGGAAGTTCTAGCAAGAACAATTAGGCAATTAAAAAAAAAAAAATAGGAGAAAGTGAAATTGTCTCTGCTTGCTGTTGACATGAACTTATTTATAGAAAATCCTAAAGACTTTTTCCCCAAATTATTAAGACTGATAAACTCAATAAAGTTTCAGTTTACAAAATCAACATGCAAAAATAAGTTGTGTTTTTATACACTAACAGCATGCTGTTCAAAGAAGAAATTAAGAAAACAGCCTCATTTACAACAGCATTAAAAAATACTTAAGTAATAAATTTACCCAAGGAGGTGAAAGATCTGTACACTGACAACTATGAAACACTGGTAAAAGGAGTTGAAAAAGACACAAATAAATGGAAAGATAATTCTGTTTGTGGATTAGCATATTGTTAAAATGTCCATACTACCAAGGTGATCTAAAAATTCAATGTAGTCCCTATTAAAATTTCTGGAAAAAGATGATCAAGTTATGATGAGGTCATTAGAGTGGGCCCTAACCCAATATGACTGATATCCTTATTAAAAGGGGAAATTTAGACACAAATGGACACATACAGAAGGAAGACCCCTGCAGCTACCAGAAGCTAGGAGAGAAGCATGGTAGAGATTCTGCCTCACAGCCCTCAAGAGGAACCAACCCTGTTGACACCTTGATCTTGGACTTCTAGCCTCCAGAACTATGAAACACAATACATTTGTGTTTTTTAAGTTATTCGGTTCGCAGCATTTTGTTATGGAAGTCATAAGAAACTAGTATGCTTACATGCTACCTCACCCCTGCTTCTGATTAATTTTACCACTTTTGCAGGTGGGGGTATACCCTAGTGAAGAAAAATCAGGACACCTGGGTCTGAGTACGTGCTCTTCCACAAACTCTACTCTGATCTTGAGTAAGCTACAGCATCTCTCTAGGTCTTGGTATCAACATATGCAAAATTCGAGGCTTGCTCTAAATCAGTAAATACAAGGCATTCAAAGCCTGTCATGGGAGTAGGAGCCCAGCAAGAGCAGGAAGTTCTCTGGAATCCCCACTACTTTCAACAACTCAACTTCTGAAAAAAGGCTGTGGTCTTGAATTCACTCTAGTTCTTGTATCCCAGGATTATAGGACTCTTGTAGATACAGACAAAGGCATAAAGACAAGACTGGAACATCTCATGGGTCTCCATGGCAGTTGACCCTAAATGGAAAACAATGCTGGTAAGTTTAGGCCAAATGCTGCAAAAAAGACTCACCTCTCTGATACAGGACACATGCCCCAGGCCTGGCTAGGGAACCGGGTATGACTAAAGCACCAAACTCCACCTTGAACTTGTGGTCATTACCATGACCACCGTAACTTACTTTTCTGACCTCACAACAAGCCTAAAAGCTAGATGTTATCATCTCAGGGAAAAACCAAGGTCCAGACAGGTGAAAGAACCCAGGAAGGCAGGACTCATGGTAAGTGGCCACCTTACTGGACTCCTCCTTGGGGCCTCCCTGACTCCAGATATTATCCCCAGGAATGCCTGTGGAGCACAGCAGGCAGGAGGCCACGCCCTCGCTCTCCTCCAGGAAGTAAATGCCTGGAAACTGGTATCCCTCTGGTCAGGGCTGGCTGAGCAGTGATCAGAAGGAGCTTTTAGTCACCAGGCCATGTGCTAGGCAGTGGCAATATCACAATGATTAAGACCCCTTGAGGGACTTGTAATCCAGTGGGGGAAATAGACACACAAAATAATGAGAACACATTTTTCATAAAATAGTATAATATATGCCTCAACAGATATATGTACAAAGCAGTATAGGATCAGAGAGGAAGAAGAGTCCATATCAAATATACTAAATTACAAATACGAGGAATCTTTTTGGGTGATGGAAATGGGGTGATAGATTGTGGTAGTTGTTACACGACTCTGTAAAGTTACAAAAAAAAAACACATGGAATTGTACACTTAAGTGGGTTATGTTCATGGTATGTAAATTATACCTCAATCAATCAGTCCAAAAAAAAAAAAAAAGTAAACATGGTGGTTGAATGCAGGGGGAGAACACTAAGGTGGATACCATCTCGATATTGTGATCAGATGATTGTTGGAAATAACCTGAAGAATGAGCTTATAAAAAATGTGCTGACTTATCATGGGGTTTCTATTATAACACATCGTTATCATGCCACGAGGCAGGCTGAGTTTAAAATGGATCTTTGTCACCTACCAAAAATAAAAAATAAAAAAGCATGTAGTTAAATTTAAAAATTCTGGTGAAAATATGAATTACACTTTATTTTCTAAAAATGCCCTATTTTGACACAGGCATCTTATCAAAGGTAAAAAAGAGACTACGCTTTCATGAAAAATGTTAAGCTCTGTCACTAGCCCGTTAGTACCAAAAAAATGCTGCCAGATGTGCGGAAGATGTAGACTAGAAACTTGGCTTTCTAAATAAGGTTCTGACTGTATGCACGCTGAATGCCCTATGCTTTCCAAACTAAGACGAATTTAGTCGTAGAAGTTTATTTGGTTTCAAAAAAAAAAAAAGAGTTTGGAAATATAGTGAAGTCAAGCCAGATGTTAGGTATTTCCAAAAGGTCTACTGAGAAATTTTTAATGAGCAACTAAAAATAACTTCCTTCAGGATATGGATCTGCCTAGTTAAATTTTTCTCACCTTCTGAAAATGTATATATGTGTGTATAATAAAATGTACAAATACACTAATACTCAATGAAATCCCAACAACTATTGTCTAAAATGTTCAAGGAACTATATTAGTCATTGCCTACAGAAGTCATTTATATTTATTGTATTTCTTATATCATTGTTTATCAAATATCAAAGGCTTAGCAATTATAATAGAGGATATAAAACTCTGTATGATCAGCATATTAGGAAAAACACTTTCTTTATATCCCAGCCTTCATAATTCTTTGCACATCAGTAATTCTAAAATTGCTACTAGGACGAGTAGGCTACTAACATCATAATCACATTCCATCTGCTCACCAACCTGTCTGTTCTGCATATTCTGGAGATGAAGATAATGTGAAGCAAAGAACGATATTTGTAAATTACCTCACTTTCATCATCTTTAGAAACATTAAAACTATTTTCGCGGTAACATCCTTAAAAATTCTAAGTCACGCCAATCTCGTCATTGAGACAGATGCCATTTACACCCACAGCAAACAACTCATTGTCAGTTTTTTAATTTTAATTTTTTTTTTTCAATTTGCCCTTTTAAAGTTAAGAACTTGGTGGCTAATCTTTCCAGGTTCCTGTACACCTGAGTTCAGCATACTTGAGATCGTTGAGAAAAACAAGTACTTAAACATTAAGTGTGAGCTAAGATTAAATGTTAAGTATGAGCTATGATTCAGGTTCTTAAAATTCCATTTCACAGAGCTATGAAAGAGCTGTCCTAGTCCACTTTGTGGTGCTGTTAACAGAGTTCCACAGGCTGAGTAATTTCTAATGAACAGATATTCATCTTTCATAGTTCTGGAGGCTGAGAAGTTAAAAGTCAAGGGGCCAGAATCTGTCCAGGGACTTTTCTTGCTGCATCATCGCATGGTGGAACGCAGGAGGGCAAGACAGCGTAGGAGAGAAAGGGGTGTGGACCTGCTTTTAAATAAGAAACCCTCTCCTGTAACAATATTAATAGCCCTAATGACCTAATTGCCTCTTATGAAGTCCTACTAACACTGCTGCATTGGAAATTAAGTTTCTTACACATGAACTTTGGGGGATACATTCAAACCAGAGCATTCTGCCCCTGAACCCCAAATTCATGTCCTTTTCACATGCAAAATACACTCATTTCATCCCAATAGCCCCCAAGTCTTAACTCCTAGCACCAACTTAAAAGTCCCAAGTCTCATCTAAATCAGATGTAGGTCAGATTCAAGGCATGATTCATCCTGAGGCAAATTGCCCTTCAGCTCTGTGCCTGTGAAATCAAGTTATCTACTTCCAAAATACTATGGTGAGGTAAGCTTAGGATAAACATTTCCTTTCCAAAATGGAGAAACAGGCAAGAGGAAAGGAGCCACAGGTCCCAAGTAGTCAAAAACTCGACAGGGAAAACAACATTATTAAGTCTTAAGGCTGGAGAATAATCTCCTTTGACCCCATGTCCTGCATCCTGGACACACTGGGACGGGGGTTGGGCCCCCAAAGCCTCAGGCAGCTCTCAGGGGTTGGAGTCTCATGCCAGCAGCTCTCCCAAGCTGGTACTGCAAGCTGGTAGCTCTACAGTCCTGGAGTCTTGGGAGTGGCTTCACTCCCACGGCATTGCCCTAGGGGGAATTCCCTGTGGTGGCTCTGACTCCACATTTCTGTTTAACCCTGCGTTTCCATGAGGCGTTGCCCTAGTAGGGGCTATTCGTGGTGGCTCCACCCCTGCAACAAGTCTCTGCCTGGGCCAACAGGCTGTCTGTGACATCCTTTGAAATCTAGGTAAAGAAAGCCATGCTCATCTAGCTTCCATAGTCTGTGTGCCTGCAGAATTAACACCAAATGGATGCCACCAAGGTTTATGGCCTGTACCATCTGGAGCAATGGGCCGAGCTGCACCTGGGCCTGCTTAAGCCATGGCTGGGGTGGGCGAGGAACACTGTGCCAAAACGCAGGCAGTAAAGACGTGAGGCAGTTCTGGGCAGCTAGCCCATGGATGGCACCCCAGGCCCATCCCCTGAAACCATTCTGCTCTCCTAAAGCTCTGGGTCCACGATGGAAAGGGCAGCCCGGAAGATCTTTGAAATGTCTTTGGTGTCATTCTCCCATTGGTCCTGGGATCTTGATAATCCCTCACATCCATGCTAATATCCTTAGCAAACAAAGCCTTGGTCAAAACCTTCATTTGCTTTCCCAAAGATGCTTTTTCATTTTTGCATGGCCGGGCTGAAAATTTTCAAAACCTTTCCATTCTGCTTCTCCTTTAATTATGAATTCTATCTTTAAGTCATTTCTTTCCTCTTGTATCTTACTAGATGTGGTTAATAGCTTCTTCAATATTTTGCTTAGAAATTTCTTCCACAGATATCTTATTAAATAGCTCATTGTTCATAAATTCTGCCTTCCATGAAGTCCTTGGGCATGGACAAAATTCAGTTAACTTCTTTACAACTCTATACTAAGGACTGCCTTTACTTCAGTTTCCAGGACCTTGTTCTTCATTTTCATCTGAGACCTCATCAAAATTGCCTTTACTGTCCATATTTCTACTAACATTGTAGTCATGGCCACATAAGTAATGTCTAAGAAGTTCCAGATGTTCCCTACGTTTCTTGTCTTCTTCTGAGCCCTCGCTAAATTGCCCTCAATGCTCCACTATTGCAACCTAGTTCTTCTAGCATTTACTTCAGAACTGTTCCTGCCTCTAGGCCTTACCCAATTCCAAAGTCCCTTCCACATTTTCAGGTTACTTCTTGGTACCAATCTTCTGTCCTACTCAGTTTTTTGTTGCTGTAATAGAATTCCACAGACTGGGTAATTTATGATGAACAGATATTTATTTCTTACAGTAATGGAGGTGGGGAAGGCCAAAGTCAAGGTGCCTGCATCTGGGATCTGGCCCTCTTCTTATTGTGTCATCACATGGCGGAACATGCGAGGGCAAGAAAGTGAGAGAGAGCAAGAGAGGGTTGAACTCACTTTTATAACAAAACCACTCTCATGATAACTAACCGACTTTCATGATGATGACATCAATCCTTTCAAGAGGGCAGAGTCCTCATGACCTCATCACCTCTTATTAGATATGATATATACATATATAGGGGGGCTGGGGAGATTATCGCATGGGGGATTAAATTTTTAGCACATGAACTTTGTGAGGACTCACTGAAACTATAGTAAGAGTCTTCCCTAATGCTAGCCACTGAAATTTTCCTTCCTTTAAACACCAAACTCCAGGAGATTAATCCACATTCAATATAATTTTTAGCTAACAATTAAAAATATTTCATTGCAAAAAATGCTAACGATAGCTAAAAAAATTTTTAAATGGCATCAGTTCTTTAGCTATTTCCTTCAAGTTAATGGTCAATTTTTCATAACTATGGTATTTTTTTTCTTATATTTAGTGCACCTTCACTGAAAATATATGTATACACACACACACACACACACACACACACACACACACATATATATATATAAAACGATCAAATCAATAATATTCTGTTAACAGAAGAAATGGCGAGGTTCATAATCGGGAAAGAGCTTTATTTTTCATAGAGGGTTGCAGCCTGAGGGTGGCCATTCTGGCGGGCTGGAAAGCAGGACCCCTGGCCATGAGCCAGGAACCCGTGCTTTGAGGCAGGGACAATGGTAACAGGAATTACACTGAGAGGGATGGCTAAATATACATATTTAATAAGCTATAGGAGAAGTCATGAATATTTAAGAAAAGAGAAACATGAGCCTGTGCAATGGAACTTTCCACCCTTTCATGGGGTCCACGTTCAGAAATGGCCGCCCTCTATGTCAAAAAGGTGAAACAAGGACACGAAAAACCCTCTCTGCACATGCCCCATAGACCGATTAAAACCACTTCCTGGTTGGTGGTCTTTCCTCAGGAAAGAATGCTGGTCTGGCCCTTAGGGAAAGAAGCCTGTAGGCTGTTAGCAAGGGAGGGGTAAAATGATGGTGTCTGACCTCCCATCTCGTCACGCCTGGGAACTAAGTTTAAGGTTTCTGTGGAGCCCCCTTGGCTGAGAGGAGGAGGTCTGTTCAAGTCAGCAGGGGGCTTAGGATTCCGTTATTAGGAATGTGAGTATAGTCCAAGAGACAGCAATTACACTGGCAACAATAAATCTTATTCTAGCATTTTGATGAGGCACAATGCATAGCTAGAAAGTAAATTTAACAGTATGAACATTCCAAATGGAGAACTGGGTTTTATTCCTTCTTTCTGGTCAAATATCTCATACAAATAGTTTTATTAACTTTTCCGTGGTGAGTTCTCTCTGTCCATGACTCCTAATGCCTACCGTCCTCCTATCTCTCTCCCTACACACTTAAATTACTGTATATATTTACACTATCTGCCGTATCTACAACCATTG
Source organism: Propithecus coquereli (assembly GCF_000956105.1). NCBI lineage: Eukaryota > Metazoa > Chordata > Mammalia > Primates > Indriidae > Propithecus > Propithecus coquereli. Next base: position 1,565,556 of record NW_012154062.1, read on the forward strand.
TCCAACTTACGGCAACTTTTCTCTGCTGTATGTTTCTCATTAGTAATTGTTACCAACCTACAGATGGCTATTTTGAACTTTAAAATGAAAATTACTTTTGCTTTAAAATATCCACATAAACATCCTGATCCCAAATAACTTGTTTGGTCAAGAATGTTTTTCTTCATATACCTACATCTCCTATTAAGAAACACTATTTTGGTTAAAAGTTTCATACATCCAGATTCACTAGGACATTAAGAAAATAAAGTTATATATAATAACTCATTGCAAAAAAAGGAATTACCATGGGTTATCTTTTTTTAAGGAAATAAAATAATTTTATCTCAAGGTAGAAAATATTTTAAATACGAGTAGGGACACCCTTTTCTTTGGGATACAGGTTTAAATCTTGTATATATACATGAGGAATTTCACTTTTTATTCACAGATGATTTTAATGTTGGCAAATAAAAAATCAGGGAGAAACACAGCAAGAAAAAAGATAAACGAAAGGCAACAAATTGCATTCAAAAGTGGAAGGTGGTACAACTAAATCAGTCTAAATTAATAGAAAAACTCTCTGGTGAAAATAAAACTATTTGTCCTTTTCATATGGCCATTTCCTATAGAGCAATAACTGAGATCACATTTTAATTAATATGCATTATTACCTTAAGTGAAATTAGAATCGATACTGAGTTAAGTAAAATATGAAAAGGGAAACAAATAATGAAAGCAAAAGAGCTTCAGAAGGGTTCTTTTCTTGGAAAGGGTTTTTTTTTTTTTAGAGATTACACAGTAAAGAGACTTTGGAAGTAGTTACCAATTTCAGATTCAGACCCTTGGATTGGATAAAGAGTTAAAGTACCCACATAAAAGACAAAGTCGTAGTTATCCCATTCCCTCTATCCTTCCCCAATAATACACACAAACACGCACTCTCACATGTACACACTCACGGGCAGTGTTAAATATAACGCCAAAGAAGTGGGAGGAAATCTTTAGAAAGTTTCCTCTACTTCCTCATTTCAGCAAATCAGACAATAAATAGGCAGCACCAATCTCCTGAAAAGACCAGCCATGATTAAAGTCCACAACAAAGAAAGGATAAAGAAGCCAAACAACAAATTGCTGGTATTAAAAACCACACTTTTTAAAACTCAAGGCTATCATACCACAGGACCAGAGGACAGAAAGGTCCCAGTGTGCCACCACCCCACCTAATTAGCCAGAACGATTTAGTATGTGAGGGCAGACAGGAAACAGTTTGACTTACTAGCAAAGATAGCAAAGGTTTTCCACTGCTCTGGTTATACAATGAGTCATAGGGCAAGATGAAACAGCAAAGATTGTTCCACATGCAAGGTTGTGAAATGCTTTTTCACAGTTAAAAAGAACAAATGTGGAAAATGATAAGCAAAGCCAACGCCACTATAACCCAAACGCTGAGAGAATGGGAGTATGGGGGAAATAAGCAGCTCATTACTCACAGGAGTTTTATCGTGTCTTAATTAAAGTGAGGCTAGATACATAAATTTTTAATATTTTTTGAGACCAGATTTGTTGGTCTGTTTTGCTTTGCTATAAAGAAAATACCTGAGGCTGGGTGATTTGTAAAGAAAAGAGGTTTTCTTGGCGCATGGTTCTGCAGACTTTATAAGAAACATCACACCAGCACCCGCTTCTGGTGAGGACTTCAGGGAACTTCCAAACCAAGGCAGAAGGCCAAGGGGGAGTAGGTGTGTCACATGGCAAGAGAAGGAGCAAGAAGAGAGAGGGAGGAGGTGGTGCCTGGCTCTTTTAAACAGCCGGCTCTCATGTGAACTAATAAAGTCAGAACTCCTTTATCTTGGAGAGGGCACCAAGCCATTCATGAGGGATCTACCCCCATGACCCAAACACCTCCCACCAGGCCCCACATTTATCACTGGGGATTGAATTTCACATGATATTTGGAGGGATCAAACATCCAAACCACATCACTAGGGTAAGGGAGATTTCTTGTAATTCCTAAATACTGTTGTTGTACAAAAACGGCAAGAAACATGGAGGTCGAAAGGTAGGAAGAGAAGATTACTAATTTTCCTAATGAATAACATTGCACTTATTTTTCCATTTTTGTTAATTGTTTTATTCTCCGAAGATCTTCATGCAGCTCAATTTTAAATAACTCTAACATAAGTTAAAACTCCCATATCTACCTCAGCTTACCTCATTCTATCCCATTACAGTCAGAAAGATTAATTACTACTTATTTTATCACTTAGACCGTAAATTTTCTTAAGGCCCAAAACATGCCTTAATGCCTTATATATTTTTTTTTTTTTGATATTTGACTCTTTTTTTTTTTTTTTTATTTCAGCATGTTATGGGGGTACAGATGATTAGGTTATGTATGATGCCCTTACCCTCCCTCCCCCCCAAGTCCGAGCTTCACGTGTGTCCACTCCCCCGGAGAATGCTTTATACACTTTTGTTCTCCCCAAATTCCCAGCATACTGCATAGTATCAAGTAGCTCAACAAACAGACGCTTTGCAAATAATAAAAAATTGAGCCAAGGAACTTGGAAAGACGTGTCTTACTCATATTTGTACCTGGGGCATCGCCCTGGGCCAGGCACAGAAGCTGCTGTTTAAAGACTGTGGAATAGAAGAATGAATGATCCTTGTTAACCAACTTGCTTGGAGGAAAAACGCTAGTAAATCTATGAGCATTTAATGAGACTAATAAATTGATATAAAACTCTTAATTTGCACTGTATTAAAGGCTGGCACAGAAATATTCAGGTACAATTCCTGCTCTCCAAACACCTGATGAGACTATGGCTACAGAGAAGCCAGGCAACATGGTGCTGCCATGGGCAGCCAGAACTCCTGGGGAAACAAATCCTGGCCTTGCCACCATGCTGGCTGTGTGACTGTGGACCTGCTGCTCAATGCTTCTTGACTCCATTGTCCTCATATAGGAAATGACAGCATTGGACTAGATTTTTTAAAAGTACAGATACCTTACAGAAATATTAAATGGGATTCTAAATATTTATTTAAAAAAAGATAAAAGTGTAGCTTCTTTGGTCAGTTGAAATAAGCATGATGCTTGTGGGAGGCAGAACTGGGTCCCCATCAGCTTCCCCCTCTCTCCCCTCACTCATCAGTGGGGAACAAACCACCAGGGAGGCCCCTGAGGTGTCTCCCTGGACTCCTAGAGCTCCATGGAACCAGTTAGAAAACCAATGAACTAAAAACTTCTAAGGTCCCTCCAGTTTAACATTCCACGATTCTATCACTGGATTTCCTTTAAGGTTTTAAAATCAACATCAAGATACCTCCTATGCAAGTACTGTGTCTACATTATCCTACAAATTTTGTAGCAGTATCATCTTTCCTGTAACTATTTTCTAAACTATACAACTGTTGGCTTATCTTTTTTTTTTTTGAGACAGAGTCTCACTTTGTTGCCCAGGCTAGAGTGCCGTGGCGTCAGCCTAGCTCACAGCAACCTCCAACTCCTGGGCTCAAGCGATCCTCCTGCCTCAGCCTCCCGAGTAGCTGGGACTACAGGCATGCGCCACCATGTCTGGCTAATTTTTTCTATATATTTTTAGCTGTCCAATTAATTTCTTTCTATTTTTGGTAGAGACAGGGTCTCGCTCTTGTTCAGGCTGGTCTCGAACTCCTGAGCTCAAACAATCCGCCCGCCTCGGCCTGCCAGAGTGCTAGGATTACAGGCGTGAGCCACCGCGCCCGGCCTGTTGGCTTATCTTTTAAGAAACGCAGTTCCCTGCATTATCATTAATATTCTCTCTACAGCCTTTTATGGAGCCTTCATTACATGTAAGCACTACGATCAGCAAAGGAGGAGACAAGGGACAAATCTAGACAGGTACCATCTCCTTGAAGAGCTTACAGTCTAACGGCACATTACTGCAAATAACTGTGATGGGGAACAGAAACCGATGGTGTCGTCAGATAAAGTAAAGTGGATGCTTAAGGGCTGAGATGATTTCGGGTTGGTAAGATCAGGAAAGACTTCGAGGAATGGATGTGATATGAGCTGAGCTATAAAAAAGGATGGTAGGCTTTGAACACAGAAAGATTGCGGGGATTTAAGTTCCAAGAAGAGGTCACTTCATGAGTGTGGGCAAAAAAGCCGGAAGCCAAGGGACAAGCACAGGGAACTGCACCTAGAGGCAGCCTTGTTCAAACAGGGGCTGTGTGAAGACAGTAACAGGGAATAAAATGGAGTACTGGCACGATGTGCGAGGCCCAAGTGAAGCTTTACTGCACAGAAGAACTTTGTACAGGTTAAAGTAAAGGAGAAAGACCAGAGATAGAAGCTCTTGTTAGAAGGCAAAGAGCATGAATGCCTGGAAAACAAATTTAAAAAAGCAGGAATGGCAGCAGCAGGAGCAAAGAAGAAAGGCACTGCTTGGAGCCACTTCTGCAGCAGTAAAGCGGTGGCGTGGGAGGTGTCAACAATGACGCAGAGGCTAAAAGCCAGGTAAGCTGGAAAACGCTAGTGTCATTAACCGAAACAGAGAATACACCACAAAGTTTGCAGGGAGACAGTGGCACGAGAAGTACCCTGCAGGACAATGCAAACAGTGAATTGAAACTTTTGAGGAAGAGGACAGAGCTGTATACATATTTAGGAAGAATTTTTACAGAGATGGCAGATGAAGTTTTAAGAACAAAAGAGACTGCTGAGACAGATTATATTGAAAGAAGATAATTGTAAGTGTTGATCGTAGGGAGGCACCAACAAATAGATAGGAAGAAAATGAGTCAGAGAAAGAGTGGTTAGAGAGGTGCAAGGAGAACTGGGAGAACATGGTCTTGTATTATAAATAACTATACCCATGAGCACACGTTTATGAAGGAAAAAGCTTAGCTCCTGATCTAAAGGATCGCATAAATTGATATGTATCAGTGTTTTCTAAAGTGTGTTCTAAAGCAGTGGTCCTCAGTTTTTGGTACCAGGGACTGTTTTCATGGAAGATAATTTTTCCATGGATGGGGGTGG